>NW_006408763.1:3745003-3745471 GCF_000296735.1 Chrysochloris asiatica | reverse complement strand
GCCTTCCAACCTTCTAAATATTCCTTTATATGTGGTTCAGAGTTCTGGGACCATCCCCTGAGCCTGTTTGGTTGGGTATTCTGTGTTGTTGTTGGTGGAGCTCTTTACCTCACGTTCACCTGATCTGCCATCTTGTTTGTTCTCGACAATAGTGAGTAATTATTATAATGATTAAATGCAATTGTCACAACAATAAAGGTAGAAGTTCTATAACAAAAAGTGGGGAGTAGTTAATCTAATAGTCCAGGAGAGAGGTTGCTAGGCCCATCAAGGGAGAAGAGCACAAGCAGAATGTGGGACCCTATCCAGAGAAGCAGCAACACCAGATATGGAGGCAGAGATGAGGACATGAGATAGAGCAGCTGAAGACTCTAGACTCATGGAAAGAGAAAACTTGTGTGCTTGCGGCCAGGAGGCAGGCTTGCAGAATGTGTCCTTTGGTTGTTTAAATGATTATATATTCCTAGT
>NW_006408763.1:3740693-3741848 GCF_000296735.1 Chrysochloris asiatica | reverse complement strand
TTTCTTATCCTTTGTTGTTGCTGTATGTAGTGCTGTTGAGTCTGCTCCAACCCATGGTGACCCTGTATAGGGTTTCCAAGGAGAAGCTGGTGAACTTGAACTGCCGACCTTACAGTTCATATGGCTTTGCAGTCTGGCTCATTAACCCACAGCGCCACACCAGGACTCCCTCTCATCCCTCACACACCCATAATGTGAGGTCCGTGGCTGGCAGGAGATCCCGGAGTTCTCTACTCTCTGGTTCTGGCACATGCCCTGCTTTTTTTCTTCCCCTTTCATTCTTTTTGTTTCTATATTCTTCCTCTCTCACCTTTGTCTTTTTACTTTCTTACCTTTCTATCTCACCTTTTTCATTTTACTTCTTTTTTCTCACTTCTTTTTCCCAACTACTGCTGCTTCTTTCTTTCTTCTTTTATTAATGCTTCTTAAGTTTATTTTACTTTCTGGTCTCTTTCTGTTTTACTCATTCCTCTCACAAATTGTATTTAAGTCTTATTCTTTCTTTTAATTTTCTCTCTTTTATTATTTTATTTTCCTCTCCTTTTTATCTCTCTTTGGTTTTGTATTCTCTTGTCAGCTGTTACCTGATTCCCCCCCCCCTTTTTATCTCCTGTTGTTTGATGGTTTGTGTTTGTTTTCCTTTTCTCTTGTTTGTGTGTTTACTCTTCTTGCCTCATCTAACAGCAGACAAAGACTGAAGACATACAGCCCAGTCATGACTGTACCCTCTACAATCCCACCCAATGGGCAATTGCCAATACCAGCTGTTATATACTGGGTCAACAACAGCAAGCAACATCAGCCAAATCCATCCTACACTGAACTACACAAATAACAAACAAAGAATGGTGCACAAGCTCATCTCTTGACTACACCCACTGGAAGCAGTTGGTGAGTGCCTAAGGATATATCAATATACAATCCGCTACTTAATACAAAGAGAGCAACATCACAATGTCTTGAAAACAGCAGACAATTTCTGTTCACACAAAGAAGCAAGACAGAGTGGCTCAAATAAGTGACCAAGAGGCAGAGCTAGAAAATTTTTTGAGGAAAAAAGGCATTGGAACTACCTGACAAATAGCTCAAAATAATGATATTTAGGTACCCCCAAATGAGTGACATTAACGCCAAGGAAAACAAGGAAGAATTCAG
>NW_006408763.1:3738405-3739322 GCF_000296735.1 Chrysochloris asiatica | reverse complement strand
ACCAAGATTCAAAAGACAGCCAAGCATCTTAACATTATTCCCCCCTTTTCCCCATTCCAACCATGATTCAATCTCTGTATCCCAGAGCCCTGTAGTTCTAAGGTTGTGCATACATCATTCTTTATCTCTGTCCCACTTAGCCCATTGAGACCTGTCTAATTGTTCTCCCATCTACTTTGTTCTTCCATTCCTTCTCCCTCCTTGTATATTGCCCCCCTCCCCAGCACTCCAATTTTTCTGTATCTAATCCCTGCCCTGTGCTTCACCTTCCCCTCCCTCCCCTCACCCACCACCAACTTCCCAACAATCAACAAAGACTTCCCCCTACCCCCCTTTAGTATGGTTTCCTTTTCTTAGTCCTTTACAGTAGTGGTCCTATGCAGTATTTCTCTTTTTGAGTCAACTGATCTTTGACAAAGGACCAAAACACATTAAATCGGGGAAGAGATAGTTTTTTTCAACAAATGGTGCTGGAAAAACTGAAAATCCATTTGCAGAAAAATGAAACAAGACCCGTATTTCACACCATACACAAAAACAATGTGAATTAAAGACCTAAATGTAAAACCTGAAACTATAAAGATAGCTAGTAAAAAAAACAAAAAACATACAAGTACAGGGGCTCTAATACATAGTATTAATACACTACCAAACATTACAAAAAACATATAAACAGCAGAAGACAAAAATAAATGACTAGGACCTTCTAAAAATTAGACACTTATGTGCATTAAAAGATTTGGCCAAAAAGTAAAAAGGGAACAGATTGGGAAACAATTTTCTTGAAACGACATATCAGACAAGGAACTAAGCTCTAAATAGAAAACTTCAACACCTCTACAAGAAAAAGACCAACAACCCAATTAAAACATGGACAGAGAACATGAACAGACATTTTACCAAAGAAGACATTCAGG
>NW_006408763.1:3736652-3738039 GCF_000296735.1 Chrysochloris asiatica | reverse complement strand
CACGGAACAGCTGGTAGTTTCAAACTGCTGACCGTGAGATTAGCAGCCCGATTCATAACCACTACACTACTAGAACTCCATTCATTAGTCATCAGAATTTAGAGAGATGCAAATAAAAACAATGAGATGTCATCTTACACCAGCATTAATAGCAAAGTTAAAAACAAACAAACAAACAGAAAACAACAAATGCTGCCAAGGGTGTGAAGAGACTGGGACCCTCCCACACTGCTGCTGGAAAACAGCATGGCATTTCCTCAGAAAGTTGGAAATAGAAATGCCATATGATCCAGTAATCCCTCTACTTGGTATATATATATATATATACAAGAAATACAAGACAGAACATGAGTAGATATATGCCCACTGGTGTTCATTGCAGCACTATTCACAGTAGCAAAAGGTTAGAGACAGACTAAATGTCCATCAGTGGAATAGTGTATGAACAAACTTTGGTATATATAAACAATGGAATACTATGCAATGTTGAAGAATAACGATGAATCTGCAAAATACTTCATAACATGAATGGATCTGGAGGACATTGTCGGTCACAATGATGTAAGTCAGTCACAAAAGGACAAATACTGTATGAGACCACTATTACAAAACTCAATAAAAGGTTTTTATACTAAAAGAAGTATTTTGTTAATGGTTACCAGAGTTGGGAGAGAAGGAAGAGTAATTCATTGACTTGACATATGCTAACTGGATGACAGGGAGTGCAATATAGAAGAAGAGGGAGGTTGACATAAGAATGATGAAGACACATGAAAACACAGGGCGGTATGCAAGGGCTAAAGGGGATAGAGGTAAATAGTGATATATACACAACCTTGGAACAACAGTGTTCTGAGTGTCGATACATGGACAGAGACACAGGGTATATGAGGAAGAGTGGGATATTTATTTATTTATATTTATTTATATATACCACAAATATATAAGAGTTTGAAAGAGGATATTTGTACATACATAACCACACTGAGGAAGTGAGACAGCTGTTGTTGCATGGAGGGAATTATAATCATTGAGATGAAACAAAGTGTATGATTCATTGAATCCAAACTGAAAATCATGTCTGTAAACTTTTGCTCAATTCACAAAAGTTCAAAACAAAAGGAAGATAGAAGAAGAATTGCATTGGCAAAGAATACTGAATATAGAGGGAATTGACAAGAATGAACAAGTCAGTCTTTGAAGAAATACATCCAGAGTACTCCTGAGATGTGAAGATGGTGATGCTTTGGCTGGCATGCTTTGGACACATTATCAGGAAAGATCAATTCTTAGAAAAGGTCTTCATGTTTGGTAAAATATAAGGTCCTTAAAAACAAGGGAAACTCTCAGTGAGATGAATTGACGTTAACAGCCACAACAATGGACC
>NW_006408763.1:3734223-3735699 GCF_000296735.1 Chrysochloris asiatica | reverse complement strand
AAAGCATGTGTAAATTTTAATCCCTTTTAGACCTATTGTTAAAATAACTACAAAATGCTTGCAATCAAGCATCAGCAGTGTGTGAGCCCTTAGGTATTTTTATTTTAAATTTTTGGGAAATTGATGTCTCATTTATATCAGGACAAATATAAATAAGGTTTTTGAATTAGGGATTCTTGTTTAAAACAAGAGAGACACAATATAAGAGAATTTTAACCACACAAAAAGGAATTTATTGCCTAATGCATTTGGCCAGTGGCCTCAGGACCAATTTGATTTAGTGATGTCAGAGAATGTGACATCACTTCTATTAAAGACAAACTTTTTCTAAAGAGAGAGATATGGTTGCAGGCAACTCTAGGCTCATATTGTCTGGGGCTAAAGGTATAGAAAAAAGAGACATCTTTGCTCTATTTAACTTGTTAAGTTCTGTCAAGGTGGTTTCAATTCATAGCAACTCTGATTAGAGTTTCTGTGGAGCAGCTGGTTGGTTTGAAGCACTGACCCTATGGTTAGAAGTCAAGTCCTTATCCTGTAGCACCACATCATGATTTAATCTTACATTAATAATGTGATTGCCATGATAGAAACTCAATTTAAACTGGCTTATACAAAAAATGTGACTATATAGATTGCTATTACTCTCGGAGTCCTGGTATGCACTATAGGATAAGTAGTTAAATCTACCACTTTTTACTCGGAGCAAGCGTCACTATGAGTTGGAAACTACTCGATGGCATTTAATAACAACAGCAACATAACTCATGAGTCCTGATGTGACGCTGTAGGATAAGCACTGGACTTCCAATTGCAAAGCTGGAGGTTCAAACCCACTAATAGCTCCTCAGAAACCCTATACAGAGTCGTTATGAGTCTAACTGGCATTGACAATAACAACATAACTCATGAAAAGTCTAGGTGGCTAGTTTTACTTTCAGGCCCAGCTAGATCGAGGGACTAAATGTCATCGGAATTTGCTATTTTCTCCTTTGTTTGGCTCTCTTTGTTGGCTTCCTTCTCAGGCAGGCTTTCACTGTCTGCTGGCAAAATAATTCCTAGCAACTCCAGGTTTAAATGATTCAGCCATCTCACAAGTTTCAGAGGGAGTAAGAACTTCATTTCTGGTGATTCTAGCAGAGGTTCTGAGGAAGGCTTTGTTTGGCCTGGCCTGCATGTGTATTCATCCCTGGGCAAACCATTGGATAAGATAACCTGATTGGTCACAGTTGGGTCATACTACACCACTAGATGGGGAAAAGCTACTTGCCCCATCAGAACCCCAGGGACACAGAGGGAAGGAAGATGACTTGTGCAAAGGAAAAAGGGAGACTGGATTCTACACTAGCAGAAAGAATTGTTGTTGTTAGGTGCCATGAAGTTGGTACCAACTCCTAGTGATCCTCCGCACAACAGAACAAAACACTGTCCGGTCCTGCACCATACTCACAATTGTTACTACACTTGAGCCCATTGTTA
>NW_006408763.1:3726715-3727672 GCF_000296735.1 Chrysochloris asiatica | reverse complement strand
TTTGGAATGGGCATAAACATTGATCTCTTCCAATCAGTCAGCCAGACAGTTGTCTTCCACTACTAAATAGCACTACTAAATAGTTCTATGATTTAATTATCCTGATTTAACTTTTGGGGCTCATTTTCTTCACCTGTAAAGTACAAGAAACTCTTCTTTCTGTCCTTATAGTATTTTGATGACTATCAGATAAGATTAATTTATATAAAAGTGTAAGCCTCAAGACTGATGCTCAAGGGCAATGATCTGAGCTAACGCTGCCAGAGGATGTTTACTGGTACCCCTTAGGAAGTACCATGATCAATCCATTTGCAACTTGAAAGTTACTTTTCCTGCCAATTAGAGCAGAATGAAGCCTTTACCTTCACCCTTGTCAGCTGGGACATGAAGCAAGCAGAGGGAATGTTTGCAGCCACAGAGAATATAGGTTAGGGAGAGAAGTAGGAGGCTAAGCTAAACAAACCAAAGCCAGCCATAGGTAGAAAAAGGAAAGGAAGCAGAACTATGGGAATAGACTGTATTAGTGGTAAAGAGTCTTTGGCTCTTAAAATTAATGTTGAGCTGTTTCAAATGTACAGGCTAGGAACATTCTGCAGGTAGAATAATCAAGAGTATTCTGATGCATGGAAGAGAATCTTGATACTCCTTTTCTTGGAATCAGAATCAAGATTGGATGAGAAATATAGCCATTTGTTTAACAACATTGACCAAGAGTTTTCATAAATTCATTCACGAGGAAAACCTGAAAAACATCTCAGTCCTTCACTATGTACCTTTGGTAGCTTTTCTCGAGCTTTTAGTTGCCATTGAAGGTATCTCCCACTCATGGTGACCCATGTACAATAGAAGGAAACATTGACTGATCTTCTTCCATCTTCATGATTGTATGCTAGCATTCATTCGTATGGTCTCTGTGTGTTTTGAGTGCATTCTGACTTAGAGATCTTATCTTCCAGC
>NW_006408763.1:3722610-3725960 GCF_000296735.1 Chrysochloris asiatica | reverse complement strand
AGATCAGCTGGGGACCCCATGCGCCTGATGTTGCCGGCCCACCACCTGCTCTAAGGTGACCAAGCAGGATCACTATGCTGAGGTTCAATCCAGTTCCTAGGGGGATCTCTAAGGTTTTTATTGGCTAATTTTTGGAAGTATATCGCCGGGCCTTTCTTGTCTAAGTTTGTCTTAGTCTGGAAACTCCACTAAAATTGTCCACCAGGGATGATCCTGCTAGGATTTGAAATACTGGTGGCATAGCTTCCAGCATCACAGCAACATACAAGCTACCACAGGATTGACAAATTGACAGGTGGGTGGTGACTTATCATTTTTGTAAAGAACTCTTCCAGGTATTAGTATGTAGAGAATTTTGAAGTGGTTAGATTCTGCCAGACTACTACATATGAGATATTGTTGCCTGAGTGGCAAAATAATCAAACCATTTCCCTTACAGACAAAGGTTTAGGTTTTAAATCTATGCATACTATACTTTATAAAAATCTCTTTGAAAAGAAGAAAGCATTACATAAAAAATAGTTTCTCACAATGCATCAGCTCAGTAGTTCTTTACCCTGGCTAACCATTAGAATTATCTAGGGAGTCTTTTAAAAATATTGATGTCTGAGCACAACCCCAGGTTAATTAAATTAAAATTTCAGGAGGAGGAAAAATGCCCCTAAAGTGATTATAAGATGCAACTAGATAAAAAATGGCTATGATGGCATTGTATAAAAAGTGACATCTAGGTAAATGGTTCAAACCTAGCAGCCTCTTCTCAGAAACGCTGTACAGGGTCTCTATGAGTCAGAACCAACTCGACAGCAGTTAACAAAAACAAGAAGTCAGGTCTTAGAGATCTTAGAGAATAGTTGCATACACGGTGTAGCATGCCAAGCTGAGGCATTATGGATAATTCAAATACTCCCTACCAAAACCACACAGATATTTTTTTGGGGGGTGGGTGGTGGTATATTGTGCTTTTAAAAATCATTTATATAATTTGCTGATGTTGAAGTGATCTAAACTGTCAACATTGTTGTTGTTGTTAGGTGTCATTGAGTCAGTACCGACTCGATGTACTAAAGAAAAAGGAATGACAGCGACCTTACGCACAGCAGAACGAAACACTGCCTGATCCTGGGCCAACCTCACTACTATTGCCATGCTTGAGTCCATCAATGCTGCCACTTGGCCAATCCATCTCGTTAGGGGGTCTTCCTCTTTTTTGAACCTCCACCTTACCAAACATAATATGCTTCTCCAGTTGTTGTTATTAAGTGCCATTAAATTGGTTCCAACTCATAGCAGCCCCGTAGAAGATTTCCGAGAAGTGCTTGGTAAACTTGAACCGCTGACCTTGAGGTTCAAACCTACCTTCCAGTTATTCACATAACCCACAGTGCCACACCAGGACTCCAAACTGTCAATGGTGGTGGTGGTGGTTACGTGCTGTGGAGTCAGTTCCAACTCATAGCGACCCTGTACAGGGTTTCCAAGGCTGTAAATCTTTATGGGAGCAGAACGCCTCATCTTTCTTCTGCAGAACAGCTGGCAGTTTCGAACTGCTGACCTTGAGGTTCGCAGCCTGTTTCGTAACCACTACACTACCAGAGCTCCCTAAACTGTCAATATGGGTGAAGAATTCATATGGAATCTGAGTGTCTCCACAGGGTTTTCAGTGGCTGATATTTTCCCCTTTAGAAGAGTGACTGTTAAATTCATGAGAATGTTCCTTTGCCTCTCCCTGCTTCTGTTGTACTTAAGTACACAAAATCCCAACTCTGGAGATATTTCATGTTTGCACCTACACAACTGACAGTTTAAGTTTTTATTCCCCCAGAAGCAAATGTTAAAACAAAGGTTTATGTAAAGTAATTTATTTGCAAAATGCAGGGTACACTATTTCATAAATTAAAAACCCCCAAAATCCAAACCTGTTGCCATTGAGTGATTTGAACTAACAGCGACACTTTGGAGCTGAGCAGAACTACCCCACAGGGTTCCTAAAGTAGTAATCTTTATGGAAGCAGACAGCCACATCATTCTTCCCTGGAGTGGCTGGTGGGGTCGAACTGCTGGTCTAGTTAGTGGTCAAGTGCTTAACCACTGTTCTGTCAGAGCTCCAGTAGGAAAATAGGGGTGTACTAAAGAGAAAGGAATGATTCCAATAGAGGATGCACTATTAGCCAGCTATCACTATAGTTTCCATTTGGAAACTGCAAAGCACACACCTCAGAATTATCTTACCTTAGTCATTAGACATCAACCCCTGGGAATTGTTAACTGAAGCACTTATGAAGTGTAACTTGCTACAGTTCTGGAATAAAGAGCTTTTATATCTGGATATTTGAATGTTTGAAATGGGTACATTGAGCGTCCAGGGTATATAGCAGTATTGCAAGGCTGCAGGTGGGATCAGGGTCCCACAACAAGGCAGATGGATATCAGTGTAATTTCATTTTTTTTTTTTTAGCTTCAAATGACCAATTAAAACAGCTGGTTACCCATCTTTTTCTCATATATTCATGCTTTCACTTTTTATAAACTGCAAAGTTGGATTATTTGTTTTTTTTTCTCTTGCTTTTCTGTATTTTGGTCTTTCCTCCTAGTATGCCTGGGATAATTTTTTAATTATAAGTGGGGCAAAAAAACTTGTTTGTGTTATCTTCCTCCAGAGAGGATTTAACTTTCTTCTTGTCAGTGGAGTAGGGTCAGATCATCTTGATGCTAACAGGGTTTGTGATAATTCTAGGCTTACCTCAATAACAATTCTTACCAATCTGGGCTATGTCTTCTGTGAGATCAAATTAATTTCTAGTTTGTTATTATGAAAGGTATCCTCAGGAGTGTCAACAGAAAAAACATACTGGACAGACACTGAGATATAATTTTCCTCTATCCAGTATCATGAAACTGATCAAAACTCTGATTATTTCTTTTAACCATTCAGGAAATGATTTTTGATTGCTTCCTTGTCTTCTCACAATTGCATAGCTTAATGTTTGGCATATGTCCTAAGGGTAAAAGCACATCAAATGTAGGGCTCAATTTTCAAGTTTTGGTTGCCTAAACTGGGACTGTTGTTGTCCTAAACTGGGCCTGCCAAGAGATTTAATCTGCCTTTTGCTATTATGTGCTGTCGAATCGGTTCATATTTATAGCTGCCCTGTCACAACAGAATGAAACACTGCCTGGTCATGCGCCATCCTCACAATCATTCTACACGTGAACCCATTGCTGCTGCCACTGTGCCAATCCATCTGGTTGGGAGTCTTCCTCTTGTTTTCTAACCCAACACTTTATAAGACATGATGTCCATCTCCAAGGATTGCTCCCTTCTGACAATTCATGCAAAGTATGAGAGA
>NW_006408763.1:3713144-3722200 GCF_000296735.1 Chrysochloris asiatica | reverse complement strand
ATTTTTGTTTTCTTTTTCAGTGAGGTGCAACCCATACTGAAGGCTGTGTTCTTTAACTTTCAGCTGCAAATTAAAACCCAACTGCCATTGAGTCTGTTCCTACTCATGGAGACCCTATGTGGGTCAGAGTAAAGCTGTGCTCCATAGGGTTTTTAATGATTGATTTTCAGAAGTAGATCATCAGCTCCTTTGGATGGAGTTGAGACTTCAACCTTTAGGTTACCAGTCAAATACATTAGCCATTTGCTCCACCTAGGGACTCCAGAAGTTGGTTTTGTAAGTTTTATTTTCTCACTGAAGGATTAATCAAGGTCCTTAGCTGAGAACACAGGAGATAACAGAAGAAGGAATGAAACAGTCTTCAGAGAAATTAAGAGAAGACTTTTGCTTCAAGTTAGCTTGTATCAGACCAGCCTCCAGCTGAGAATAATGATCAAAACTGGGGAAAACACAATGTAAAACAAAACCCTAGCTGTTTGAAGATACTAGAATGAAATGAAAGCAACCAGGACATTAAGTGCCAAGATCTGGGAGAGAAAAGAAATATGTTGAGGTGTATATTGATCATTTTCCCTTAGGAAAATTTCTGATTCCCATCTTGGAATATAGAGACTGGATATCCTTTACTGAGTCCCCTTCAGACTCAGAACAAAAACCACTTTGTACCATGGCCCTACAAAGCCTGGGGTAGTATGGCTTTTCCTGGTCTGAACAGAGCCATGTTTAATGTCACCTTCCCCACTTTTTATAATGCTTCAGCCTCACTGGTTGTCTTTCATTTCCTCCTACTCCAGCAGCTCATGCTACTCCCTTTCCCTGGATCCTCTAGTCACTCTCCCTGACCCATTCCTATTCTTCTTTCAGATGTCAGTTCCTCAGAGACTCCCATCCCATCTCTCTCTGCTCTACTCTGTACCCAGTTTCTAAATTACACACAGCCCCTCTCTCCAGCAACTACGCTTGGTAAACAGAAGGTTTTAATAAGTATTTGTTGAATAAGTACGTCAAACAAAAACTCTTGGAGGTAGTGTGCACAATGGAAGAACTCTGAATTTGCCTCAGAAGACCAAATTCTAGATGATGTTCTGCTTCCTGGGTGATCTTGGACAATCCTGTAAAGGTTCTGAGGTGAAGTCTTCATTTCTGAAATAGAGACAGCGTCTCCCTTATTTAATTCACGGTGTTTCTATAAATATCAAATAGCATCTGATATATGTTGTTGCTGTACTTGTTATGTGCTGTTGAAAAGCTGATTCGTACTCACCGCAACCATATGTATATAGGCTAGCGTAGAAGTGCTCCGTAGGTTTTCCAAGACTGTCATCTTTACAGGGTAGATCCCCACATCTCTTCCCTAGCAGAGTACTGCTAGGTTTGAACGGTTGATCATTCAAACTGCGGCCTAGCACTTAACCATTTCATTATCATATCAGGACTCTATCTGGTATATAAAAGTACCTTAATAATTGTGAAATGCTACATTGTGAAATGTAAGTTAGTGTACTTTTTGCGGACTCAAAAAGAGATCATATGTATTCAATAAAAAATTATGTTTTAAGTGCTGAATTATTGATACTTTACTATCATCATTAGCAATCTTTTAACATAAGATTTTATAAATAGCAGTGAACGATAAATTATTATAGGTGAAATCTTTTCATTTTGCAAGAAGTTGTCTGTGTTCAGGTAATCCTCATTTTATTTATATAATAAAATATTTGAAGCACAGGGTCTTTATAAAAGACTAATTTTAAAGGGCTAATTGTCTGTAGAAAGAGCTCTGGTAGCGTAGTGGTTACAAGTCGGGCTGCTAAGGTCAAAATCAGCAGTTCGAAACTACCAGCAGTTCCATGCAAGAAAGATGAGGCTTTCTGCTCCCGTAAAGATTTATAGCTTTGGAAACCCTATACAGACTCTATGGGTCGGAACTGACTCTACGGCATATAATCACCCCGACAACCAATTGTCTGCAGAATAATGCACTGGACTGCAAGAACGGTTTGAATCTCAACGTTGGCGGTTCAAACTCACCAGTTACTACTTGGAAACCTGAGTTGGAATCAATGGCACTTAACAACAACTTTACAAAAGGCTAATTTAATTTTAAAGGGGCCTCTGGTGGCATAGTGAGTTATGTGTTGGGCTGCTAACCACAAGGTCTGAAATGCAAATTCACCAGCTGCTTTGCTCATCTAAAGATTTGTTAAGTGCTGTAGAGTTGATTCAGACTCAGTGACTCTGTATAGAGTTTCCAAGGAGCAGCTGCTGACCTTGTGGGTCATGGTCTGCTGCTGATTCTTAAACACCACACAGGAGTCCTAAATAGGGTTTCTGTGAGTCGGAACCAACTCGAAGACATACAACAACAATAGCAGTTTTAGAAGATGCCATACAAGAAAATACTGTGAACCGTGGTGGTGGTGGTTATGTGCTGTGGAGTGGGTTCCGACTCATAGCGACCCTGTAGAGGGTTTCTGAAGCTGTAAAGCTTTATGGGAGCAGAAAGCCTCATCTTTCTCCTGTGGAATAGCTGGTAGTTTCAAACTACTGATCTAGTATATGTTGCTGTTTAGCACAATTGAGTCAGTTCTAACTCAAAGTGGCACTACTGTAGGGTTTCCAAGAAGCAGCTGGTGGGTTTGATCAGCTGACCTTGTGATTAGCAGTCCAGTGAGTTTAAACATTTGCAGAATAAGTTTTCTTGTAAGTTTTACTTTTCCTATATCTAGTAGTTACTAATGGGCAATATCTAGTAGTTACTAATGGGCAAGATAATTTCATGTTTAAGTGCTCTAAAGTGAAGAACCCTAAGGGCAGTTAAATTTAAGTGCGTTGTTGTTCTTAGGAGCTGTAGAGTCAGTTCCAACTCATTGCGACCCTGTATAGGGTTTCTGAGGAGTAGCAGGTGGGTTTGAACACTGACCTTGTGGTTTGAAGTCCAGTGCTGATCTTACAGCGCCACGGCGCCACGGATTTAGAGTACACCTAAAAGGAATTATGGCGTCCTGGTGTGGCGCTGTGGGTTAATGCGCCAGACAGCAAAGTCGTTTGAACTGTAAGGTTGATGGTTCAAGCTCACCGGTCGATCCTTGGAAACCCTATATACAAAGTCGCTATGGGTCGGAACCGACTCCATAGCACTTAACAAAGGGAATTATGGAGCCACGGTGTGGTGGGTTAATGCAATGGACTGCACGTTGGGTTTAAACTTCACTTTGTATTGGAACTGACTCAAAGGCACTTAACAACAACTAAAGGTGCCCTGATGGCACAATGGTCAAACAATTGGCTGCTAAGTGAAAGGTTGGTGGTTTGTATCCATCAGCCACCCCGCGGAAAAAACAGGAGGCTGTCTGCTTCTGTGAAAATTTGCAGCCTTGGAAACCTTATGGGACAGCTCTACTTTGCCTTGTTAGATCGCCATGAGTCGGAATGCACTCATTGGCTGCGGATTTTTGTGTATAATTCATGAAAGACGGAATAAAGATCACACCCACATGCCTGTTTTATCTTAAATAGTTGGTAGGTGGCAGCAAAGGACCAGAAATTATGGCTGGTTTAACCTGTCAGCGCTGCGTTCTTTTTAATGGGATTGTTTCAATATTTTTCCCCTCCAAAATAAAAAATATAGTTGCACAAGCAAGTAGACAATAAAAATAATCAGGATATAAATAATTTACAGAATATAGGATATCCAAGTCTTTATAAAATAGACTTTGAACAGCAAATTTTTCTTCAAAAGCTCTAGGGTTAATTTCATTACCATTCTTGGGCTGTTGTTGTTTTTTCTCTTCCTTACAATCTTTATTTCTTCTCTTGTAAGCACTAACAGTTTTCATGCTCCTTTATGATGATGACATATTTAGATATTCATTCAGCTGAACCTTTGATCTACTTCTATTGTGAGGGTTTTACCTGTAGGCATTGCACCCATTCAGGTTCAGTTATAGAAAAAGTAATCCATTCTGGATAGTTTGAATAGAAATGGATTTAACAATGGGTATTAAATGGCATATGGAGTTGTTTGAGGTTGAGAAGGGAAGGCTAATGAAGGAATATCCAGGTCAGTGGTTCTCATTTTTAGAAGTACCTAGGTTGCTTCTGTAAGAAAATATTGTATTGTCTTTATTGGTGTAAGTTTGGACTGTTAATTAGGTTCCCACCATGGCTTCTACATATTATATTAGTTTACAAATTATTCAGAGACGTTGGTTCTATTTTCCACAATGTGTTAACATTTTCATTAATTCCCTTTTGGGTATTTTGCTTCTAGTAATCTGGTTTACTTAGGTTGTTTAAAAGAATAGATTCCAGAATCCACTGTAGACCTATTGAATCTAAAACCTTTAAGCACATTGTTGTTGTTGTGAAGTACTATCGACTTGGTTCTCACTCATAGTAACCTTGTCTGTATAGGATTTCCAAGGTGCAGCTGGTGGGCTTGAACCAGTGAACTTTCCGTTGCCAGCCCAGTGTCTATTCTATAGTGTCACACCAAAGCACATGCATGTTTATAATCAATAAGTTCGTTTGATGATTCTAATGGGTTGAGAATCACTTTGAGGTTTCAAGATCAGCTCTTACTTCAGAACTGGTTCACCAAGGGAACTGCTGATTCATGTGCAATCAGGAAACCAACCATGTTCTGATTTGGCAAGTTGCTGCTATACCTGCTGGCTTCAAAACTATGCTTTCCCAGTCACCACCGGGAAGCTGCCATTGTCTGGAAACTGCCACTCCACAACCTGCTATACCTGCTATGATATGAAATGGTAAAATGGATGCCCTGCACCCTAGCTCTTAGGTAAAATGCCACAGACATGTTCAACCCTTTTGTGACTCTGATCCTCCATTCTACATGGTCTTCTGATGGTGGAACTTCTACCACACATGGAATCCTAACTTTAAGAATATCCAGGTCCTGTAGCTTTAAACTTTCCAGCCACTACAGAGCAGGAAGGCAAGTTAGTTAAGAGACTGAAATGAATTTTGTCTATCAGTCCACTGTTCCACTAAAGGCATCATCAACTAGATGGGAGTTATTTTAAAGATTTGTTGTTCTTATTAAGTGCCTTAGAGTTGGCTCCGACACATAGTGACCCTGTATAGGGTTTCCATGGAGCTGCTGGTGAACTTGAACCACCAACCTTGTGGTTCAAACCAACTTTGCAGTTCAGTGCATTAACCTCCTTATATTAAAGATAGGAAACTTTTGTTGTCACATTAGCCTAGACCTGAGGGTAAATCTGATTCATGCCTTCAGAGAAGATCTAAGGGTGTATGTGTATGTGGACACAGGAGGAATCAAAAGGGATCTCTTCCCTAGATGGACTCCACATGTCCGTAGGAAAGGCAGACCAGGGGTTGCCTGAGGTCTGTGATTATGGCTATTAAGACTGAAAACTGGAGCTATTGAGATGAATGCTATTAGGATTGTATTGCTTACTTCTTTCAACCAACATCTGTCAGAGCCTGGAGCAGACGGTTCAAAACATGCCTTCACCTTTTCTTGCTTTGTGCGCTGTATTCTAGAAGTGGTAACTGTGATTTGTTCCCTCAGAATCTAATCTTGGTTTCACTCTTCTTTTTGTGGTGGTGGTGGTTGTATGCTGTGGAGTCAGTTGCAACTCACAGCGACCCTGCATTAGGTTTCTGAGGCTGTAAATCTTTACAGGAGCAGAAACGCTCATCTTCTCCCCCACCGCCCCGCAGACCACAGCCTGCTGTTTTGAACTGCTAGACCTTGAGGTTAGCAGTCTGACTCATAACCACTACGCTACTAGATGCAGGTTTCATGTTTTTCTGAAGCACTTGCTGCTAAATGTGATATTTTCCACACTCATATAATGATCCTATGTATTTATATTTTTTCTGAAAATGAACTGTGTTTTGGCAACATGTTCAGTATTCCCTTGTTCTGTTCAAACAACTGCCTCTTTGGTGTATGTACAGGTTCCTGAGGAGCACAATTAAAAATTATGGAATGCTTCATTCTTTACAAGGTTGTTTGTAGTTTGTCATGATCTACACAGTTGAAAGCCTTTGCATAGTCAATAAAATACAAGGAAACATCTTTCTGGTTTTCTCAGCTTTCCATATCCTTTTCTGAACCTGGCTTGAATTCTGACAGTTCTCTTTCTATGTATTGTTGCAACTATTTTCGAATTATCCCCAGTAAACTTTACTTGCCTGTGATATTAATGATATTGTTTGATCATTTCTGCATTCTGTTGGGTCACCTTTCTTTGGAATGGGTACAAATATGGATCTCTTCCAATTGGTTGGCCAGGTAGCTGTGTTTCTTGATTTGAAGATTTGGGGTCATGATTTCATGAGAATCCCAGTTAATTGACATAATAATGTGTTTAGTGCTTCTGTTCTACCTCCTACTTAATTTCATAGTGCCTGAGATCTTAAAAGCTTGCAAGCAACCATAGAAGATACAACGATTGGTCTCAATTTATCTGGAATAGAAAATGAAAGGGAGTTATGAATTTGTGGCCAATTACCATGAGACCAGAAGAAATAGATGGTGCCTGGCTACCATTACTAAACCCGTTGATCCAAACTTCTACAGAAGAATTCTGATTAAAAGTGGGAAAACGCAAAGCAGAACTTCTAATTTTCATGGAACTCATACTTTCTGGAGCCATGGTGACCGGATGATCTCTAGAAACTATTGCCCTGAGATCATCTTGAAAACTTAAATCAAAAATACCTCCTGAAGTCTTCTTAACACCAAACAGTAGTTTTGCTTAACATAAGGAATGTCTGCTTTGAGCACTGTGCTCTTTTAAGATCTACTGATATGGGATCAAATTCAACTCAAAAGATTGGATAGGAGACTTAGGGGGCGTTGGATTATGTTATTTGGAGAGGAATAAGCCAGAAAAGGAAGGTGAAAATGGTTACACAACTTTGAAAACAATGTAGTCAGTGGCACTGGTTGATTACACATGTAGAAACTGGTGATGTTCTACTGCATATAGTCCCAACAAGGACAAAATAATAAATATATATATTTTAAAAACAACTCCTACCTGCTGGTAGCGTAGTGGTTATGAATTGGTTGCGAACCTTAAGGCCAGCAGTTCGAAACTACCAGCTGCTCCGTGGGAGAAAGATGAGGCGTTCTGCTCCCATAAAGATTTACAGCCTCAGAAACCCTGTACAGGGTCACTATAGGTCGGAACCGACTCGATGGCACTTAACAACAACAACAACCTGCACCTCACAAAAATCCCTGTGGAATAGTTCTACTGTACAATACACAGGGCAGCAATGGGTTGGAGAATACTCAATGGCAGCAGGTTGTTACTCCCTAAATTCAGAGATTGCGTTGTCTTTGTTCCTGTTCACAGGTCTCGGTGCCTGATCATCTCTTATACTCATTATATAGTATAGCAGAAATTTCCTTTTTTATGTATTATCCTAAACAGGAGCCCTGGTGTAGTGCTTTGGGATAAAGCACTGGACTGCAAGGTCTGTTTGAACCACAAGATTGGCAGTTCAAACTCACCAGTCATTCCTTAGAAACCCTGTACAGGATCATTGTGAGTTGAAACTGACTCGATGGCATTTAACAACAACAATAGCAAACCTAAACATTATCCTACATGATATACAAATTGTCCTAAAAGGTTCAAGGAAGGGAATTAAATTATTTGACTCTTTTAATTTCAATTAGCAGTAATGGAATCTAGTTATGTCTAAGCTGTTGCTTAAGTCAGAAACCAAAACCTTGTAATTTTAATTAAAATGTATGTGAAGGACCTGAATACATGTGTTTGCATAAAAAGCAAAATAGTCATACATTCAAAGTATTGGTCATACATGTTGTTGTTAAGTACCATCAAGTCAGTTCTGACTCCTAGTAACCTTGTATAGGGTTTCTGACGAGTGGCTGGTGGATTTGAACTGCCAACCTTGCAGTTCAAACTAACTCCATGGTTCAGCGCATTATTCTAAAGTGCCACACCAGGACTCCAATGGTTATAAACTAGTACAGCCCTTTGAAAAACAACTTGGCAATATATATCAACAATAGTATACATGTTTACTCTTCCAAATGGAAGAGTAAAATCTAATTTCAATCATAAATTTAAAAATACGGTATGGAAGCTACATGCATGAATGTTTTGGTCATAATATTTTTTATGGTAGCAAAAAATTAGAAGCAATCTGAATGTGTAACAAAAAGTGACTTTGTGGATAAATTTACGATTATATCTGCTGAATGGACATTATGAAATTGTTAAAATAGAGAATTAATTGAGAAGATTACAAAAATACAGAAAAAGAAAGATTAAAGGTTGAATTCATACTATAACTAATACATGGATATAAAAGAATATATAAAAATTAAAATGATTACACTAGGATGATGAGCAATTAAAACTTTTTATTTAAAAAAATTTCTCTAATTAGGCATAGAGGCCTCAATTTAAAATAAGCTTGTTTTTGTTCTATCATGTCTAGGTCGGCGGGAGTCTATGGAACGTAGTCGAGCTCAGCTCATATCTTCATTGCTGTTGTTGGTGCCATCAAGTCGGTACCTACTCGTAGCGACCTTATGCACAACAGAAAAAACACTGCCCGGTCCTGAGCCAACCTCACAATTTTGCCACTCTTAAGCCCATTGATGCTGCCATTTTGCACCAATCCATCTCGCTGGGTGTTTTCCTCTTTTTGTCTGACCCTACACCTTACCAAACATGGTATCCTTCTACAGTGACTGGTCCCTCCTGACAATATGTCCAAAGTATCAGAGACGAAGTTTGGTCATCCTGGCCTCCAAGGAGCACTCTGGCTGCACTTCTTCTAATACAGATCTGTTGGTTCTTTTGGCAGACCATGGAACTTTCAATATTCTTCTCCAACACCATAACTCAAAAGCATCAATTCTTCTATGGTCTTCCTTATTCACTATCCAGCTTTCGCATGCATATGGAGGTTATTGGAAATAACACGGCTTGGGTCAGGTGCACCTTGTCCTCAAGCTGACATCTTTGCTCTTCAACACTTTAAAAAGTTCTTATACAGCAGATTTGCCTAAT
>NW_006408763.1:3709950-3712369 GCF_000296735.1 Chrysochloris asiatica | reverse complement strand
TTTTGGAGTAGGCACAAATACTGATCTCTTCCAATCAGTCAGCCAGATAGTTGTCTTCCAAATATCTTGGCATAGATGAGTGTGTGCCTCCAGTGCTGCCTCATTTTCTTGAAAGATTTCAATTTTTATTCCATGAATTCCTGGTGCCTTGTTCTTTGCCAATTCTTTCAATGCACCTTGGACTTCTTCTTTCAGGATCATTGGCTCCTGATAATATGCTACCTCTTGAAATAGTTGAACATCAATGATTTCCTTTTGGTACAGTGACTCTGTGTATTCCTTCTATCTTCTCTTGATGCTTTCTGCATCATCCAATAATTTGCCCAGATAATCCTTCAATAACAAAAGTCGAGGCTTGAATTTTTCTTCAGTTCCCCCAGCTTGAAAAATGCTGAGTGTATTTTTCCTTTTGGGTTTTCTGACTCCAGATATTTGCACATTTTGTTGTAATATTTGACTTTGTCTTCTTGAGCTGACATTTTCTGTTCAGCTCTTGTACCTCCTCATTTCTTCCATTAGCTTTAGCATCTCTATGCTGGAGAGCAAGTTTCAGTGTCTCTTCTGACTTCCATTTTGATCTCTTCCTTCTTTCTTGTCTTCTTAATTACTTTTTACTTTCTTCCTGTATGATATTCATGATGTCATCCCACAACTCTTCTGGTCTTCAGTCTTTAGTGTTTAATGTATTAAATCTATTCTTCAAATGATCTCTAAATTCACATGGGATATATTCAAGGTCATATTTTGGTTCTCGTGGACTTTTTTTCCATTTTCTTCAGCTTCAGTTTGAATTTGCATATGAGCAATTTATGGTTTGTTCCACAATTTGCCGCGGCCTTGTTTTGACTGATATGGAGCTTTTCCATTGTTTCTTTCCACTAATGTAGTCAATTTGATTTCTGTGTATTCCATCTGGTGAGGCCCATGTGTATCATCTCTTATGCTATCTAAAGAAGGTATTTGAAATGAACAAATCATTGATTTTGCAGAATTCTATCATGTGATCTTCAGCAACATTTCTATCACCAAGGCCATATTTTCCAATCACCAGTAATGATCAATACATCTTGATTGCATGTTTGATCAATTTCAGATTGAAGAAGTTGGTAGAATTCTTCTATGTCTTCCTCACTGGCTTTAGTGGTTGGTGTGTAAATTTGAATAATATTGGTATTAACTTGTCTTCCCTGTAGGCGCATGGATATTTTCCTATCACAGGCAGAATTATACCTCATGACAGATCTGGATATGTTCTTTTTGACAATGAATGCAACTCCATTCCTCTTCAGTTTATCATTCCCGGCATAGTAAACCATGTGGTTTTCGGATTCAAAATGGCCAATTCCAGTCCATCTCAGTTCAAATATGTGCCTCAAATATCTATGTTTATGCATTCCATTTCATTTTTGACAGTTTCCAATTTACCTAGATTCATACTTCGTACATTCCATGCTCTGATTATTAATGGATGTATACAGCTGTTTCTCTTCATTTTGAGTAGTGCCCCATCCAGCAAATGAAGGTCCTTCGGGCTTTACTCCCACGGGCTTTACTCCATTCATGTCATCATGGTCAACTCTATTTGAGGAGGCAGCTCTTCCTCAGTCACATTTGAGTGCCTTCCAATGTGAGGGGCTCATCTTCCGGCACTATATCTGACAGTGTTTCTCTCCTTATTCATAAGGTTTTTACTGACTAAATATTCTAAAGTAGATTGTCACTCTTTCTTCCTAGTCTGTTTTCATCTGGAAGCTCATCTGAAACCTATCCACCATGGTTGACCCTGCTGGTATTTAAAATACTTGTGACATAGTAAGTATTTAACATACCTTCCAGTATCACATCAACTCAGAAGCCACCACAGTACTACAAACTGACAGATGAGTGGTAGAAATTAGCTTAGAATTCCAGAAATATGGCCGATTAGACAAGCTTCAGGATTCCTCTAAATAAGAGAAAATGAAACAGACACATAGAAAAACTCTGGCACCTTGAACTTCAGAGAATTTAGAGAAGTGGATTGAAGGCTTGCTGGCAGGAGAAGCTGAGCAGGGACAGCGAGAGAGGAAGACTAGGGAAAGGGTGATGAGTCAGATACAGTATGACCATCTTGAACCTTTGTGAACAGGTTTGACAACAGAAGATGGCCTGGTAGAACAGATTTACAAAGAGGATGGGAAAGATGTGATTCTTTCTTTTCCCCATGCTGCCTTGATGATGAGAGGTATGCCCAACTACCACCCTCATCCACCCCCAGCACAAACCCTGCTGTCCCCGAGTTTGGAGCCATGTGGAAGTCAGGGCTGGCTGCGATACTTTGGTGTGCCACTTTGGAGCTTGGATTCAGGTGGGCTTAGCTCCTGGCCTACAGAACCCAAAGAGTCACCAGATCAGCATTTAACCAGTCACTCTGCCCCCA
>NW_006408763.1:3696090-3708415 GCF_000296735.1 Chrysochloris asiatica | reverse complement strand
CTACCAGAGCTCTTAAAATAAACCTACAAGACTAAAAATAGGGAACCAGAGATATCAATGTATAATGAAGTCAACTATTAAGCAAAAAAAGGGAGTAGTGTTAGAACTTCTAATGGCAAGGAAGTCAAGTAGATTTCAAGATAAAACAGACTGTTTTAAGAAGGGGAAAAAAATTACAGGGTAACCTCAAAGAAAAATATACCTAAAATCAAAATAAAAACAGGGGAAAATCAGATTTAGTTAACAATTACACAACAGAAATAAAAATGAAAAGAAAACCTACAAACAAAATGAAATCAGTGCAGAAAATTATGTGGAACAAAGAAACCGGCAGCACCACAAAAACAGACAGCAAAAACCAAAGACAGGAATCAATCAATACCCATAGATAATTAAACTGAATGTAAATTGATTAAATACTTCAGTCAAGAGACATAGAGAGCAGAATGGATAAGAAAACAATATCCTTCAATATACTATTTACATGAGACACATCAAAAAGATGGAGATAGCCTAAATGCCCATTAACAGAAAAATGGTTAAGCAAACTTTGGTACATAACCACAATGGAATACTATGCACCGTTGAAGAACAATGATGGATATATGAAACACATCACAACAGGGATTAACCTGAAAGACATTATGCTGAGTGAAAGTTACCCATCACAAAAGGACAAATATTGTAGGAGACTAATGTAATCAGAATCCTGGTGCGGTGCTGTCGGTTAATGCACTGGACTGCAAGATCTGTTCGAACTGCAAGTTCGGCAGTTCAAGCTTATCACTGTTCTTCAGAAACCCTATACAGGGTCACTATGAATGGAACCGACTCCACGGCACTTAACAATAAAAACAACGCTTTAAAAGTTAAGAAAAGGTATTCTTTAAAATTTTTTATTTATCTTGTTGAGAATACATACAGCACAACGTACACCAATTCAACAGTTTCGACATGTATAATTTGATGACATTGTTTCCATTTTGTGGTTTGTGTAACCATTCTTTCCCTCCTAAGAAAAGATTTTCTTGATAAAAGAAACAGTCTATGATAGTTACAGTGGTGAAGGGAGAAAGAAAATTGTTCACGGATTTAAGGAGCTTTGGTAGCAAAATGGTTACGAATTGGGCTGCTAATCTCGAGGTCAGCCGTTCGAAACTACCAGTGGTTCTGTGAGAGAAGGATGAGGCTTTCTGCTCCCATAAAGGATCACTATGAGTTGCTGTACAGGCTCACTATGGTTCAGAATTGACTCAACAGCACTTAACAACAACAACAAGGGTAGACACATGTTAACATGCATAACAGGGTAGGCAATATACAGCAAGAGGGAGGTTCACCGAGAAAAGATGAAGGTAC
Source organism: Chrysochloris asiatica (assembly GCF_000296735.1). Classification (NCBI taxonomy): domain Eukaryota; kingdom Metazoa; phylum Chordata; class Mammalia; order Afrosoricida; family Chrysochloridae; genus Chrysochloris; species Chrysochloris asiatica. Next base: position 3,707,056 of record NW_006408763.1, on the reverse strand, counting down.
CAGGAGACACAGGGAGGAGAGGAATTTTTAAATGAGGATGTGAGAAGCATTTGCTTAAATTTTTAGTTTTTAGAATTATATTAGCAATCCATGCTGAAATGGCACACACAATTTCTGTTTGCTAATGTTCTGCCGTTGTCAGACAGTAATTTTTTTAGTTAAGCAAATATCAATTGTTGCTATGGCACTTCTAAAATTAAAGTAGAGCCACAGAATAATTGACAGTGGTGTTCTTGAGTAAATATGGAAAAAAGTCAAAGACCGATTACGAAAAGGAAAAGGTCAGCCTTCCTTAATCATGCACAGGGTCAGTGAGAATCAGTGTCAGCATCTCACTTAAGGTTGAGACCCTAATGTTACAGACTAAATTGGGTCCTCCCAAAATAAATGTTGGAATCCTAATCCCTATCCGTGTGGATGGGAGTCCTGGTGGAGCAATGATTAAGCATTCGCTTGTTAATTAACTGAAAAGTCAGCTGTTGGAACCCACCATTGGCTCTGTGGGAGAAAAGATCTGGTGATCTGCTCTTGTGAAGGTTACAATATTGGGAATATTGTGACCATAATCTCTGGATGGACCATAAATTAGATCAATCTGTAAAATCAAACAGTAAAGTTTTACACCCTACTTTGATGAGAAGCAACTGGAATTTTAAAAGCTGGTGAGCAGCCATCTAAGATGCAACTATTGCTCTCTTCCAGTATGGAGCAAAGAAGAGTAAAAAAAAATCAAAGACTCAAGAAAACAATTTAAAGGGCTAATAAACCATGAGAACCACAATCCAGAGACCAGAGATAGTGGTGGCTACCACTACTGACCTCTCTGAGTGGGATCACAATAGAAAATCCTGGACAGAGTGGTAGAAAAATGTAGAACAAAATTCAAATTCACAGAAATGACCAGATTTATTGGTCTGATAGAGACTAGTGAAATTCCCAAGATTGTGGCCTTGAGATGCACTTCAAATCTGGAACTGTACCAACTCTTGATTATCTTTCAATAAAAAATCTGTTGTTGTTAAGTATCAACCGTTAAGTACCTGTTTGGGCTTTCCAGAAACAGCTGGTGAGTCGGAACCTCCAATCTTGTGGTTCAAACCAACCTTGCAGTCCAGTGCTTATCTTACAGCCATGCACCAGACTCCAGTAAAACAATGCTGTTATTGTTTGCAGTTCAAATAGACCTGTAGTTGTTAAATTCCACCGAGTGGGTTCCAACTCATAGAGACCCTTTATAGGCATTCTGAGGAGTGACAGGTAGGTTTGAACCTTGCGGTCTAGTGCTTATCCTACAGCCTCACATCAGGACTCCTGTAAAGACCAAACCCCCAAATGGTTGCAACAGTACATTAATAGGAAACTGCCAGAAATTCAAGCTGGATTCAGAAGATGTGGAACAGGAATATCATTGCTGAAGTCAGATGGATCTTGGTGGAAATCAGAGAATATCAGAAAGATGTTTACCTGTGTTTTATTGACTATGCAAAGGCCTTCGATTATGTGGATCATGGTAAGATATGGATAACATTTCGAAGAAAGGATATTCCAAAACATTTAATTGTGCTCATGAGGAACCTGTACATAGAGGTAGTCGTTCAAAGAGAGAAAGGGGAAACTGAATGGTTTAAAATCAGGAAAGGTGTGCTCCAGAGTTGTATCCTTTCATAAAATTTATTCAATCTATATGCTGAGCAAATAATCCAAGAAACTGGATTATATGAAGAAGAATGTAGCATCAGGATGGGAGGAAGGTTCTGGGCAATAAGGAAGAAATGGACTTTTTTTTTTAGGGGGTGGGGGAGATGTTCTATTAGCATAAAAGAGTTCAGATTAAATAAAGAAATTCTTCTCCCAGAAAATATTACAATCTATTTAGAATATGGATTTAGGTCCAATGCCTTTCTGTAATCAACAGAGCTGAAAAGGATACACACAAAATTGCCAGATAGACTTGGCGTTTGGCACGTCTCTAAACAGTTCATAAAAATGAGCCCACTAGACACTTAGCAACTGTGAGGATGGCGCAGGACTAGACAGTATTTAATATTGTTGTGCGTAAGGTCTTTGACTCCAAACGGACTGGAAGGCACCTAACAGCAACAAACATTTAGCCATCGACTTCCCTCACGTGAAAAGCAATCCATTTTGGTTACCTAACTATCGAAATGTTGATACAGCACACAGTTTTAATTTACAAACACTAAGAAATCAGCACCGGGCAAATCTGGAGTTAGCGTGCGGCCGCGCGGGGAGTTGGGTCTGGCGGGGCGAGAGACGCCCGGCGCAGCGCTCGCTCCTTTCGCGTACTCAGCTGCCCTCGCTCCCCGGCCCCGATGTCTGATTTGCCGCCTCCCGACGCATGACCCCGCGCTCTCGCGTCCCGGGTCGGTGACAGGCGCGAGGTGCGCCTGGCGACCCCATGTGCCTCCTCCCTCTCGTGGCCGCTGCAGTCTCCGCTCCCCGAACCCCGCTTCTACTCCTTGGCAGAGGGCTCGTCGCCGCCATGTCCACCACTGAGTCGCTCAAATCTGTGGACTACGAAGTGTTCGGAAATGTGCAGGGTAGGGTATTTTCAGACGATGAAAGGTGACGGGAGGAAGGGATGCCGGCTGCGAGAAGCACCTCCCTTTTTTAACGATCCCCTTCCCGGTGTGTCTGGGACTTCCGCTCGGCCATGACTCAGCAGCCTGGGGTGGGACGGAGTGGAAGCGCGCATGCGCCCCGGAGAGCAGGGTGGCGGCAAAAGGGAGACGGTGGGGAGAGAGAAGTAGAGGTTATGGAGGTGTGGGAGACGCCCAGTAGAGAGGGAATGAATGAAGCGGGGTAGTAAGGAAAGAGAGGGCTCTTCACTTAATGGCCTTAATTGTTTGCCAATGGAACCACCTGGGCTTTAATTGAATATCTATAGGAAAGCCACCTGGGTGAGTTTTGTCTCACTTTGTCAAGAGAGCTTAAATCCCCACCCCCCACTCCTGTGATGCCTTAAAGAAGTATTAAATTATCTACTTATTTAAATGATAAGTTTAATTTCAAGGGAGGTAACGTGTAGCTTGTTGGAAACACTGATATTTGTCAATTAAAATGCTCACTTAGTCTTTGACATTTATCTATGGAGTGGCGGTGGTGGTGTGTCTTGGAGTCTATGCCTACTCACAGTGACCCTGCGTAGGGTTTCTGAGGCTGGAACTCTTTACAGGTGCCCAAAGCCTCATCTGTCTCCTGCAGAACCACTGGTAATTTCGAACTGCTGACTGTAACCAATATGCGACCTTTCTTTGTAGTATAAATACTTTAGTGATTTGATATCTATCAACGTTGTTGTTTATGAATCGGGCAGCTAACCTCAAGGTCGGCAGTTCGAAATTACCAGCTGTTCCGCCGGAGAAAGATGAGGCTTTCTGCTCCGGTAAAGATTTACAGCTTCGGAAACCCTGCACAGGGTCACTATGAGTTGGAACCAACTCCACGGTACGTAACAACAACAACAACAACATACATGGTAGTTGAAGATCTGAAAATTGATGCTTCTAAAATTACCTGTGACTTTGTACCCTTTAGAAAGTCTTTGGGTATACTTTGTACACTTTAGAAAGTATGGTACTCTGGTTTGGAAATTATCATAATAAATCATGGAAAATAGATGATGTGAAATATGAAAATAATGGAAAAGGTAATCGAACAAAATATTGGGGGGTGGTGCTCACATGTGATGGTGTATGTGTATTCACTGAGACTACTCCCACTGATGACTATTTCACTATTGTTTTACTTAATCGGCACCATAAGTTTGTGAGATATGTTGTTGTTAAGTGCTGTCAAGGTTCAGAGGCTGTGCATCTTTGTGGGTGCAGAAAGCTTTATCTTTCTCTCATGGAACGGCTGGTGGGCTAGAACAGCCGACTTGATGATTTGCAATCTAGTACTTATCCTCAGTGTCAGTGATTGAACTTCACCAGCTGCTCCTCAGAAACCCTTTACAGGTCCGATGAGTCAGAACTGACCCTACTACACTTACTTAACAAAGCTACTTGCACTTGCCTTAGTAACAGAGAAAATATTTAAAGAGAAATTTAGTAACTTTGGCAAGTTGATAAATAGAATTTATTCATTTATCTCTTCGGCTCTAAAACTTAAACTTTTCTATTACACAAAATTTTCTATTTGTATAGAATGTATTTCTATTGATTTTAAAACTATATAATTGCACTTATGTGTGTATCATGATTACATGGCATTTGAAGATCAATGTGGGTAGTAGGTCAGATATGTAAGAATAAGGAAGACAAGAAGGATTGATGCCTTTGAATTATGGTGTTGATAAAGAATACTGAATGTACTGTTGACTGCCAGAAGAACAAATTAAAAAATCTGTCTTGGAAAAAGCACCACCAAATGCTCCTTAGAACTGAAAATGGAAACTCTTGTTCTCACATACTTTGAACATATTATCAGGAGGGACCAGTCCCTGGGGAAGGACATCATACTTGGTAAAGTAGAAGGCCAGGGAAACAAAGGAATACCCTCAATGCCATGGATTGGCTCAGTGACTGTAACAATGGGCTCACACATGAGTGCTCTAAGTCACAACTGACTCAAACGGCACCTAACAACAAAAGCAACATTTGTCATTAACTGCTGTCAAGTTATTTCTGACTCTGAGCAAACTATGCACGACAGAACAAAACACTGCCTGGTCCTGCATTATTCTCAAAATTGTTGTTACGTTTGATGCCACTTTAGTGACATTAAAAAGTAGTTTTCCTCTCTTTTTACTGACCGTCCATTTTACCAAGCATAATATCCTTCTCTGGGGATTGTTCCCTCCTTGTAACATGTCCAAAGTATGAGAGGTGAGGTCTTGTCATCCTGGCTTCTAAGTCTGTGCTGCTGCTTCTGGCAGTCCATGAGACTTCTAATATTCTTTTCCAAGACCATAATTCAAATATATCAATTCTTCTACAGTCTTCCTTATTCATTGTCCAAATTTCAAATGCATATAAGTGACTACAAATAGCATTAGTCAGACACACCTTTTTCCTCAAACTGGTATTTTTGCTCTTTATGTTCAGTATAATTATCAATAGGTATGAATTGATTGCTGTCATTTTGCTGTATGTTCTTTTGTGGTGTTGCTAGTTTCTTTGTTCCACATACATTTCTGCACTGAGTTCATTTTGTTTGTGGGCGTTCTTTTAACACTTTAACGAAGTCTTCTGCAGCAGATTTACCTGATACAATTCATCATTTGATTTCTCCCCCCCCAACTTTTTATTCTGAATTGAGTGAAGGTTTATAGAACAAATCATCAGTTCCACGCTCAACAAATTGTACACTTTGTGTCATTACAATGATTGCAAGCCCTTCCATGTACCATTAGTTAACCGTATTTACTTCTATTCATGTTAACTCTTCCTCTTCACCCTGTGTCTTCCACCACCTTCATCTTTGCGGTGCCAGCCTTCCTCTTGTTGTATATTGCCTCTTCCATCACCCACGTTAACATGTGTCTATCCTCAACTTGGTAAATAATTTCTCCTTCCCTCTCATCCCTAGTAAACATCTTTTAGTAAGAAAACCCTTAACTTTTAAACAGTGCTCGCATATATTTGTCTTTTGGGACTGGCTAATTTCATTCAGAATAATTTCCTCCAGTTTTATTCATGTTATGAGGTGTTCCACAGATTTGTCATTAGTCTTCAGTGTTACATAATATTCTGTTGTGTATATGTACCAAAGTTTGTATCCATTCTGCTGATCTCTGTCTGTAGACTGGTGCATTTAACCCATTTATGTTCAGTATAATTATCAATAGGTATGAATTGATTGCTGTCATTTTGCTACGTGTTCTTTTGTGGTGTTGCTAGTTTCTTTGCTCCACATATACTTCTGCACTGAGTTCATTTTGTTTGTGGGCATTCTTTTCATTTCTTTACTGCTGCTGCTTTAATGTTTACTAAATCTGATTTTCTACTTTTAAATTTTGATGTGTATGTGTATTTTTTTTATGTTATCCTTAATTTACTATTTTTTCTACCTTTAAAAAGATCTTTTATCTTGAATTCTACTTGACTTCCTTGCCATTTGTAAGTTCTGTATCTCCATTGTACCCTCTTTTTGCTTTGTGGTTGACTTCATTATGTTCAGTTTTGTAGGTGTATTTTACTTTGGCTATGTCTGTATTCGGATTGAGTTCTGAGTTATGTTGTCACATATATTAATCTCAGGTTGTTGTCTGCTGTTGTTATTTCTCAATTCAAAGAACACCTTTTAGTATTTTTTATAAAGTAGGTCTGGTTATTACAAATTACTATAATTTCTGTTTATCTGGAAATGTTCTAACTTCATCATATTTAAGGGACAGCTTTATTGGGCATATGATTCTTGGTTCACAATTTTTATCTTTCAGAGTATTTCATATGTCATCTCATTGCCTTCCTACATGCTTGGTTTCTGTTGAGAAATCAGAGTTTAGTCTTATGGTTCTACTTTGTGGGTAATTTTTCATTTTTTCTGAGCAGTTCTCAGGACTTTTTTCTTTGTCTTTGGTTTTGGAGAATTTTATTATGACATGTCTTGATGATTTTCTTTTGGAGTCTATCCTGTTTGGGATTTGTTCAGCTTCTTGAATGCTTATCTTCCTATATTTCATGATGTTAAGGAAGTTTTCTTACAGCAACTCTTTGACAAATTTTTCTGTGCCTTTATTGTCTCTTCCTTTTCTGGAATTCCCATCATTTGTAAGTTATGCCTCTTCATGGTGTCCTACATAAATCTCAGGTTATCTTCTGATTTTATTATTATTATTATTATTCTTTTTTCAGATTTTCTTCTGCTTACTAGTATTGACAGATTTATATTCAAGGTCATTTTTTGGGGCTTCCACTGATTCAAATATATTACTTTGCTCTTTTATGTATTGTCTGTTTTTGAAATCTTAGTATTAATCTTTTGGATTTCTAATTGCAGGATTTGTATTATTTCAAAATTTACATTTATTTTGTCTCTTTGTTCTTATAGTGTTTTCCTGAATTCTTCTAATGTTTTCTCTGTGTTCTCCTTGCTTTCCTTGATCTTTCTGTCAATCCATAGAAGATATCTAAATATCATTCCTTGTAATTCTTTCTCAGGTAATTCCATTACCTTTTCTTCCTCAGAAACATTTTCTGGCTTTGTATCTTGGTCACTTGTTTGAGCTACTCCCTCTGTTTCTTCACGTGAACAAAGAATCTTCTGTTGTTTCTGAGACATTGTGGTGTTTTTGTTTTTGTACTTAATTGATGATTACATGTTTGTGGGTTCTTAAGCTCTCACCAATTGTCTCCTGGTGGGTGTGATTTGAGAATGGACTCATGTGCACCATTCTCGGCTTGCTGTTTAGGGTGAGTTTGGCTGGTGTTGGCTGATGTCTGCCACTGATCAGGTGCTATAGGAACTGGTATTGACTCTTGTACAGTGGGTGGAGCTGCAGAGGGTGGCTAAACTGGATGGAAATGTTTGCTGTCTCTCACTGAGTGGGGACAAAGGAGAAAATACACAGGAAAACAAAACAGATCAAACAAATAAGCAAACAGGAGCAAAAACAAAACACAATAAAGGAAGACACACTACATGGACTCTCTACAACACAGATATGAGAGGCAAAATGAAACAGACCCTGGTGAAAATTCTGGCACCCTGAACTTCAGAAGAAAGGTTAGAGATGTGGCTGGAGTTCTTGCTTGCTGGGAGGAGAGTCTGAGCAGGGACAACAAGAGAATGAGACTGGCTGGTGAATAACTGGCCTGATGTGACATGACCATCTCAGGAGCAGCTTTGGCAGTGGAAGGAGGCCTGGTTGAGCAGATTCATGCAGGTGGTAAGAAAGGTGCAATTTCTTCTTTTTTCCCATGTTCCCCTGGTGAACAGAGGTGTGACCAGCTTCCATTCTCATCCAACCCCCAACAATATAGACCCCGTTCTCTGGGAGTTTGGAGCCACATAGCTGGGAGCCACTTTGGTGCTTGGATTTGGGTGGGTTTGGCTCCAGATCTACACAACTGGAAGAGCCACCAGACCAGCACTTAACAGTCACACTGCCCCAACTTTCCCTATTGTCCTAATAGACACTGAAACCAGCTCCATCATTGGCCCCCATAAACTACTTCTGGATTAAATGCCCTGAACATAAATAACACTGATGCCAAAAGGAATTCCATCTAGGACCAAGAACTCTGCTGTCACATCTCTCCCACAGTCACCTTGTGAGCTCCTTTTATTGCAGGATTCCCCTAAAGATTTCTCCCCTCCAGGTCCAACAACAGCACTATTTATATTTTACAAATATGACAACTTTAAAATGCACTGGAGATACAAAAAAATTTTAGCTCACATGAAGAAACAAGAGAGAATGGCTCACACAAAGAACCAAGATACAGAGTCAGAAAACAATTCTGAGGAAGAAAAGGTAATGGAAACAATTGAAGAATTCAAAAGAATGATAATTAGGAACCTTCAAAGAATTGACAGAAAGATCAAGTAAAGCAAGGATAACACAATAAAAACTTTAGAAGAATTCAAGAAAATACTATAAAAACAGACAAAATAAATGAAAATATTGAAACAGTACAAAACCCCAATTAGAACATAATACAGAAGGTTAATACTAAGATTTCAGAACTGCATAATACATTAGAAGGGCAAAGGAGTAGATGTGAAGCAATGGAAGCCCGAATTAGTGAATTTGAGGAGAAATCTCTCAATATCAATATGTTAGAAGAACAATCATAAAAAAGAATGAACAAATTTGAAGAAACCCTAAGAGTTATGTGGGACACCATGAAGAGGAACAATTTATGGGTGATCAGAATTCCAGAACAGGCAGAGACAATAAAACTCAGATAAAATTGTCAAATAGTTATTTGAAGAAAACTTCATGAAAGATGAGAAGATAAGCATACAAGAAGCTGAACAAATCCCAAACAGAATACATCCCCAAAGAAAATCACCAAGACATATCATATCAAACTTTCCAAAACCAAAGACAAGGAAAGAATCCTGAGAGCAACTTGGAAAATGAAAAGTTACCCACAAAGTAGAAACAATAAGACTAAACTCTGATTTCTCAACAGAAACCAAGCATGCAAGAAGGCAATGAGATGACATATCAAAAACTCTGAAAGAGAAAAATTGTGAACCAAGAATCATATGCACAACAAAGCTGTCCTTCAGATATGATGGTAACGTTAGAACATTTCCAGATAAATAGAAATTAAAGGAATTTGTAATAACTAGACCTACTTTATAAAAAATATTAAAAGGCATTCTTTGGATTGAGAAATAACAACAGCAGACAACAACCTGAGATTAATATATGTGACAACATAACTCAGAACTCAATCCAGATATAGAAGTATCCAAAGTAAAACAAACCTACAAAACTGAGCATAGGGAATCAGAGATAACAATATATAATTAACTACAAAACAAAAAGAGGGTACAATGGAGATACAGAACTTACAAATGGCAAGGAAGTCAAGTAGATTTCAAGATAAAACCAACTGTTTTAAGTGGGGAAAAATAAATAACTTACAGAGTAACCTCAAAGAAAAAGAATACAACTGTACATCAAAGTCAAGAAAAGGGAAAATCAGAAAGATTTAGTGAACATTATTAGCACAACAGAAATGAAAATGTGAAGAATGCCCACAAACAAAATGAACTCATCATAGAAAATTGTATGGATCAAAGAATACAGCAACACCACAAAAATACACACAGAAAAATGACATTAATAAATTCGTACTTATTGGTAATTATATACTGAATATAAATGGATTAAATGTACTAGTCAAGAGACATAAAGAGCAGAATGGGATAAGAAAACAGTACCCTTCAATATGCTGTGTACAAGAGACATACCAAAAAGATGGAGACAGCTTAAATGTCCACCAACAGAAGAATGGCTAAACAAAATTTGGTACATACACACAATTGAACATGACAAAACATTGAAGAATAATTATGAAGCTGTGAAATACTTCACAACATGATGGAATCTGGAGAACATGCTGAGTGAAATTAGTCTGTCGCAAAAGAGTAAGCATTGAGACCAATGTTGTACAAAGTTTTTTTTAAAAAAAGGGTTTTCTTGATGAAACAATCTATGATGATTACGGGAGGAGTTGGGGTGGTAATGGAGGGGAAATTTTTCATGGGCTACAGGGTAGACCCATGTTAACATGGGTGACAGAACAGGCAATATACAAGAGGGAGGTTAACAGAGGAGAGATCAAAGTAGTGGGAGACACTGGGAGGATTGTAATAGTTAAAATGAATAGAAGTAAATACTGCTAACTTTTAGTATATGGAGGGGTTGCAACCCTATAATGAAGCAAAGTATATGATTTGTTGAATTTAAAACTGATGATCTGCTCTGTTAAACTTTACTCAATTCACAATGAAAAGTTAAAAACAAAGTATCCATATAAAAAACAAAAGCAGAGGGCATGCTTATTCAAAGCAATGAGGGAAGAATAGTTACTTGGAAGAAAATGAAATTTTAAAAATATAGTTAAAGAGGAAAATGAAACAAAGATGGGAAACAACAAGAAAAAAAAGAATATAATAACGGAAAGAGAAAAGTTGTTAAGTGCTGTCCAGTCAGTTCTGACCCATAGAGAAGAAAATAGAGCTAAAAATAGAGGATGAGAGAGAGAGAGAACAACAGTTTAAACAAACAAACAAACAAAACGGGGAAGATGAAAGGAGGAAGAGGCTAAAGAGTAGTAAAAAAAAAAAAAAAATCAAGAGGGAAACAAACAAAAGAAGAAGAGGATGGAAATGAGAAATAGAGAAAACAAAAGCAGAGATATAAAGGATAAAACTCAAAAGAAGGGAAAGAGAGGAAGAAAGAATAAACAAAAACAATGAAACAAGGAAAGGAAATAAAACCCAAAAATAGTGCAGTTGTTGGACACTGAAAGGAGAA
>NW_006408763.1:3692277-3695990 GCF_000296735.1 Chrysochloris asiatica | reverse complement strand
GAGTTCTTATAGGCTAGTTCCTAGATGTTGTCAATCTGGAAATAGTTTGTGGAGGCCCTTCAGTTTGCTAGTTTCAGGGTCTGTTAGAACTAGAGGGCAAGTCAGGGCTGGTTGACTGATTCTGGCCTGGATGCTCTGTGGGTTCTGTAGATCTGGAGCAGCCTGAATCCAGATGTGAAGGCAGTACAGTGAACATCAGCCTCACACTGACTCACATTGTGTGGCTCTGAGCTCCCTGAGAACAGGGGCTGTGCTGGGGGTAGATAAGGGTAGGGGCCAGCCTCATCTTATCTAGGGGATTATGGGGAGCAAGAAGGAATCCTCCTCCAAGACTGAAACTCAAAGAGACCACATGAGCAGGCATGTGAGCTTGCTGACGACCACATTGGTCTATTGGTGAGTGGAAGAGGGGAGGGGGAAAGGCAGCAATGAAGAAATGGACTGAGCTCAACCACGTTCCATAGACTTCTGTTGACCTAGAGATGCAAGAGAGAAGACGAAGGATTGGTTGGTACAAAGTGGTGAGACCTGGGACACCTAAGCTGATGGACAAGGACATAGCCACGGAGGGCTAGAGCTGCGAGTGAAGCATTCAGTGGATATGAAGTGAGGGAGACACACAAGAATGCCCAAACTTGCAGATAGTACCCATTTGACTTAGCCTTGATGGCTTGATAATCAGAACTCGGCTAGAGGAAGATTAAAATGACAGTTTTTGATAAAGGAAATGAGTGTAAATTGCTACAATATGATGAACTTGACCTATACTTATGAATGTAGTAGCTCAAAAAAACCAACTGAGAGGGAAGGAGTCTTCTCATCAAGTACTAATCCTATTCCCTGTGTATACAGGGTAGATAGGGACGGGCAACTTAGATATTGGCTACCTAAAATGAGGGGGCAATAAAGGTACAAAGTGACTGGCTTATAAGTTTGCAAGAGGGAGTTTAAGAGTGTGCAGGGGAAGATAGAGTCTCCACTGAATAGTTTTCATCTTGTCTAGATGGGTGTGGTGAAAAGAGATGGAGATAAGATTTTTATGATTCAGTCGTGAGTAGTTGTTATCATGAATAATTGCAACTGTCACATTTGTAAAGGTAGAAGTTTTGTAATAAAATGGAGGGAGTAATTAATCTTACAGTCCAGGAACAGAGGACCTCAGAAACCATCAAGGGAAAAACACACAAATGGAGTGTGGGACCCTATCCAGAGAAGCAGTGACACCAGACAGATAAGGAGGCAGAGATGAGGACATGGAGACAGGGAGCAGCTGAGGATTCTAGACTCATGGAAATAGAGGGACTGGTGCTGGAGGCAGGAGGTAGATTTTCAGAATGTGCCCTTTGTTTGTTTAAATTATTATATAAATTATTATATATTTCTGAGTGTTTTTGTGTACATCTCCCACCCCCACCCCACAAAAAAAACAGAGGGAATGGAAGCAAATACTGTTGAATGATGATGCACGGGGGAGATTGTAATGCACGGAGGAGAAACGATGGTGTAAAGCAGATGTTCTCCCTTGTAAACTATCAGTTCACAATAAAAACTTAAAACCTTTTTCTGTCAATCATGTGAATCTACACCACTGTCTGTCTCTCCAAAGCTGTGCATCTGGCAGGCATCCATTCACCAATCTCCTTGTGCTCTGCTTAGCTTCTCCTCCCACTAGGTATTCAATCCACATCTCTAACCTTTCCTCAGAAGTGCAGGATTCTAGGATAGTCCTCTGTGCCTGTTTCTTTTGGTATTCCCTTTGGTCCCTTGTTTGATTTCTTGACTGCTGATTCCATGAGTATTGATTGTGGATCCAACCACAATGAAGTCTTTGACAACTTCAGTCTTTTCTATGTTTATCATGATGTTATTTATTAGTCCAGTTGTAAGGATTTTTGTTTCCTTTACATTGAGTTGCAATCCATAGTGAAGGATTTTATCATTATCAGCACATCTTTTAAGCCCTCTTTATTTCCAGCAAGCAAAGTTGTGTCATTTGCATATTACAGGTTGGTAATGATTCTTCCTCCAGTCCTGATGCCACATTCTTCTTTATATAATCCAGTTTCTTTAATTGTTTGCTCAGCATACAGATTAAATAAATATGGTCAAAGAATACAACACCAGAGCACACCTTTTCTGATTTTAAGTCATTCATTATCCCCTTGTTCTGTTCTAACAGCTACTTCTTGGTCTATGTGCAGGTTCCTCATGAGCACAATGAAATATTCTGGAATACCAGTTCTTCATAATGCCTTTGCATAGTCAATAAAGCCCATGTAAACATTTTTCTGGTATTCTCTGTTTTCAGTCAAGATCCATCTGAAGTCAGTAATAATAGCTCTCATTCCAAGCCCTCTCCTGAAAATAGCTTAAATTTCTGGCAGTTCTTTGTTGTTGTTGCAACCATTTTGTTATTTTAAGCAAAATTCTACTTGCATATGATTTTAGTGATCTGTTCGATTGATGATTTCCACATGTTGGGTCACTTTTCTTTGGAATGGGCACAAATATAAATCTCTTCTAATTGGTTGTGCAGGTAGCTGTCTTCCAAATTTCTTGGCATAGATAAGTGAGCACCTCTTTTGTTGAAAGATTTCAGTTTGTTTTCTGTAAGTTCTTGGAACCTTGTTTTTCACCAGTGTCTTCAGTGCAGGTTGGACTTCTTCCTTCAGTTCCATTGGTTCTTGATAATATGCTACCTATTGGAATGGTTGGACAGCAACCATTTCTTTTTGGTACAGTGTATATTCCTTCCATCTTCTTTTTTTTTTAAGTTTTTATTGTGAATTATGTGGGTTTACATGGGAGAACATCAGTTTTACATTCATCCTACCATATTTCGTTTCATAGCAATGATCATAATCCCCTCCATGCATCATCGAATAACCAAATACACCCCACAGGACCATACCTCCGGCCGTCAGCACACAGCCCCTCACCCTCCCTGAGTCCAGTATCCCCAGCCACTCTTATGTATCCACATCATCATCTCTGTCGCCATTCCTGGTGTCACTGCCTCTCTGGGTAGGGTCCCGCTTTCCATTCTTCTCACTTGATGGGTCCCAGGGACCTCTGATCCTGGGCTGTAAAATCAATCACTCCCCTCCTTTTGTCAAAAAACATCTACCTCTACATTTCTGATCCTTACAGTCAATCCTGATGGCAGTTATTCACTATTGTACCCAAGAGTCTTATCTCCATTTCCTTTCACCAGCCCGGTCCCAACAGATTGGAAATCATACAGTGGTGGTTCTACCATCCTCTGCCCCATCTGGAATTAGGCTCCCTCTTAGGAGCTTGTAAGCCAGTCTCTTCTTGCCTTTATAGCCCCCCCCCCCCTTTTGGGTAGCCAATGTCTAAGTTCCCCATCCCTGTCAACCCTGGGTATCAAGGGGGTGGCCGTGATCCCTGCTGTGAAGATTTGTTCCCTTTTTTGAGCTACTATATCCATCCTTGGAGGCCAGGATGGCTAAGCTTCGTCTCTCATACTTTGGACATATTGTCTGGAGGAAACAGTCGCTGGAGAATGATGTCATTCTGGGTAAGGTGGAGGGTCAGAGAAAAAGAGGAAGACCCCTAACGGGATGGATTGGACAAGTGGCATCATTGATGGACTCAAGTGTGGCAGTGGTAGTGAGGTTGGCCCAGGATCGGACATTGTTTCGTTCTGCTGTGCATGGGGTCGCTATGAGTCGGTTCCGACTCGATGGCAC
>NW_006408763.1:3689857-3691067 GCF_000296735.1 Chrysochloris asiatica | reverse complement strand
TTGTTATGTGCTGTGGAGTCAGTTCCAATTCATAGCGACCCTGTACAGGGTTTCTGAGGCTGTAAATCTTTATGGGAGCAGAAAGCCTCATCTTTCTCTCATGGAACAGCTGGTAGTTTCGAACTGCTGACCTTAAGGTTCGCAGCCCGATTCTTAACTACTACGCTACCAGAGCTCCTATTACCATGGTGACCCTGCTAATATTTAAATACTGGCGGCATAGCTTCAAGCATCACAACACACAAGCCACCTCAATACTATAAACTGACAAACTTACAGGTCCAACTTATAGTGACCCTGTATAGAGATTCTGAGAATTAGCAGTCCAGTGCTTATCCTACAGCACTACACCAGGATTCCTGTACATAAACTGTTGTTGTTACATGCCATTGAGTCAGTTCCAACTTATAGCAACCCTGAATAGGGTTCCTGAGGAGTAGTGGCTGGTGGGTTTGAGCCACTGACCTTGTGGTCAGCAGTGCAGTGCTTATTGTATAGTTCCACATCAGGACTCTCATGTAAATTACTGTTGTTGTTAGGTGCCATCGAGTCAGTATTAATCCATAACGACCTTATGCACAGCAGAATGAACACTGCTCGCTCCTGGGCCAACGTCACTACTGTTGCCTCGCTTGAGTCCACCGATGCTGCCACTTGGCCAACCCATCTCTTTGGGGGTCTATCTCTTTTTCTCTGATCCTCCACCTTACCAAACATGATATCCTTCTTCAGCGACTGGTCCCTCCTGACAATATGTCCAAAGTATGAGAGTTTGGCCATCTTGGCCTCTAAGGAACACTCTGGCTGCACTTCTTTCAAAACAGATCTGTTGGTTCTTTTGGCAGTCCATGGCACTTTCAATATTCTCCTCCAACACCAGTACTCAAAAGCATCAGTTCTTCTATGGTCTTCTTTATTCACTGTCCAGCTTTCGCTTGCATATGAGGTTATTGAAAATCCCAAGGCTTGGATCAGGCGCACCTTAGTCTTCAAGCTGACATCTTTGCTCTTCAACACTTTAAAAAAGGTTGATTTGCTTAATGCAATACGTCATCTGATTTCTTGACTGCTACTTCCGTGAGTGTTGATAGTTGATCCAAGAAGAATGAAGTCCTTGACAACTACAATCTTTTCTCCATTGATAAGAATGTTGTTTATTGGTCCAGTGGTGAGGATTTTTGTTTTCTTGACATTGAAATGTAATCCATAC
>NW_006408763.1:3678362-3689669 GCF_000296735.1 Chrysochloris asiatica | reverse complement strand
AGCATACAGGTTGAATAAGTATGGTGAAAGAACACAACCTTGTCGCACACCTTTCTTAATTTTAAACCATTCAGTGTTCCCATGTTCTGTTCCAAAACTGCCTCTTGGTCCAGGCACAGATTCCTCATGAGCACAATTAAGTGTTCCAGACTACTCATATTTTGCAGTGTTGTCCATAGCTTGTCATGATCCACACAATCGAAAGCCTTTGAGTAGTCAATAAAGCACAGGTAAGACAGTTCCAGGACTATAACTACTACAGTAGTTATATAGAAAACACTACATGGACACTTTTGATGCATTAAAACACAGTGTGATATGCCAGGCTCTGTGTTCAACATTTCATGTAGATTATTTTACATGTGTTATTCCATTTAACCTCAACCCTGTTACTGCAACCTTTTTCCTCTTAAGTTGTTGTTAAGTGCCATTGAGTTGGTTCTGACTCCCAGCAACCCTGGATAGAGTTTCTGAGGTGGATTTAAACCCTGCAGTTAGCAATCCAGTGCTTATCCTACAGCACCACACCAAGACTCCATTCTCCTCCTGTAATAGATAAAAAGCGTTCCTAAATGACACAGTTAGTTAGAGTTTGGGCCTGGGATTTGAGCACTGGCAACACTGGTGCCCAATGGTTAAGCTGCTAACTGGTCTGAACCCTCCCAGCGTCTCTGTGGAGGTTTCCATAAAGATTAGAGCCCAGAAAACCCTGTGGGGCAGTTCTCTTCTGTCCTGTGGGATCAACTCTGCAGCACAAATCACAAGGCCCATGCCAGAGTCCATGTTCTCACTGTCTTCAGGGCTCTTCGCAGTGCCCTTCCACCTCTCATCTGCCTTCCTCCTGACTTACATGCTGCACACGTAAAGCAGGATACTTGGCTCCTGCTGTTTGGAATACCCTAGATGACCCTGAGGATGTTTTGACCCCAGGGAAGTTAGATCTGGTTAGTAAATAGCTATCATACCAGAAAAACTGTAGCCTCGGTCTGTCCTCATGTTTTCTGTTACTTGCTGGTACTATTTGCTTGTCACATTTCTTTTTTAAAAAAAAAACCCAAAACACAACTTATTATTGTGAACTGAGTGAGGGTTTACAGAGCAGATCATCAGTTTAAAGTTTTTTTTCTTTCATACACTTTGCTTTATCTCAGTGAATGTAGTCCCCCTAAGGTAATACCACCTATCCCACTTCCTCTCAGTGTTTCCTGTTTCCATTCCATCTTTCTTTCCAAACCCTTCTGAATTCTGTCTTTAGGTAAATGTTATCCTTTTGATTTTCAATGCTTGATCTTTCTGCGATGTGCATACCTCACTGGTGCCCCCACCCCCAATATCCCTATCTATTGCTCAGCTGAAAATTAAACCATGAGGGGTCATTCTTTTTTATACTGGCTTTTCTCTCTGTCTCACAGAACTGCTCACAATTGTAGCGTAGTGGTTATGAATCGGGCTGCGAACCGCAAGGTCAGCAGTTCGAAACTACCAGCTGCTCCGTGGGAGAAAGATGAGGCAATCTGCTCCCATAAAGATTTACAGCCTCGGAAACCCTGTTCAGGGTCGCTATGGGTTGAAACCGACTCGAAGGCACTTAACAACAACAACAACCTAAGAACTATCTATACCCCATTAGCCTTTTATTTAAGTCAAAGATTATGTAGAAATAATCAACAATCAGCACCATTTAAAAATTTCAATACAAAATGAACAACAATTAAAAAGGAAAATTGTAAAATTAACTTTTAATTAAAATATAGGGAATCGAGTGAAAATTGTGTGTTTAGAAATAATGGCTGTGAAAATTGATTTATAATGAAAAAAAACTATAATTGGGAATATTAAATATGGACCAAACATGGTTCAATAAATACAGTTATCATGAAAATATTTAAATGGAAAATACTAGGGTAAATCAAAATGTTTTGCTACTAGTGTTCCAGTTCACACATTCATGGCTTATTCCAAACAAAACGTGTTTAAACATGTCTCTACAATCAGTGGATGCCTGTGGACATTCTCTCAGTAGTGTACTTGTTTTAGTTTCATTAGGGTGCCTTCAATAAAAAAGAATCAAAATAGTACTTCCTAGGGAATCTGCTAGACTAGTTGAATTCAGTGCAGAGAGGACAGCTCAATAAGTTATGGCAACTGTTTTGGGATCCAAAGGGATCCTGATAGATTTTATCAAAGGACACAGGATGATCAAGAAACTTTAAGAAAATTGAAACTGCTTTAGTGACAAAAAGAGTAGGAAAATTGTGACAAGGAATTTTTTTTCCATCATGACAATGCCTTTGCTCATTCTTCGAGGAGCAAGGGCTGCCTTACAAGAATTCTGTTGAGAAATCTTACCTCATCCATGCAGGCTCTCATCTTGCCCCTTGAAACTTGGTTTTGTCTTCCAAACTCAAAGAACACTGAAGAAAAGGAACACAATTTGAGCCCCTTGAGGATGTCCAAACTGCTGTTTTGACGTGGTATAAATCAAAGAGCACAGAATTCTTTAGGGGTTCTGGTGTGGCTTTATAAATAAGCACTAGACTGCTAACCAAAAGGTCAGTGGTTTAAGCCCATCAGCTGCTGCTCAGGAACCCTATACAGGATTGCTGTGAGTTGGAACCAATTCGATGGCACTTAACAGCAATAACAACATTATTGTTTTGAAGGCTGGACTGCAGCTTGATTTTATATCCTCTTCAGAATAGAATTTCAAAACTGTCTCTTGAATTAAATTTCAATGCTTGTGAATAATTGGTTTGGAGAAGAAACGTTGTATGATGGCGGTTTTAACTATTTGACATGGTGTGTGACTGGATCAGTGGTGGCGGAAGGTTAAAGTGAGGCAGAATTTTGTTTCATACAAGGAAATTCTAGCAATCAAAGGTGCTTAAAATCATAAAGGCCTGCTTTGTAAAGTAGTGACTGGCTGGAAGCCTGTATTCCAAATTGCTTTATGTAGTCAAAGCTTAAGATCAGGGGTATATCACAATATGAAAATCTGATTTTACATGAATGACTGTTGACCCTTAAAAGCCATCGTATGTTTTCCTTAGATATCAATATTTCCTTGAAGTCTTAAAGTGTGATTTGCTTTGCAAATATTCACATTTGTGTTCTTTACGGGCACATCTTTCCAAAAGTGAGGGGCCCTTATAGCTGATTGAGCCCTGACTGAGCATCATGTTTTGCTGGTGTCTTTCAGAACTGAAGAGACTGATGTCTGTCCCAGTTTCCAGAGCAGTGTGTCTGTAAACAGTGCATGTGTCACAATAGCTTCCCTTCTCTATAGCAAGTGAGGCGGAAGCAGTGGGAGCAGGTCAGGAGAGCCATAGAAGCAGCTTCTCTATCAGAGGCCCTGCCTGGCCCAAGAGTGCTGCTTGTTCCAACCAATACTGATAAAGTGCAGAAGATCTGTCTCCGTGGGGACCTTTTCTTTCTATATAGACCTCTCTTTGCTGCACAGTATCTTTCAAAACTAGGGATCAAGACTCTCAGAAAGGTTCTGAGAAAATTCCAAGTGGATTATGAAGCTTTGTACAGTGAATTCCCTCGTGGTTCACTGCTTCACAAAGTTAATGGACTGGACCAGCAACAAAAGAAAGAATGAATACATTGGACTTCATCAAAATCAGGACTTTTGTGTACCAGAGGACATTGCCAAGAAAGTGAAAAGACAACCTACAGAATGGGAGGAAGCATTTAGGAACCATATTGCTGATAAAGTTTTAACATCTAAAACTTATAAAGAACTGTACAACTCAACAACTGAAAGACAAAATCTCCATCAAGAAATGAACAAAGGACTTGAGTAGACATTTCTCCAAATAAGATATGTAGATGACAAATAAGCACTTGAAAAGATGCTTAACCTCATTAATCAGCTGGGAAATGCAAATTAAAACCGTAATGAGATACTGATTCATGCCCATTAATTGGTTATCATTTAAAACATGGAAAAAAAGTATGTTGACAAGGAAGTTGACAATTACAGCCCTTGTCCACTGCTGGTGAAAATGTAAATGCTGTCGGCTCTATGGAAAACAGTTTGGCAGGTCGTCAAAAAGTTCAACATAAAATTACTATTGTGTTGTTTGCCATGAGTCAGCTCTGACTCATAGTGACCCCATGTATGATAGCCAAGAGCAGCTTGTGGGTTTGAACTGTCAACCTTGTGGTTACCAGTCCAGTGCTTATCTTACAGCACCACACCAGAGCTTTTTGACTTTATATTATGATTGTTGTTGTTAAATGCCTTAAAGTCGGTTCTGACTCATAGTGACCCTGTATAGGGTTTTCAAGGATCGCCTGGTGGATTTGAACCATGAATACTGTGGTTAGCAGTCCAGTACTTATCCTACAATGTCACACCAGAACTGCATACATTATAATATGACTCAACAATTCTTTTTCTGAATATATACCCCAAAAACTTGAAAGTAGAGACTCAAACAGATTCTGGTATATATATATTTTTTTATTGCAATGCCTTTCCCAATAGCCAAAAGGTAGAAGTAACTCAAGTGTCCATCAATGAGTGAATGGATTAAAAAAGGTCGTATATCCACATAGTGCAAAAGTACTCATTTTTAAAAAGGAATGGAGTTCTAATGCATGTTCTGATATGAATAAACCTTGAAAACATTATTCTAAGTAAAATAAGTCAGATACAAGGTGACAAATATTGTGTAATTCCACTTATGTGAAATATCTAGATCTGCATAGAGATGGAAAGTACATTAGTGGTAACTTGGGTTAGGTGGTGGCAGTGAAAGGAATGAGAAGTTAGTGCTTTAT
The DNA here is from genome assembly GCF_000296735.1 of Chrysochloris asiatica. Classification (NCBI taxonomy): domain Eukaryota; kingdom Metazoa; phylum Chordata; class Mammalia; order Afrosoricida; family Chrysochloridae; genus Chrysochloris; species Chrysochloris asiatica. The sequence continues at coordinate 3,684,878 of NW_006408763.1, read as the reverse complement.
GGGTACAGAGTTTCTGTTTGGGTGATAAAAATATTTGGAATAAATAACAATAGTGACTCTACAACACTGGATATAATTAATGCCATTGACTTGTGCACTTAAAAATTTTTTTTAAAGTAGTCAATTTTATGTTATATATATATTTGATACACACACATAAAGCTAATGGACTAGAGGGATTAATGTCCCTGATGCACAATCTTTCTAAGACATCTAAATAAGGGCCCAATAAATAGCATCCCTCTTCATCATGCAGGGCCCTGGTGTGCTACTGCATAATGTCCTCCAGATTAATTCATGCTGTAAGGTGTTTTTTATACTTCTCATTTTTCTGGTGTGATGCTGTGGGTTAATGCACCAGACTGCAGAGCCATTTGAACTGCAAGGTCGCCAGTTATAGCTCACCAGTTGCTCCTCAGAAACCCTATACAGGGTCACTATGGGTCGGAATTGACTCAATAGCACTTAACAATAACAACATTATTTTCTATGTTGTTGTTGTTGTTAGGTGCCTTTGAGTTGGCACCAATTCATAGCGATGTTTGAGTCCATTTCTACTGCCACTGTGCCCTTCCATTCCACTGGAGGTCTTCCTCACTTTCTCTGACCCTCCACTTTACCAAACATGATATCCTTGACCAGGAACTGGTCCCTCCTGACAATGTGTCCCAAGTATGAGCGATGAAGTGTGGCCATCTTGGCTTCTAATAAGCAGTCTGGTTGTACTTCCTCCAACACATTGATTTGTTCTTTTTACAGTCCTGGCACTTTTAATATTCTCCCCAACACCATTACTCAAATGCATCAATTTTTCTGTGGTCTTAGTCACTGTCCAACTTTCACATGCATATGTGGTTATGGACTATACCATGGCTTGGGTCAGGCACTCCTTAGTCCTCAAACTGACATCTTTGTTATTCAGTACTTAAAAGAGGTCTTGTGAAGTTTTGAAGAGCAAAGATGTCAGCTTGAGGACTAAGGTGCACCTGACCCATGCCATGGTATTTTCAATAACCTCATGTGCATGCGAAAGCTGGACAGTGAATAAAGAAAACCATAGAGGAATTGATACTTTTGAGTTATGGTGTTGGAGGAGAATATTGAAAGTGCCATGGGCTGACAAAAGAACCAACAGATCTGTGTTGGAAAAAGTGCAGCCAGAGTACTCCTTGGAGGCCTGGATGGCCAGACTTCATCTCTCATACTTTAGACATATTGTCAGGAGGGACCAGTCACTGGAGAAGGTGGAGGGTCAGAGAAAAAGAGGAAGACCCCCCCCCCCCCAACGAGATGGATTGGCAAAGTGGCAGCATCAATGGGCTCAAGCATGGCAACAATTGTGAGATTGGTCCAGGACCAGGCAGTGTTCCGTTCTTTTGTTCATAGAGTCGCTATGAGTTAGTTGGCACTGACTCGATGGCACCTAACAACAATACATCATTTGATTTCTTTGTTGTTGTTGTTTTTTCTTTGAAACAGTATTTTAAAATTTATTTTAAAATTTTGTAATTTGGACCCAAATTTGAAGATCGATAAAATGTTTGTGAGCATATTCACATGCCTTAACTTGTGAGAAAATGAATAAATACAGCATTTTTGGAATATAATTTCAGCAATACATATACAAATTTAAAGCATCGGCATCCATTTCCATTTTAACCCAATTTCCCCATTAATCTTTTTATTTTTTATTTTTTAAAGGTTTTTATTGTTGATTGAGTGAAAGTTTACAGGGCAGATCATCAGATTTACATTCAACAAATCATACACCTTGTTTCAATACAATGATTATAATCCCTTCCATGTACCATCAGTTAATAGTATTTCTCTCTGTTCACTTTAGCTTTTTTTTTTTAAACAAAATAAAACAAACCCCACTCAGGGATACTTAATAATTTATACCATCAAAGGGCACATTCTGCAAGTCTGCCTCCTGGCCACCAACTCTTAGTCCCTCTCTTCCCATGAATCTAGAGTCCTCAGCTGCTCCCTCTCTCCATGACCCCATCTCTGCCTCCATCTCCGGTGTTGCTGCTTCTCTTGATAAGGTCCCGTATTCTGCTTGTGCTCTTCTCCCTTGATGGTGCTAGGGTCCTCTGTTTCTGGACTGTAAGATTAACCACTCTCCTGTTTTTGTTATAAAACTTCTACCTTTTACTTCTGTTTCTGGACTGTAAGATTAACCACTCCCCTGTTTTTGTTATAAAACTTCTACCTTTACAATTGTGACAGTTGCAATTAGTCATGATAACAATTACTCACTATTGAATCATAAGAATCTTATCCCGATTTCTTTTCACCAGACCCATCTAGACAAGATGAAAACTATTCAGTGGGGACTCTTTCTTTCCCCTGCATTACCTTAAACTAAACTCCCTCTTGAAACCTTGTAAGCCAGTCACTTCGTGCCTTTATCGCCACCTCATTTTAGATATCCAATGTCTAAGTTGACCATCCCTATCTACCCTGTATACAGAGAGATAACATTGATACTTGGTGTAAAGACTTCTTCCTCTCTGTTGGTATTTAGAGTTACTACCTCCATGAGTATAAGTCAAGTTCATCAAATTGTAGCAATTTACCTTTGTTTCCTTTATCTCCACGGTTCTGTCAGGTGTCCGTGGATGCTCTGATCCTTCCCCTGCTTGGTCTCTCCCAAGATGATGGCTCTGGGAGCAGCTGAGCATCTTGAATTAGAAAGCACTGGATTTATTGCTTCTGCTACAAATTCACCTAGCTGTAAGCTTTCCAACCTTCTAAATATTCCTTTATATGTGTTTCAGAGTTTGGGACCATCCCCTGAGCCTTCTTGGTCTGGTATTCTGTGTTTTTGCTGACGGAGCTCCTCACTGCACTACTACCCAATCTGCCATCTTGTTTGTTCTCCCATCTTTTGATTTCTTGACTGCTGTTTCCTTGAGTGTTAACATTAAAGGTGGAAGACAACAAGAGTTGTGGGATGACATAAAGAATATCTTACAGAAAGAAAGACAAGAAGACAAACATTAAGAAGACAAGAAAGCCAGAAAAGACAAAAATGGTCAGAAAAAACTCTGAAACTTGTTTTCCAGTATAGAGGTGCTGAAGCAAATGTAAGAAATTAGGAGATAATAAAGCTGAATAGAAAAAAATTTCAAAAAGCAGTTTGAGAAGACAAAGTCAAATATTAGAGCAAAAAGTGCAAAGACCTAGAGTTAGAAAACCAAGAGGGAAGAACATGCTCAGCATTTTTCAAGTTGAGGAAACTGAAGAAAACATTCAAGTCCCAACTTGCAATATTCTTACCAATGGAGAACAGATTGAATTTGTCAAAGACTTCATTTTTCTTGGATCAACCATCAACACTCATAAAAACAGCAGTCAAGAAATGAAACAATGTATTGCATTAGGCAAATCTGCAACACAATAGTTTTTTTTTTTTTTTTTTTTTTTTAATTGGCTTTACACCATCGTTGCATTACAATGATTACAATCTCCTCTGCACATCATCATTCAGCAGTATTTGCGTACATTCCCTGTATTTTTCTTTCTTTTTTTGGGGAGTGGGGTGGGGTGGGGAGATGTGCACAAAAATACTCAGGAATAAATCATAATTTAAAAAACTAAAGAGCATATTCTGCATGCATGCCTCCTGGCCGTCAGCGCTACATCTCTCTCTTGCCATGAGTCTAGAGTCCTCAGCTGCTCTGTCTCTCCATGTCCTCATCATCACCTCCATCTCTGGTATCGCTGCTTTCCTGAATTGGGTTCTGCATTCCACTTGTGCTCTCCTCCCTTGACGATCCTAGGGTCCTCTGTTTCTGGACTGTAAGATTAACTACTCCCCATTTTTGTTACAAAGCTTCTTCCTTTACAGTTGTGACAATAGCAATTATTCATGATAACAATAACTCACTACTGATTCATAAGAATCTTATCCCCATCTCTTTTCACCAGACCTTTTTAAAGTGTTGAAGAGCAAAGATGTCAGCTTAAGGACTAAGGTATGCCTGACACAAACCGTGGTATTTTCAATAATCTCATATGCATGTGAAAGTTGGACAGTGAATAAGGAAAACTGTAGAAGAATTGATGCATTTGAGTTATGGTGTTAGAAGAGAATACTGAAAGTACCATGAGCTTCCAAAAGAACTAACAGATCTGTGTTGGAAGAAGTACAGCCAGAATGTTCCTTGGAGGCCAGGATGGCCAAACTTCATCTCTCATATTTTGTACATATTGTCAGGAGGGATAAGTCATTGGAGAGGAATATCATGTTTGGTAAGGTGGCGGGTCAAGGAAAAAGAGGAAGACCCCCCAGTAACATTGATGGGCAGAGTGGCAGCATCAATGGATTCAAGCATAGCAGCAATTGTGAGGTTGGCCCAGGACCAGGCAGTGTTGTTCTATTGTGCATAGGGTCGCTATGAGTCATTACCGACTCAATTGCACCTAACACCAACAACAAAAATATGGGCACAATATTGAATGATGCAGAAAACAGCAAATGAAGATGAAAGACGTACCTGAGTCACTGTACTAAAAAGAAATGGTCTAATATTCAACTATTTCAAGAGATGTTGTAATGTTGACAGATGAGTGGTGGTTTCAAGAGAAAGCATATGATAACCAGTGATCCTGAAGGAAGAAGTCCAAGGTGCACTGAAGGCATTGGCAAATAACAAGGCTCAGGTAATTGATGGAATACAAATAGAAATCTTTCAACAAACTGATGCAGCATTAGAGGCACTCACTCATCTTTGCTAAGAAATTTGGAAGACAATTAGCTGGCCAACTGACTGGAAGAGATCCATATTTGTGCCCATTCCAAAGAAAGGTGACTCAACAGAATGTGAAAATTATCGGATAATATCATCAATATTGTATGCAAGTAAAATTTTGGCAAAGATAATACAAAACTGGCTGCAACTGTTTATTGACAAAGAACTTCCAGAAGTTCAAGTTTGATTCAAAAGAGGATGTGGAACAAAGGATATCATTGCTGACATCAGATGGATCTTGGCTGAAAGCAGAGAATACCAGAGAGATATTTACCTCTGCTTTATTGAATGTGCAAAGGCTTTTGATTGTGTTGATCATGACAAGCTATGGACAACATTCTGAAGTATGAGTATTCTGGAACACTTAATTGTACTTATGGGGAACCTGTACATAGACCAAGAGGCAGTTGTTTGAACAGAACAAGTCAACACTGAATGGTTTAAAATGAGGAAAGGTATGCATCAGGGTTGTATTATTTTGCCACACTTATTCAATCTGTATGCTGAGCACATAATTCAAGAAAGACTATATAAAGAAAAATGTGGCATCAGGATTGGAGGAAGACTCATTAACAACCTGTGATATGCAGATGATATAACCTTGCTTGCTAAAAGCAAAGAGGACTTAAAATGTTTACTGATGAAGATCAAAGACCCACAGTCTTCAATATGAGTTGCACCTCAATGTAAAGATAACAAAAATCCTTACCACTGGATCAATAAACAACATCCATATAAATGGAGAAAAGAATGAAATATTCTTTATAGTATAGTATCCAATTGTACTTCTGAGAAATCTCGACTCGATGGTACCTGACAACAACAACAACATCCAATTGTATAGTTTTTTTTAAAAATGACAAATATATATGTAACAAAGTATTTGTCATTTCAGCATTCTTCACATGTATGTGAATTAATTATGTTCATCATTTTGTTCAGTATGATCAGTATTCATTTCTAACATTTCCAGTCACTTTCAACAAAAACTCAGTGTCTCCTATTTCTTTTTTTTTTTACTTTTCTTTCTTTCTGTTTATTTAAGCTGTTAATTATAAAACCAATCTCTTTATCAAAAACATAAAATAATAACACATCAATGAAAGAGTTAGTGAAAAGAGATCTCTATAATATTAGAATAAGAGTAATAATTCACTGTTGTTGTTGTTGTTGGTAAGTGTTGTCAAGTTGGTTCCAACTCATAGCAACCCTGTATGGGCTTTCAAGGGGCAACTGATGGGTTTGAACTTGTGGTTCACAGTACAGTGCTGCTCGTATGATGCCACACCAGGAGTCATTAGATAACTCTAAAATGTTAGTAACTTAGCCTTTCTTAGTTATCTCCTTTCATGAGTAGGAATATGTTGTGCAGAGAAATACATGGACTTTGAAGTCAGACAGTTTATGCTAGTCTACTTTAATGGATATATAAATTCAGAAATGTGGTAACCTATCTGCCTTTGTTTTATCACTTTCAAAAATGTAGAAAACATAACTTTTTTAAAATTACTTTTTTTTTTTTCAGAAAGATGTGCTTTATTAAATATGTAAAGGGTTTCGATGGTATGCATCATGACAAGCTAAGGACAACATTGCAAAGCATGATTATTCCAGAACAACTTAGTTGTGCTCGTAAGGAATCAGTACATGGACCAACAGGAAGTTGTTAGAACAGAACATGGGAACACTGAATGGTTTAAAATTAGGAAAGGTGTGCGAAAGGGTTGTCGCTCCCTTTTCCTAATTTTATCCCTTT
>NW_006408763.1:3675808-3677896 GCF_000296735.1 Chrysochloris asiatica | reverse complement strand
TCCTCCTTATTTATTGATTGTTTAAGGGATGCTGCCTGTCTTAGGCGGTCAGTGCGAATTCCTCAGTCTTACCAGTCATTGAGACTCATTGCAGCATGGCAATGATCCTTACCCATCTCTGGCCACATGTCCAGCATAAACAGCCGCCATCTGAGGAAGGCAGGGAGGGAGGAGATCGGCTAGTGTCTCCTATTTCTTAATTTGTCACTTTAGACAAGTAAATACTTGCTACCTTGTATGTTGTTGTTTTTTTTTTTTAAAAAAAAACTAAAACACTGTAATCATTTAGGTAAAGTTCTGCTAGAACCAACACTGAATACTTGAGAATATTTCCAGAGCTATGACTGTAGTAAATTTAGCTTCATAATTTTAAAATAAAACTTTAAAACTAATTAATATGATTGAATGTATATTTGCAATGTCAATAATGATTTAGGACCAGGTAGTTAAATATTTCAGTTAAATATTTATCAGTTGACTTTTCTTGCATTCGTTTATCCAACCAATATGTAGAAAGTTTCTGGGTGATGCAAATGATTAAGTGCTGGATTGTTAAGTGAAATGTTAGAAGTTCTAACTCACCAAGAGGCACGTTGGTAGTAAAAATTGACAACAATATGTTCCAAGCTCTAGTCTAGATGCAGTGAATAAAACATTGCCCTTGTGGGATTTACAGTCTACAGTGAAGATAGCAACTCAGTAAATAAATAAATACTTACTAACTCATATGGTAATTCCTGATTTTGATAAATTGGTCAGAGATTATTCTAATAAGGTGATATATGTGCAAAGACATGACAAATAATAAGAAGCCAGCCATGAGAATATTAGTGGGAAGAGCATCAGGCAGATCAAATTGTAAGTGCAAAGGAAATCACTTTGGCTGAATGGAGTGATCAAAGTCCTAAAAGATGAAATGAAAGCATGAGGAAGGGCCCTGAAGGCCATGAAAACAAAACTGCACTTTATTTTGAGTGTAATGAGAGCCACTAGAGCAGGGATGGGGAACCTTTTTTATGCCAAGAGGCATTTGGATATTTATAACATCATTTGTGGGCCATAAAACATTATCAACTTAAAAATTAGCCTGCTATGTTTGGTCAAAGATTTAATTAACTCATCTCAGTGTGATGGATGGAACTGCAGTTGCCTTGGCAGGGCCAAACCAAATTATTTCGAGGGTCTTATATGGCCCACTGGCCGGACATTCCCCACCCCTGCACTGTAGGAGAGGGCAGTGATTTTATCTATTTAAGAAAACATATTTTGGTTGTTATATGGAAAACAGACTATATGAAGGTAGAACTGGAAGCTAGAAGACTAGTTAAGGGGGATATTGCAATAGATTAGTTGAGAGGTTAATCGAGTAACTTGAACTAGAGTGTGAACACATTACCTATTTTTCTATAAACTGTAAGATTAGAATTAAACTGTTTTTCCATAGTTCTTACATGAAGTTTGGGGTCTAGAAATAATTCATAATATATGTGCAGTGGCATGGTTTCATATATTTAGCTATGAGTGGTCTCCAAATATGCCGGACTTTGTCCATAGTCTTCCACCTATAACATTATACTATTCTCATCATAGTAATTTTTGTTTATCTTGTTGTTGTTGTTAAGTGTCGTCAAGTCAGTTCTGACTCATAGCGACCCTCTATAAGTTTCTGATGAATGGCTGGTAGGTTTCAATCATTAACCTTGTAGCTAGCAGTCCAGTGCTTATCCTACAGTGCCACACCAGGACCCTTTGCTTATCTTGTTGTTGATGAGAGATGTTGAGTCGGTTTCAACTCATAGTGACCTTGTATAGGATTTCCAAGGAGCAGCTGGTGGGTTTGAACCGCTGACCTTAGGGTTTGCAATCCAGTGATTATCCTGAAGTGCCAAACTATAGTACTCCTTGCTTATCTTAGAAGTCTCAATTTATTTGATTGACAGCTTTGCTGGGTAGAGGATTCTTGGGTGGCAGTTTTTTTCTTTCAGGGTTTTATATATGTCTCCCAATGCCTTCTTGCCTGCATGGTTTCTGTTGAGCAATCTGAGCTTAATCTGATTTGCTTGCCTTTGTATGTTATATTTCTCTTTT
>NW_006408763.1:3611490-3674862 GCF_000296735.1 Chrysochloris asiatica | reverse complement strand
TTCAGGCCTTTTTTCTAGTTGGAAACAGTTCGGGGCCGGCTCTGGCCGTTTGGTTTTAATTGGAAACTAACTGTTTAAATTTTGAGGAGATCTGTGCGCATGCGTAATAGAACCCTCCGAGGGTGGGGCTTGGGTGCCCACTAGCTCAGGGACCCCTATAGTCACCAGAATGGAGATGCGCAGATAGCAAGGGACCAATGAACAGATAACAAAAGAAAAGAATGTCCACACCTTTATCTCAGCGGTTCTGCCAGGTGTCTGTGGCCGCGCTGATCCTTCCCCTGCGTGGTCTTACCCAAGATGGCGTCTCCTGGAGCAGCCGAGCGTCCCGGACTAGAAAGCAATAGATTTCTTGCTTCTGCCTCAAATTCCCCCAGCTGTGAGCTTTCCAACCTTCTAAATATTCCTTTATATGTGGTTCAGAGTTCTGGGACCAGCCCCTGAGCCTGCTTGTTAGGGTATTCTGTATTGTTGTTGGCAGAGCTCCTTTACTGCACTTCCACCCAATCCGCCATCTTGTTTGTTTTCTTAGACGTCTCAATTTAGAAGACCCATTTTTCAGCAAGCCTTCCTTAAAATCACCCAAGACTGGTTAGTTGTCTCTCCTTTGAACTCTCACTTACATCCTGGTTTATGTAGTTTACAGCTGATAGTTGTTCTCTAAAGAAGCTCTGCTGGTGCCGTGGGCTAAGCTCTAGACTGTTAACTGAAAGTTCAGTGGTTTGAATTCACCAGTCACTCTATGGGAGAAAGATAAGGCAGTCTGCTTTTGTAAAGATGAACAGCCACAGAAACCCTCTGGAGCAGTTCTAGTCTCTCCTATAGGATAGGGTTGTTATGCATTGGAATTGACTCGATGGCTGTGTGCTTAGTTGTTTTCTATTTTAATTGCCCTTTACCTGTCTATCTTCCTGCTAGGCAGTAGCTTCTTTAGATAACACAGACTGTGTTTTATTTATTCACATCATTCTTTGCACTTAGAATTAGATAAATATTTGTTGAATGAATAATTAGAATGTTCAGTTGTGTACTTATTAAATATATCCGACCTTCCTTACTCTTAGATTGTGTCTGTGTTTTTAAAAAAAAAAAAAAAAAATCAGTAGAACGGAGTGAGTAATTTCCACAAACCTCAAGCGTGTATTCTGTAGAATATCTGTGTTCAGTACCTTTTTAAAACAGAATTTCCTCAAACCCTGTCAACTTAAGCAAATGAGTTATTGTTGTTAAATGCTGTCGAGTCGGTTCCAACCCATAGCGACCCTGTACAGGGTTTCCGAGGGTGTAAATCCTTATGGGAGTAGAAAGTCTCATCTGAGTAGCCCTTTTGTAATCAGAACTAGACAAAAAGGTGGTGGAAGGGCTGGCTGGAATTTACAAATGCTGGAAGTTGCTGAACTGTGTATGCATTGTTGTTACCTGGGGAACATGATCTCCACCTTTCCCTCTGGGCAGTTCCAGTATTTCTGGAAGTAAGTAGTAATGGAAGAGAGAGCAATCTAAGCAACCGGTTGCCTAGGCTGCTCAAACCCCAGATCTGATAGGACACAAGAGAAGGGGCCCTTGCCATTCCATCATCCATGGTTTTTTTCATGTAATGCTAAAGACTTGTATAAAATAAGAGAGGCAACATTGATATGCAAATACATGATTTATTTCCAGTACCAATTTGACCAACCTTAATGGGTAATGCAACAGATCTGCAATATCCTACAAATCTTAATTGTCCCCTTTGTGATGTAATTTTGTGATGTAATTTTTAGCTGAGCTACAAACCCTTTCCAAACTTCTCCCTGATCTTCTTTTAAGGTAGAGCCAGCCATTGGTTCTAAACCTTAGTGAGTATTATGAATCACTTGGAGAGCATGTTAAAGCTGGTTTCGTGGACTCCACTGTTGTTGTTAGCTGCTGACCATTCCATTGTGATCCATAGCATTTTTGAAGTAGATCACCAGGTCTTTCTTCCTCATTCGTTTTAGTCTGGAAGCTACACTGAAACCACATCAGCATCATAGTAGCACTCAGGCCCCACTGACAGATGGGTATTGGCTTCACTGAGGTGCACTGACCAGGAATCAATCCTGGATCTCCTGTGTAGATGGCAAAAATTGGACCACTGAATCACCACTGCCTTTGGGGTCCCTGCCTGTAGAGTTTCTGTTTCAGTAGGACTCTAGAATACACGCTGGAGCCAACTTTAGTGATACTGATGTTGTGAATCTGTTAAGACGACTTTTCAATAAGAATGGACTTGACCACATATGGCACCACTTCTAATTTTTGTTTACTTCAGTTAGCATGTGCTTTCTTTATCATGGTGTTAATATTATACAGACCATTAACTCCTGAGTAACCCAGAGGGGAATATGCATAATGAAGCTTTGACCAACATCTTCACCTCTACTTTGTGTCTTACTGGTGTCTGGGAGTACCTCTCTTTTAAGAGTCTTATAGTTCTTCCTTCTTTCTCCTCTGTTTTTTCTCTCTCTTCTATATGGCCTGGTTGACCTTATGTTTTCTGGCAATTTTTTATACCTACTAGTTAATATCTTTCCCTTTATAAAAAGTTTGTTTTTCTAATTCCCCTTCAGATAAATACTTCCCACTTACCAGTCCTCCACATTTTACATGTATCTTTTAAAATATTTTTATAACGCTATAAAATCCATTTGTGATGTTGTTGTTGTTATGTGCCATGGAGTGAGTTCCAACTCATAGCGAACCTGTACAGGGTTTCCGAGGCTGTATATGTTTACGGGAGCAGAAAGCCTCATTTTTCTCTCACAGAGCAGCTGGTAGTTTCGAACTGCTGACTCTGAGGTTCACAGCCCGATTTGTAACCACTACGCTACCAGAGCTGCTTTATTATCCTGTGTTTATTGCTCTACTGCTCCTTTTCTTTATATTCCTTTGTTATTGCAGTATACTATCCTTAGGAAACAAATGATATCTCTTATCACTGTAAATCTCTTTATAAAATGCATAAAATTATTTATGCTACATTTTCATAACTATGCTCAATTGCTGTTTGTAGAAGCAATATTTTTTGGTCTCTCTGGAGATGGTTTTGATTGATGGCCTGTGATTTCCCAGTGTTGTTTTTTTCCCCCTAATTTAAAAAAAATTGAGGTTTAATTTACATCAGATAACATTCACCTTTTTTAGGGTCTACTCAGTTAGTTTTTGACAAATATATACAGTTGGAGAATGGTGTGGCGCTGTAGGATAAGCACTCGACCACAACGTTGGTTTGAACCACAAGCCTGGTGAGTCAAACTCACCAGCCGCTCCTCGGAAATCCTATACAGGGTCACTATGAGTTGGAACCAACTTGATGGTACTTAACAACAAAAACAACAACATATACAGTTGTGTAATCACTACCTCAATCAAGCTATAAGGTGCTTCAAAAAGTTCATAAGAAAAATTCCATAATCTTTTAATTCTATTTTTCCATGAAATTTTTGAAGCTCCCTCATATTTCTTTACTCCAAAAAGTTTCTTTATGCCTCTGCATCAATTCTCTTTCCCTACATGTAGCCTCTGGAAATCACTGATCAATTTGCTATTCCTGTAAGTTTCCCTTTCTTATAATGTGGCATCACACATTTTATGTGAGCCTGGCTTCTTTCACTTAGAATATTCCATCTGTGGTCCATACATGACGTTGTGTCATTCTTGTTTATTGCTGAGTAGCAGGGGTCTACCACAATTGTTTATTTATATTTAAGGGCTATATCCAGTCCTCAAAATTGAACCTTTTTTTTTTTTTTTTTTTGCCATTTGGTTTATTGAGCCTTAAAAAGCAAATTTACAGGTTTCCTTTGTGATCTATGTGGGAATGAAAACTAAATTGCAGAGGCACTAACGGACTCTGTATTTCTGCACCAGCCATATTCCTAATGTTTCTTTACTTAGACCCATTTTAACATATCCTCAGGTAAGAGCTCAGATTAGACATATCCATTTTCAAAGAAGCCTGTTCTACGCATCCTTTTGGGCCAAGAACTTTCAGGATCATTGCTATAATTCCCAAGAAAGATGTAAAAGTGACTCCCCTTTCCCTTAAAGAATTCCACATCACGAGTGCACATTTCTGATATTTGCATTTGGAACCAGCTTTACACTTTGTTTCATCCCTATCTTTGGGGTCTGTTAAGACTTCTTTTTGTTCCCCAAATTTAAAGAGCATTTAAAAGGAACATGATTTGAGTCCCTTGAGAATGCAAAAAATGCTGTTTTGATATGGTGTCAGTTGAAAAGCCCAGTGAAATGGATTGGAACAGTGACAGCAACATCGGGCTCCTGTGTAATAAGGATTATAAGGATGGCACAGGACCAGGCAGTATTTCCTTCTGTTGTGAATCGGGTAGCTATGAGTCGGAACAGACTCAATGGCACCTAACAACAATTTAGTAAATTAGATGAAAGTTACGTTATGGGATACATAATTTTTTTAAAAGATAGACATGCTGACATTTCTCTTTTTTTAATCTTTCTTCTAGGTGTTTGCTTCAGGATGGTAAGTCAATAAATACTTGGCACCCCCCCTTCCCTTTTACGTCAATTACAGTGATAGAGTAGTTTTCTACTTAGTTTTAGAATGCTACTTACTATCTTTCCTTTATAGTAAATGAAGAAATGCATGTATTTCTTTGATTCTACTGATTGAAATTTTTTCTGAAAACTGACTTTAAAGATAGTTTATTAAGAATATTACAGCCTTCCTAGGTTTTAGTTAATCTTTTCTATGAATTTCAAAAGTACCTCTCTTGGTGAGTGGTTCAAATTAAACATATTTAATACAAAGTATGGATCTTCCAACCAAGTCTATGTGGAAGAACTCTTTCAGGCAAGGGTAGGTATTTCATGTTGCAAATAAAAAAAATGCTAGTGTTGAATAATGAAGTCGTTCCCAGGGTTTCAGATGTTCAAATTTCCTGTTGCATTTTAAAAATTTGTTTTTTAATATTCTCCCTTTCTAAAAGTCAATTGTGGCATATACTTTCATCTTCTATCTAATTGGGAACTATAAGATTGGGTCTGTGGTTCCCAACTTCTGAGGGTTATAATATTTTGAGATTGTTCACCCCAATCACTGCAGTCCAGTTCAGATTTCTTAAAAAGTTTTTCTAGACTAGATACATAAAACATAATGTAACTAAGATAATAAATAATTAAAATATTGTGAATATTTTCTTTTCAAGTAGTATAATGGAATTTGGAACCAAGAAAAAGAATGGAAAGAACAAACAAACAAAAAGGAACCCAAAACTTTTAAGGGTATTAAAATAAATAAATTTACCTATAGCCAAGGAGCTCTGGTAGCGTAGTGGTTACGTATCAGGCTGCGAACCTCAAGGTCAGCGGTTCGAAATTACCAGCTGTTCCGCGGGAGAAAGATGAGGCTTTCTGCTCCCATAGAGATTTACAGCCTCGGAAACCCTATACAGGGTCGCTATGAGTCGGAACCGACTCCATGGCACACAACAACAACAACAACAACAGCCAATCGCAACATTTTTGAGGTAAGTCTAGAACTAACAGAAAACATCGGAATTTTTTAATCTTAAAATAACTCTATAGAATAACATGTCTAGGCTGATGTCTTGGTTCGCTTAATTTTTTAATTAGAATTACTTTCTCTAGTTTTTGTTGACACATTTCAAAGTGTTACAGTTTATATTTCTGCCTATGAATAATTTATGTTCATCATATTGGGTTTTTTTCCTCAGTAACTGAGAACCTTCAAGTGGTCATTTAGAACCCAGATTAAAATGTAATTTTGTGTTATCTGGTGTGAGGGCAATACAATTGAATTTATGGATCTTAAAACACATTATGGAAGCTGTTTTCTGAAATAATTCTCATTATCAGTTTATTTTCTCATAATTTGCTTGTCTCGACGGATAGTATAATGTAACAAACAAATAAATGCCGTTTAATTGGAGACTCAAGTAATTAAAGGCATTACCATAGGCCTGCCACACAATACAATGCAGACTATATTTCAGAAAAAGAAATGAGTTATCAGATTTGCATTTTCTGAATGTTAGAATCAACCACGGTGTGAATATAGACTTTTGAGGATGGGCTTCGTATCTCTTGTTTTTTTTCCTGAAATCAGTACACAGAAGGTGAAGCTAAGAAAATAGGCGTGGTTGGCTGGGTGAAGAACACCAGTAAAGGTACCGTGACAGGCCAAGTGCAAGGCCCTGAAGAGAAAGTCAATTCCATGTAAGTAGTAAGACTAACCACACATATACATGCAGCTTATGAGTTGTTAATGTTTTGTTAAATAGTAAGAATTCTACTGATGGACCATATTCAGTTTGTGGATTACAACTAAACCAACATGTTTTTAGGTAGTCCAGCACAGAAAGTCTAAGAATTGGGTGTGGAATTGCTAAATACCTTACTTTTAGGAATGGATCTCCCACTTGGACAGGCTCTCAAGAAGAGCAGAGAGCATAACGCTCCAGTCTACAAATGTGTCCTGTTAAGTCTCCTTCAACATGTGGAAACATTCAGGACCCAAATATTTTTCATCTGAAGTGGTTGTGATAGTGCTCTTCAATGCAAAAGATGGGTATTTCCTTTTGATTAAGTGCCTTATTGTTGTTTTTGTTGTGTTTAAGTGCTCTCGAGTTATTCTGACTCATAGTGACTTTGTATAGGGTTTTTGAGAAGTGGCTGCTGAGCTTGAACCAGTGACTTTGTGGTTCAAATTGACCTTGCAGTCCAGCGCATTATCCCGCAGCACCACACCATTTTATTTTTGAAGTCCTTGGGTGGTATAAATGGCTAATAACTTTGATTGCTAACCAAAAAGTTGGTGGTTGGAGCTCACCCAAGGTTCCTTGGAAGAAAGGCTTGGTGATCTGAAAAGTCAGTCATTGCAAACACTGTCGAGCACAGTTCTATTCTGACACATACGGGGTTACCAGGAACCAAGGTCAGCTCAATGACAAGTGGTATTGTTTTTACTTTTACTGTCCATCAAAGCATGTTCCCAAAGGAGACCAGACTCAGTAGAATGGGAACACATGCCCTGTGTACACCATGTCATTAAAAAAAAAAAAACCTGTATATTTTCCACTCTAATTTCTACAGTTCTCTGTAGTCATTAAAAAATAGAAAATAAAAGGAGCTAGCATTTGTTGAGCATTAAGGCTTGGGCAGTATGCTTAAACAGTGTACATCAATGATCTTATTTAATTTTAAAAATCGATCCTGTGAGGAAGGTACTAATTTTATATCCAATTTATTTTATTGTTGCATTTATCCTCCTTTTCATTACTTAATGTTTTTAGATTTCAAAAGTAATACTGTTTTGCTTATTATAATAAGTGAAACAATATATTTCAGAGAGATACACAGGCACAATGAGTAATCTACCCCATCCTCTCACCTCCCTGCCCTGTATGTAACCTATGCAAATGCTTCTGTGTATACTTTCCACAACTTTCTCTTGACTTAAGAATATTTATGTATCTATAAAGGAGCTCTGGTAGCGTAGTGGTTATGAATCGGGCTGCAAACCTTAAGGTCAGAAGTTCGAAACTACCAGCTGTTCCGCGGGAGAAAGATGAGGCTTTCTGATCCCATCAAGATTTACAGCCTTGGAAACCCTGTACAGGGTTGTTATGGGTCGGAACCAACTTGACGGCACTTAACAACAACGTACATAATTAGAGTTTTTCTTGAAATAGAATACTTAATGCATATTTTTTCTGTAGCATGGTTTGTTTGCTTTTTTCTGTTTATGAGGATCCTAACAACACCTTATTTAAAAGAAATTTCTTTATATTAGGTACATGCTTGCATATGTGTATGTAAAATCATACTTCAACTTACAAAATGGGGTTCAAAATTTAATCTTGTAAGATGTGAGTTACAGTTAATGGGAAAAAAATATTTCTCAGAAGGCTTGTCACAAAATGAAAAATTGTAAAGTTGAACTTGCGTAGAACTGATTATTTGGTAGACTGAGGACGTGTAAAATGAATGTGAGGTTTTTTGAGAATGGAGACTATGTGGAGGATGATGCCCATGACAGTCATATTATGTCCTAATTGATGTTATAACAGAATCCAGATTCATTTAACATTAACGAAATTATATCATACATAAACCTATTTCTACTGAGTGACTATTATGGATTGAATTGTGTCCGACCCTCCCCCCCCTCCCCCCCACCAAATATGTGTCAACTTGGTGAAGCCGTGGTTTTCAGTATTATGTAATTATCCTCCATTTTGTGATCTGATATAATAATTATCCTATGGGTTGTAATCCCAACCTCTCTGATGTTAATGAACCAGGAGTAGAGGAAGTTCTGTTAATGAGGCAGGATATAAGCTACAGAATTAGGTTGTATCTTTAATCAATCTCTTTGGGGATATACAAGAGATTAAATAAGGAAGCAGAGATCAGAAGAAACTACTACTACCTACTCAGAAGAGTAAGGAGTGGCGTGCTTCCTTTGCACCCTGGGTCCCTGCTCTGAGAACCTCCTAGGCGAAGGGGAAGATGAATGCTAGACACATGTACATATGCCAGGAATGTTGGGCCCACATGTATTGAAAGGAGCCAAAGACCTACCTTCAGAGTCGACAGAGAAAGAAAGCCTTCCTCAAGATTTGGCACTCTGAATTCAAACTTGTAGCCTTCTCAAATGTGAGAGAATACATTTCTGTTTGTTAAAGCAATTCACATGTATTTCTGTAAAAGCAGGCTAGAAAGCTAAGACAGTGATCCTATAGACAGAGCAGAACTGCCCCGTAGGGTTGCCAAGGCTTTTGAAGTCTTCATGTGGCACTGTAGAATAAGTGCAGGATCGCAAGGTCAGCTTGAACCACAAGATCAGTGGTTCAAAGTCACCAGTCACTCCTCAGAAACCCTATACTGGGTTGCTATGAGTCAGAACTGACTTGATGGTACTTAAGCACAGCAACCCTTTACAGAAGTTGGCTGTCACATCTTTCTCCTGCAGAGCAATTTGGTCAATTTGAAGAGTCAGCTTTTTGATTAGCAGCTGAACACAACCATTGTGACACCAGTGCTTCTATTATATATACTACTCATTTTTTTTTCAACCCTTGCATTTTTCCATCTCCTAGTAATTTGTGTTAATAATCTGGTATGCTTCTTTTTATATTTGTCTTCATAGTCACACATATATTCACATGCATGTATGCTCATACATGCAAACACACTAAAGTGCACACATTTGTAGTTTTTTTTTTTTTTTTAAGTTTTTATTGTGAATTGAGGGATAGTTTACATGGAAGAACGTCGGTTTTATATTCATCGTTTCATTGCAATGATTACAATCTCCTCCGTGCGTTATCATTCAACAGTATTTGCTTTTATTTCCCCTGTTGTTTTGGGGGGCATGTACACCAAAACACTCATGGCTATATAATTGTTTAAACAACCTAAGGGCACATTCTGCTAGCCTGCCGCCTGGCCGCCAATACATAGCTTTTCTCTTTCCAAGAGTCTAGAGTCCTCAGCTGCACGCTCTCTCCATGTTGTCATCTCTGCCTCCATCTCTGGTGTTGCTGCTTCTCTGAATAGGGTCCCATATTCCACTTGTGCTCTTCTCCCTTGATGGTCCTAGTGTTCTCTGTTGTTGGACTGTAAGATTAACTATCCCCCCCAACCTTTATGTTACAAAACTTCTACCTTTACAGTTGTGACCATTGCAATTAGTCATGATAACAATTACTCACTATTGAATCATAAGAATCTTATCCCCATCTCCTTTTACCAGATCCGTCTAGACAAGATGAAAACTATTCAGTAGGGAACATTTGTAGAGTTGTTTTTTTTTTGTTTTGTTTTGTTTTTTATCAATGCTAGCTTTTTAAACTTGGGATTATTGTGAATTCATTTCTTTACATCTCACTTTTGTCATTCAAAAATTACCCCAGAGACTTCCCTCTGAGCCAAATGGAATTGCTCTAGTTCATTCTTTTTAATTGTGACTTGACAATGCTACAGTATGGGAGTACTTATATTCTCAACCTTACTGCTGGAAACTCATTTTGCTTCATGTTTTTTTGCAATAAGAGCAATGCTGCAATAAAAATTTTATTGGTGATTTTATTTTTATGGGATGGATTCCAAGAAGTGTGACTTGTTGTTTGCAGTGTCTGTGTATTCTTCGTTTAGAAATATTAGTCAGACTGTTTTCTCAAACAGTATATGGTCAGTAATTGACATTATTGCTCTTTAATTATTTTTTATATCACTTTAGCAAGCTTTTAACAAATAATTAGTAGAAAAGTAGAGGAGGAATAGTGGCTGAGAGAGACGAACACAGGATGCTATAAAACCTGAGTATCTGCAGAGTAAGACCAGTAAGAAGCAAATCAATTCACCTCATGGCACCCGCAAAAGACTCAGGATTTGGAGGCGTTGGTCCATATAAAACAGGGCTTACAGATTTTGATATCCAGCAGCTTCCCAACAAAAAGGTCAGCACCCACCCCTCAAACTGGAAAAATCGTAGTAAATATGGGGCTATTCTTACATGTCTGTTTATATTTATGAATATGTTACTTACAAAACTGATTCTAAAGCAAGCTTGCAACATGAAAGAAAAAAGCAAGGCAAATACATATAACAAGTATATATATATATATGTTGTTGTTATGTGCCGTGGAGTCGGTTCCTACTCATAGCGACCCTGTACAGGGTTTCCGAGACTGTAAATCTTTACGGAAACAGAAAGCCTCATCTTTCTCCCGTGGAGCAGCTGTTAGTTTAGAACTGCTGACTCTGAGGTTAGCAGCCCGATTCATAACCACTACACTACCAGAGCTCTTATATGTGTGTATATATATATATGGAGCTCTGGTAGCATAGTGATTACGAATCGGGCTGGGAGCCGCAAGGTCAGCAGTTCGAAACTACCAGTGGTTCCACGGGAGAAAGATGAAGCAGTCTGCTCCTGTAAAGATTAACAGCCTTGAAAACCCTGTATAAGGTCGCTATGAGTCGGAACCGACTCCACGGCACTTAACAACAACAACATATATATATATATATACACACACACTCACAGTATGTATAAGTATATATACATACATACTGGCTGCAATTAAGTCAATTCCAACTCATAGTGATCCAGTATAGGACTTCTGAGGCTGTAAATCTTTACAGAAGCAGAAAGCCTCATCTTTCTCCTAAAGAGAGACTGGTGCTAACTTCATGGCTAACTGTCCAGTCCTATAGTGCCACCAGGGCTGTGTGTGTATGTGTGTGTGTATATATATATATATAGAGAGAGAGAGAAAGAGAGAGAGAGCGAGCTCTGGTAGCGTAGTGGTTACGAATCGGGCTCTGAACCACAAGGTTAGCAGTTCGAAACTACCAGCGGTTCCGTGGGAGAAAGATGAGGCTTTCTGCTCCTGTTAAGATTTATAGCCTCAGAAACCCTGTACAGGGTCGCTATGAGTCGGAACCAACGCCACGGTACATAACAACAACAACAAACATATATATATGTGCCATCAAGTTGGTTCCAACTCATAGCAACCCTTTATAGGGTTTCCAAGGAGCATCTGGTGGATTTGAACTGCCGACCTTGTGGTTCAGAGTCTAGTGCTGATTCTATAGTGCCACACCAGGATTCTGATTACATATATATTATCTGTAAAAGAAGAACAAGATTCTATGAAATAGAAACAATTAAAATATAGAAACAGAAACAAAAAAAAATAGAAAAGTTGGAAATCAGAGTTGAAGCAATATTCTCAGGCTCTGTAGGATAAGCATTGGACTGCCAAACCACGAGGTCCCTGGAGAAGGCCATCATACTTGGCAAAATGGAGGGTGAGCGAAAAATAGGAAGACCCCCGCCCCCATAAGGTAGATTGGCATAGTGACAGCAGCAATGGGCTCAAGCGTACCAATAGGAGGTGTTTAAATCTGTTGCATATAAGGTTGCTATGGATCGGAATTAACTCGACAGCACCTAACAACAAATGAGTCAGAACCGACTTAATGGCACTTAACAACAATAACGTTTCAGCTTGATGGCACTTAACAACAACAAGTTTTCAACAAAACAAGAGAATAAACCTGGGAAGATGGAAAGATATGATGACAGCAAAGGGGCACAGGGAAGCATTCAATGCCAGCCATGCAGCACCAGAGAGCTAGGCTGCAGAGGAAGACAAGTGCTCCCAGGAAAAGTGCAGCTCACAGATTTCAGGATACACTTTGACATTTGAGAACAGATACGTCATTTGGTTTAGAAAACCATATGGATAAGAATATAAAGTTGCTATTAGAGAAACCCAGTAAAGCTCCAAGGAGTGACTGATGGATTTGAACCTCAAACCTGTGGTCCATTATCCTGCAGTGCCACACCAGGTCTCCAGTAAAGTACTAGATTGAATAATATGAAATTGCTATTTTATAGGTAAAAATTTTGTCAATTATTGGCAATCTCATGTTGTTCAACCTAGTTTATAAATAATATGCCTGCAATTTGCTTTAAAAACTCTAACAATAACAACAGAAAAGTTTGAGATATATATATGATACATAAATTTTAGAAAGTTAATTGCTATTGAAAATGAATATTATAGCATATGGGAATTTATTGTCTTTGTTATTTCTACTGATGTTTATGTTTCAAAATCCTATAATACAAAGTTGCAAGAAGAAAAAAATGACAGCACCAAAATGAGCAATCAATTTCAATCATCTGTCAGATGCTAGAGAATTTCTACTTAATGCACAGATGAAGTCTGATTGCAAAGCAAAACCACTGAACACAGGAAACAAACAAACAAACAAAAAAAACACTGATGGATGAGTTCCCGTACACAACACTTCCACCCTCAGTGGCAAAAGAAATAACAAGGGTGCCTCATCTGCCACTTAGTCTTACCTTTTCTGCATTGGTGCCACTGATTCTTGAATTACATTATGCAACAAAAAAGGTGCTCCTGAATAGTGTTGTGATTTTGTGTGTGTGTAGCGTTAATTGTTTTTTAAACATTTTATTGTGAATTGAGTGAAGGCGTGCAGACAAGACCACCAGTTTTATAGTCAACAAATCATACACTTTGTTTTATCTCAATGCTTTCATTTTCCTCCATGCAACAACAGTTATTTGGCTTCCTCCCGATGGTACCCATTTCCATTTCACCCATCTTCTCATCTCTTCTTAATTCTCAAAAAAGGTAAACATTGCCCTTTTGATTTTGCATGATTGACTATTCCGTAGTGAGCAGACCTATAGTATTGCTGTCCCCCCATGTACCTATCTATTGCTTGACTGAAAACTGGGCCATGAGGGTGAGTTCCTTTCTAGACCTGAAGGGTGGTCAAGGGCCACAGCCTCAGGTTCCTCCGGGTAAACCTGGCCATTTAAAAAAATAATTTAAAGTTTTGGTCAACATTTTCTCCCACTTTATCCAGAACCTTCTAATGTGATCCCTTTCAGTCTTTCAGAGCAGTTGGTAGTGGTAGGCAGGCACCATCAAGTTCTTCTGGTCTCTGAGTCATGGTGACTGATGTTCCATTAGTTGGACAAATTGATTCCAAGCATCTTCAATTCTCATCACTCTTCTTTCTTCCACATATGGAGAGACCAGTAGTTGCACCTTAGATGGCTGCTTGTGAGCTTTTAAGATCCCAGATTCTACTCACCCAAGTAGGATGTAGAACATTGTCTTTGTGAACCATATTATGCCAATTGACCCTGGTGACCCCTGAGTGTATGGTCCTGTGCCTGCAGGTTCAGTAATTCATGTTTGATAATATCTAAAAACTTTTCATAATTTTGTCCATTGTATTCCACATTTTACATTTATAACTGTATTTGCAGAGAGGTAAATATCTATATACAATTACCCTCTTTCAAGCTCTTATATATATTTGTGTATATACACTCACTGTTTTTCCTATATACAATCAGCCTGTGTCTCTGTCCAAGTATCTACCCAAAGAATACTGTTTTTCTAAGGTTGTCTTTATAACAATATTTATCTCTATCCCTTTTAGCCCTTGCATAACTCCCTGACTCTTCACTTGTCTTCATTATTCTCCTGTCAATCTTCCACTTCTTGTAAAATTTCCTCCCTCTTCTTCTATATTTCCTGCCTATTACCTGTGTCTACCAGGCCAGTGAATTATTTTCCCTTTCATCCCACCCCTAGTAACTATCAAAGAATGTTCCTTTTAGTATGAAAACCTTTTTTTGACTTTTTACAATGGTGGTCTCATACAATATTTGTCCTTTTATAATTGATTAATTTTACTAATTTCATCCATGTTATGAGGTATTTCACAGATTCAGCATTATGTTTTAAGGTTGTATAGTATTCCACTCTGTATATATAATGAAGTCCATTAATCTATTCTTCCATTGATTGGTATTTAGGCTGCCTACATCTCTTTGCTATTGTGACTAGTGCTGTGATAAACATCAGTATGCATAGATCTGCTTGTGTCTGGGTTCTTATTTTTTGTAGATATATACCAAGTATATATACCAAGTATATGAAAGTGCTGGCAAAAGAACCAACAGATTCGTGTTGAAAGAAGTGCAGCCAGAGTCCTCCTTGGAGGCCAGGATGGCCAGACTTCATCTCTCATACTTCGGACATATTGTCAGGAGGGACCAGTTGCTGAAGAAAAATATCATGTTTGGTAGGGTGGAGGGTCAGAGAAAAAGAGTAAGACCCCCAGCGAGATGAATTGGCAAAGTGGCAGCATTAGTGGGCTCAAGCGTGGCAACGATGGTTAGGATCAGGCAGTGTTTCGTTTTGCTATGCATAACGAAATGAGTTATGAGTCAGTGGCACCTAACAATAACAACAACAAATATACCAAGCAGAGAGATTTCTGAGTCATACAGTATTTCTATTTACAACTTTCTGAGGAAAAGCCATACCATTTTCTACAATGGTTGAACCATTTTACAGTCCTCCCAACAATATAGGAGGGCCCCAGTCTCTCCTCACCCTCAACTGCATTTGTTGTTTTCTGTTTTCTGAACTTGCTATTAATGCTGGAGTGTGATGATATCTCTTAATGGTTAGTTTTGATTGCATCACTCTAATGTCTAATTATCATGAACATTAACATTAACATTTCCTTATATGTTTGTTGACCGCATGAATGTCTTCTTTGGTGAAGTGTTTGTTCATGTCCTTTGTCCATTGTTTAATTGGTCTTTTTCTTGAAGAGGTGTTATAGTTTTCTATAAATTTTAGAGATTAGTTCCTTGTCTGGTATGTCATTGAAAAAAAAAAAAGTTTTACCAATCTGTGGGCTCCCTTTTTTACTCTTTTGGCAAAATCTTTTGATGCATATAAGTGCCTACTTTTTAGAAGGACCTAGTAATCTATTTTGTCTTCTACTATTTGTGTATTTTTAGTAATAGTTCACAGTGTATTTATGCCATGTGTTAGAAGTCCTAAGTTTGTACATAGTTTTTCATTGATTATCTTTATAGTTCTAGGTTTTACATTTAGGTCTTTAATCCATGTTGAGTTTGTTTTTGTATATGGTGTGAGATATGAGTCTTGTTTCATTCTTCTACAAATGGATTTCAAGTTTTGCCAGTACTATGTGTTGAAGAGACTATTATAATGTGTTTGGCTCTTTGTAAAAGATCAGCTAATTGCATGTAGATGGATAAACTTTTGGGTTCTCAATTCTGTTCCATTGATCTATTTATCTTTGGTTGTACTAGTACACAAGTGGTTTTGAACATTGTGGCTGTGTTGTAAAATTTGAGATCAGGGAATGAGAGGCTTCCAAGTTTGTTCTTAAGTAGTGCTTTGCTTATCTGAGGTCTCTTTCCTTCCCATATAAAGATAGTGATAAATTTTTCCATCTCTTTAAAGAATGGTGTTGGAATCTGGATTTGGATTATGTTATATCTATGCAAAGGCTTTCAATTGTGTGGATCATCACAAGCTATGGACAACATTGCAAAGTATGAGTATTCCGGAACACTTAATTGAGCTCCTGAGGAACCCGTACATGGACCAAGAGGCAGTTTTTCAAATAGAACATGGGAACACTGAATGGTTTAAAATTAAGAAAGGTGTATGACAGAGTTGTACTCTTTCACCATACTTATTCAGCCTGTATGCTGAGCATATAAGCTGGGTTATATGAATAAAAACGTGGCATCAGGATTGGTGGGAGCCCCATTAACAACTTGTGATATGCAGATGATACAACCTTGCTTGCTGAAAGTGAAGAAGACTTAAAATATTTACTGATGAAGATCAAAGAGCACATTGGATTGCATCTCAATGTAAAGAAAACAAAAATTCTCACCACTGGACCAATAAACAACATTCTTATCAATGGAGAAAAGATTGACGTTGTCAAGGACTTCATTCTTCTTGGATCAACTATCAACACTCATGGAAGCAGCAGTCAAGAAATTAAATGACATATTGCATTAGGCAAATCTGCTGCACAAGACCTTTTAAAAGTGTTAAAGAGCAAAGATGTCAGCTTGAGGACTAAGGCACGCCTGACCCAAGCCATGGTATTTTCAATAACCTCATATGCATGCGAAAGCTGGACAGTGAATAAGGAAGACCATAGAAGAATTGATGCTTTTGAGTTATGGTGTTGGAGGAAAATATTGAAAGTGCCATGGGCTGCCTAAAGAACAAACAGATCTGTATTGGAAGAAGTGCAGCCAAGAGTGCTCCTTGGAGGCCTAGATGGCCAAACTTCGTCTCTCTTGCTTTGGACATATTGTCAGAAGGGACCAGTCACTGGAGAAGGATATCATGTTTGATAATGTGGAGGGTCAGAGAAAAAGAGGAAAACCCCTAGTGAGATGGATTGGCAAAGTGGCAGCATCAGTGGGCTCAAGTGTGGCCCAGGACCGAACAGTGTTTCATTCTGTTAATAGGGTCACTATGAGTTGTTACTGGCTCGATGGCACCTAACAACAACATAGATTGCTTTGGTTAGTGTTAACATTTTCACAATGTTAAGTCTTACTATCCATGAATATGATATATTTTTGTACATCTATTTTGGTTTCTTATAGTAGAGTTATATAGTTTTCTGTTTATAGGTCTTTGTTTCTCTGGTTAGATTTATTCCTAAGTAATTAATCTCTTGAGTGGCTATTGTAAATGGTATTGCTTCCCTAATTTCCTTTTCTGAGCTGTCTTTATTACTATAAAGGAATCCAACTGATTTTTGTATATTGATCTTCTTTCCTGCCTCTTTGCTGAGTCTTTCAATGAATTCCAATAATTTTCTTACTACGTCTCTGGAATTTTCTCTGTATAGGATAATATCATCTGCAGATAGAGAGAGTTTTACTTCTTTGCCAATTTGGATGTCTTTAATTGCCCTTTCTTGCCTTACAGATCTGGCTAAGACTTCCAACACAAAATTGAATTTGTGGTTGTTGTTGTTGTTAAGTGCTGTTGAATCTATTCCAACCCATAGTGACCCTGTATAGGGTTTCCAAGGAGTAGCTGTTCTTGCAGTTCAAACAACTTTGCAGTCTGACACAGTCCTTGCAGTTCAAACAACTTTGCAGTCTGACACATTAGCCCACAGCGCCACACCAGGACTCCTAATATTGAATAGGAGTGGTGATAAAGGGCATCTTTGATTGGTTCTTGTTCACAAAGGGAATGCTTTCAGTTTCTCTCCATTGAAAGTAATGTTGGTTGTTGGATTTGTATACTTACTCTTAATTATGTTGAGGAATTTCCCTTCTATTCCTACATTGCTGAATAATTTTGTCAGGAATGGATGTTGGATTTTATCAAATGACTTTTCTACATTTATCTATATGATCATGTGGTTCTCTTCCTTTGATTTATTTATGTAGTGGGTTATGTTGATTGTTTTTCTAAAACTGAACCATCCTTCATCCCTGATGAATTTCACTTGGTCATGATGTATTATTTTTTTTAAATTCTATTAGCTTATATTTTGTTGAGAACTCCTTGCACCTAAGTTCATGAAGAATATTAGGCTATAATTTTCTTTTTCAGTGATGTCTTTGCCTAGTTTTGGTATGAGGGTTATACTCGCTTCATAAAATGTATTCAGGAGCTTTCCATTCTTTTTTTAGAGATCAGACACCACTTCCATACCGTTTTTACACTGAATTGTTTTCCAAAACCAGACATATACCCGTGTCTCATTGGATGGCACAGGGCCTGATGGTTACTTCTTGCTGCAAAGGAGACTGGGAAATTGATTGCCATATTGATGCTTTGAACAACATTGGTGTTCTGTTACAAAATGAAGAGTGGGCTGGGATGGAGAGTGGCATCGGTAGGGGCTGTGCACTCTTCCTCCTGACACTGTCAGAGGGGAAACACCAAGATGACTACAGTGGTGGCATATTGTCATTAGGGTTGTTGTTACCCATTACCACCCCCACCCCATACCCTACCCTGTCACCTGCCAGTCAGAGTGCAAGTGAACATAGAGAAGAGTCTCTGCCTTGGCTCATGGGGGAAGGGAGGGAGAAGCTGCAGGGTGGGCAGAGCTGTGCAATACAGTGTCCAGCTGGTGCTGGGTGAAGTGTGGTCGCTGCTTTGCCCACCGGGGGTAGTTTGCAGGCCTGCTATACCAACCCAAGGAGGGTGTGACACCATGAGTTACTGCACTGTGTGACACCAACCCTAGGGAATCACTGGGCTCATCCTAGTACTAAGTCTTGCTGTGGCACTGTAGGATCAGCACTAGACTGCTAACCATAAGATTAGTGGTTCAAACCCACTGACTGCTCCTCAGAAACCCTATACAGGATTTCTATGAGTCAGAAATGACTCGATGGCACTTAACATCATTATAATTTTTAAGGTGCCTTGGCAGCTTAGTGGGTTAAACATTTGGCTGTTAGCCATAGGTCAAATACACCAGTGCTTCAAACACACCAGCTGCTTTGTGGGAGAAAGAAGAGGCTGTTTGGTCCTGTAAATATTTACAATTTCAGTGTAAAAATTGTATGGATTCGTATAAAGCTGAGGTCAGCTGATTCCTATAAGGCTGAGGTCAGACAAGCTTCCACCCTCCAACCCTCTTTACCAATTTTGATAGCAGCCATTCCTTCCTTCTACATCACTTTCTAATTCTCAGTTGGATTCAATAATCCATTGCAATGGCTACACAGAACTAATGAACCATTCTCAGGGTTATGGAATTTATTAAGGACCTTTAGTAGGTTACATTTCAGGATCAGAAATGTTCAGGATACAGTTCTTAGGTCTCCAGTGCCTCTTCTCAGCCATGCATACAGGCTTGCCTCTGTTTGGCCATGGGCTCCTTGGCTTGATCTCTGCCCTGCTCAGGCAGATGGCAGTGATTATTATATAGATAGGAACCTTGGTAGTGCAATGGTTAAAGTACTCGGCTCCTCACCCAAAAGTTGGCAATTCAAATCCACCAGATGCTTTGTGGAAGAAAGATGTAGCAGTCTGCTTCTGTAAAGATTTACCACCTTGAAAACCCTGTGAGGGCAGTTCCACTTTGTCCTGTGGGGGTTGCTATGAATGTGAATTAACTTGACAACAGTGGATGTGCATAGGTTCATTATATAACCCATGGTGACCCATCTTGTAGTGGCAGTTGAACTGTCTAGGTGGAAATGCCACTAGGTTTTTAGATAATGGGGCATCTCTTCAGGAAAACTAGTCTACAGAAATAAATTTGGTTCCCATCACTACACTGATAGTATTTGAAGCCATGAGTATGGATAGGGTTATCATGATAGCTTGCACCATGAGAAGCAAGTCAGAGGAAGATAGGACATTAGAAAATATAAGCTAAACTAAACTGTGTTGTTCCCCCCACACCCCCTGCACCTTCCAAAACAAACATATACCTGTGTCTGTCTCATTGGATGGTTCAGGGAAATATGGTCACTCCTTGCTGGGAAATTAATTTGTCATATTGATGCTTTGATCATTACAAAATTATGACAACACTTAATAATAAAAATATTTATATTTCAAAGAATGAATTTAATCTTCTAGTATCTATTATGTACAATATACTATTTAAAGTACTGAACTATCAGAAAATTAAATCATAGTTATTGTCTTATTTCCTTCTAGTTATTAAAAAAAAAACCTTTTATTTAAAAATAATGCTATAATATAAAAGCATGGAAATCAGAGTTAAGTTGTCTTTAGAAACACTGATGTGGTTTCTTCCCAAGTTGTGGAAATGTGGAATACGTGGGACTCTTATTAAGAAGTGGCCTTTGTCAACATGTAGCAACCCCATTCTGGTATTATAGACAAGTCCACAGCATCCAAATGTATACTACATATGTATGCATTTGTTTTCTTCCCTTCCTGTTTCATTTTCTCAGAATAAGTGATGACTTTCTTTCGCAAATTGCACTATATGATTTCAATTTTAGAGGTAAGTTCTTGACAACACTTTTTATGCTTAGGACCATTTTGAATTAAACTGCATTATTAAATTATACTCTGCATCTTTTTTTTCCCCAAATAATAAATGTTTTCTGTTTTATGGTAATCATTTTAAATTAATGTGCAGAGTTATGGCATTGGACATAGAGTCAGAACACAAAAATACTTTCTTAAAGACTAAATGGTAATTTTATAAAAACAAAACTAAAACTAAAAACTAGCAACATTTGTAAGTATTTAGAGACAGTGAGCCAATTCTGAAATTAAAATTTCACCTTGATTGCTACATTTTAAAAAGACCGTATGTCATGTATCTGTATTCTGTACTCCAAATGATCATTAACAGACTTGAGTATATACACACAGTGAAGATCAAAATAGTTTCATGGCCTAGAAAACTATATCATAATGTATGGAATGCTTGAAAGCACTGAAGATAATCAGAATGGAAAACAGTGTATATGATAATTTATTTCAAATGTTTGAAGGACTGACAGATAGGAAAAAATAAACGTTCTCTATTGTCCCAAAGGTGACAGTTCTGGTTGTAGCTGTGACTGAAATTTGCTCATTTCATCTCACTCTGAGTAATAATTTTCCTGAGAAGGCATCTAATGTATCTAATGCTAAAATGGATTGATCCTTGAAGTCAGGTATTATTAATAACTAAGAAGAGTCAGCTTAGGGGGTCAGCAAACTGACCTGGGAGCCAAATCTGGCCAACTGCCTCTTTGGTAAATAAAGTTTATTGGAACACAGCCAGGCCCAGTTGTTTGCAAGTTACCGATGACTGCTTTCATGCTACATTGGCATAGTTAATCAGCGTGACAGAGATCAGATGACCCACAGATGCTAAAATATTTGCTATCTGGTCCTTAACAGAAAAAGTTTGATGACCCCTGTTGTAGATCTCAAAGTCAAGGATGGTATAGAAGATCTAGTTCATTGCATAGTATGATAGAATAGGTGACCTCTAAGGTTCTGTCACATAAGATTTTATGCTTCTTTACAGAGCTGATGACATACGTGTACTTAAAATGTGTTAATAGTTTAAGAGTTAGAATTAGAATAGGTATGGGGGTGATAATGGTTATGTGCCACCAAGTTGGTTTCAACTCAGTGACCCTGTATAGTGTTTCCAAAGCTGTAAATCTCTATGGGAGCATAAAGCCTCTTCTTTCTCCCTCAAAGTGATTGGTAGATTCAAACTACTGATCTTCCAGTTAGCAACCAGCTTATTTTCCACTATGCTACCAATGCTCCTAGAATAGGTGTGTTGTTGTTAAGGTCTGTTGATTTGGTTCCAACCCATAGCAACCTATATAGGGCTTCTGAGGAGCAGCTGGTGAACTTGAACTGCTGACCTTGTGGTTCAAACTGATCTTGCAGTCCAGCGCATTAACCCACAGTACCACACCAGGACTCCAGAATAGGTGTACTCAACTCACCAATATAATTGTACTTAACTCTAGCATAGATATGTAGCATTTGTGTGAAATGTAAGTTGTAATAAACTGCATTTACTTTAACTATAAAGTGCCACTGCTTTTGAATTTTCAGTTGTAACTGCAGTGAATTGGAATGGAACATGGATTTTGTGAACAATTAGACAATATCAGATACATGATACTTAATATTTTTAAAAAGAATTTTTCTCTGGCCCAAATTTCTATGTGACCAGAAACGTTCATTTCTCCCTCTGCTAAAATTTTTATATCCTAAACTTTAATATTCTTCTTATACAAATAGAAAGATTGAATTGTTAAATTCCATTGGATTTTTCTATGAAATATAGAAGACCTGGATATTTTTCAGGAGAACAAAAATTCATAGAGGAGCTGTAGTTTTGAGGAAAAAAAATTAATGTAACCCAACTAATGTAAGTTACTCTTACGTGAAGGAGACCTGGTGGCATAGTGGATGACAAATTGGTCTGCTAACTGCAAGGTCAGCAGTTATAATCTACCATCTACTCCATGGGAGAAACTTGTGGTTTTCTCTTCTGAGATTTGTAGCCTTAGAAACCCTATGCAGCGTTGCTATGAGTCGGAATTGACTCAATGACATAAAACCAGCACCACCACCACTTTTATGTGAAACTAGAAACTAAAAATATCTAGTATACAGTTAAAATTCTAACTTTAAATACAAGGCTTTAGACCTCAAACACAAATTTATTTGTTTTTCAAAGGCTCTGTAATAAAATAACTTAAATTATGGTCTTTGTTTTAAAGTTCACATTTTAAATATATTCATTTAATAAGATGATCATAATGATAACAGAGCACTAATTATCTTTTGAGAAGCCCTTTTGTCACAGTGGTTATGTGCTCTCTGCTAATTAAAAGGTCAGCAGTTTGAACCCATCTGGGTAGAAAGACATGACAGTTTTCTTCCATAAAGATTTATGCTTTGGAAACCGTGTGGGGCAGAAACTCTATGCAGGGTTGCTATGAGTCAGAACTGATTCGGCAGCACTTAACAACAATAAAACACAGTTAATCTATAATTAATAAATGATGAGCTTAAAATATATATTTTAGAGATCTCAAATTTCCCGACTTTCACCTTATGTCAGCTTACATACTATAGAATAAGTATGATAGAGATGGTCCAAGATGACTTGGATACATCATGCTGCCACCCTATAGCAAAGACCTAAGAAACTAAGTGAAACAGAAACAGATGACAGTTCTGGGACCCTGAACATCAAAAGAAAGGATGGAGAATTAGATCAAATACTGATTGGAAGAAGAAACTAAGACAGTGAATGAAAAATGTTATGGATTGGAGGAGGTGCACTGCCACTGGCCCAACATAGCATGACCATCTTGAGACACGTGACCACTGGTTCTGGGTGAGGAGTACAGGAAAGCAACTTCATAGAATTCCCAATAGGAGGCAAAGAAACTGTAGATAATCCTGGAATGAAGCAAGGTGAGTGGGGCATGAACTGGATCTAAGAAGGAAAAAGACAGGAAGGTGGGTAAGAGCTCCAGGGTTCCTGGTAACCACAGAGCAGGGAGGGACTCAGGAACAAAAAACAAGGTCACTCAGCAGCAGTGGTCTCTAACCATTAAGTTGAGTGACACACATGAAGTAGTAGATCCATAGAATGTCTGCAGGATATCCCTTACCAGACCAGACTCTGAACATTTCTCCTTTTTGACTGGTGTGTTTCTTGCATTTGGCTGGTGGTTATGAATTGGGCTGCGAACCTTAAGGTCAGAGGTTCGAAACTACCAGCTGCTCTGCGGGAGAAAGATGAGGCTTTCTACTCCTGTAAAGATTTACACCCTCGGAAACCCTGTACAGGGTCGCAATGGGTCAGAACCGACTCGATGGCATTTAACAACAACAACAAGAACAAGTTTCTGGTGTGGCACTGTAGGATAAGCACTTGATCTTCGGATCAGTTTGAACTGCAAGGTCAGTGGTTCAAACTCACCAGTTGTTTCTTGGAAACCCTATACAGAGTTGTTACGAGTCAGAACCGACTCTACAGCACTTAACAACAGGTTCCAATTGCTGGCTGCAACCTATGTGGATTATTCTGGCATCTATGCCTATGACTAAAGGCTCACACATTCCCCTGCCCTCTTGTCCTCTTGGTGACTAACACCATAAGTGATCTCACCCCTGTTGCCCTGCCCACCTAGGCACTACTGCATGAACCTCTCTTTCCCTCACCCCACCTGTCTGTAAATAGTGTTGTGGTCTGCTCTACCTACAACTGCCTCAATGCCCTGCCCACCCAGCAAGCAGTAGTGCATGCTCCTTTGCTGCTGAAATAATGACCAGAGGTGGAAATTGCCCCCCTCACTCCTATCACCCTGTCTCCACAATGTGTGGCACTGCCTTCTTTCATGCTTCCAGACAAGTTCCTGCTCTGCCCACTACCTCACCTGTTGCCCTGCCCACCTGGCAATGTTGGAAAGCACTCCCATGCTACCACATAAGTGATCATTACAGCATATTTACCTCATTTACTCTGATACACTAAAGCAAAGCAAAACAAAACAAAATCAGAGAAAAACAAGCAAACATACATACAATCTATTAATATAAGGTGAAATAACACCTTAATGACTTAGAGACAGCAGACATAGCAAAGCATCTGAAGAAACAGGACAAGATAGGTTAGATAAATAAGCCAGAAAACCTTCCTGAGGAATAAATCATAATAGAACTACCTGAGAAGGAATTCAAAAGACTTATATTTAAGATCCTCATGGTGATCAAGAAACAGAGAAAAACTTCTAGAAGAATTTAGGAAAACAATACAGGAACAAAATAACAGATTCAGTAGACAATTAGAAACCATACAGAAACAACAACTAGAAATTTAAAAAATCAACAATAAAAAACCTTAAATAAATAACACAATGGGAAGGAGGATTTGTTGTTTGTTATTATGTGCCATTGAGTTGGTACCTACTCATAATGACCCTATACACAACAAAATGAAACAGTTCCTGATCCTGTGCCAACCTTACAATGACTGCTATACTTGAGCCCATTGCTGCTACAATTATGACAGTCCATCTTATTTGACATCTTCCTCTCTTTTTCCAACCCTCCACTTTACCAAGCATGATGTCCTTCTCCAGGGACTGGTCCTACCTGTCAACATGTCCAAAGTATGTGAGATGAAGTCTGACCCTTCTGGATTCCAAGGAGCATTCTGGCTGTACTTCTTCCAGTAGATTGGTTTGTTCTTTTGGCAGCCCATGGTACTTCTAATATTCTTCTCCAAAACTGTAAATAAAATGCATCAATTCTTCTATGGTCTTCCTTATTCACTCTCCAACTTTCACATATGTATGATGATATTGAAAGCACCATGGCTGGGGTGAGGCACACCTTAGTCCTCAAACTAACATCTTTGCTCTTGAACACTTTAAAGAAATCTTGCGCAGCAGTTTTGCCTAATAAAATACATCGTTTGACTTCTTGACTGCAGCTGCCATGGGTATTGATGGTTGATCCAAGCAAAATGAAGTCTTTGACCAATTCAATATTTTCTCCAATTAGAAGGGTGTTGTTTATTGGTCCAGTGTGGAAGATTTTTGTTTCCTTTACAAAAGGATGTAGTCTCTAATCTTCATCAGTAAGTATTTTAAGTCTTCTTTGCTTTTAACAAACAAGGTTGTATAATATGCATATCACCAGTTATTAAGCAATCTTTCTCCAGTCCTGATGTACATTCTTCTTCATATAATCCAGCTTCTTGGATTATTTGGTCAGGATACAGACTGAGTAAGTATTGTGAAAGAATACAACCCTGGTGCACACTTGCCTAATATTAAAACATTTAGTGTTCCCTTGTTCTGTTTGAGCAACTGCCTCTTGGTCTATGTAAAAGTTCCTCATGAACATAATTAAATGTCCTGGAATACTCATTCTCCATGATGTCCATAGCTTGTCATGATCTACACAATTGAAAGCCTTTGTATAGTCAATAAAGTACAGGTAAATGTCTTTCTGGCATCCTGTGCTTTTAGCCAAGATCCATCTGATGTCATCAACGGTATCTCTCATTCCATATATTCATCTGGATTCTTCTTGAACCTCTGGCAGTTCTCTGTAAATGTACTGTTGCTACAATTTTCTAATTATCTTTAGCAAAATTTTACTTGCATGTGACATTAACCATATATCTGCATTCTGTTGGGTCACTTGTCTTTGGAATGGGCAGAAATATGGATCTCTTCCAGTAAGTTGGCCAGGAAGCTGTCTTCCAAATTTCTTGGCATAGATGAGTGAGTGCCTCTAGTGTTGCATCAGTTTGTTGAAAGATTTCAGTTTGTACTCCATCAATCCTGGAGCCTTGTCTTTTGCCAGTGCCTTCAGTGCACCTTGAACTTCTTCCTTTAGTATCATTGGCTCTTGATCATATGCTACCTCTTTAAATGGTTAAAGAGTAAGTATTTCTTTTTGGTACATTGACTCTATGTATTCCTTCCATCTTCTTTTGATGCTTTCTGCATCATTCAATATTTTGCCCATAGACTCCTTCAATACCACAAGACAAATTTTTTTCTTCAGCTTTCTAAGCTTGAGTAATTCTGAGCGTGTTATTCCCTTTTCATTTTTTAACCCCAGGTCTTTGCACACATCATTATAATATTTGACTTTGTCTTCTCAAGCTGCCCTTTG
Organism: Chrysochloris asiatica; assembly: GCF_000296735.1. Classification (NCBI taxonomy): domain Eukaryota; kingdom Metazoa; phylum Chordata; class Mammalia; order Afrosoricida; family Chrysochloridae; genus Chrysochloris; species Chrysochloris asiatica. The sequence goes on along the minus strand of NW_006408763.1, from coordinate 3,648,286 downwards.
TGCCCTTTAAAATTCTCTATTCAGCTCTTTTACCTCCGTATTTTTCCATTTGTTTAGCATCTCTACACAAGAGAGCAAGTTTCAGAGTTTCTTCTGACATCCATTTTGGTCTTTTTATTCTTTGTTGTTAATGATTTTTAAAATTTATTCCAGTATGATGTTCTTAATGTCATCTCACAACTCTTTTGATCTTTGGTTTTTAGTGTCTAGTACATCAAATTTAGATTATCTCTAAATTGGGATATGTTCAAGGTCATACTTTGGCTTTTGTAGACTTGTTTTAAGCTTCTTAGCTTCAGCCTAAACTTGTATATGAGGAATTGATGGTCTGTTCCATCAGTTGGTCTGTTCCACAGTCTGCCCCTGGCTTTGTTTTGGCTGATGATATGGAGCATTTCCACCATCTCTTTCCATAGATATAGTCAATTTGATTTATGTGTATTCCATCTGATGAGGTCCATGTATATAGTTGTCTTTGTATTACTTTTTAAAAGGAATTTGTAATGAAGTCTTTGGTCTTTCAAAATTCTATCATGCAATCTCCAGCATCGCTTATATCACCAAGGCCATATTTTCCAACTACTGATCCTTCCTCTTTGTTTCCAACTTTTGCATTCCAATTCCAGTATTATCACTACTTCTTGATTGCATGTTTGATCAATTTCAGACTGAGGAAATTAGTAGAATTCTTCAGTTTCATCATTACTTGCTTTACTGGTTGGTGCATAAATTTGATTAATAGTGGTATTAACTGGTCATACTTGTAGGCGTACGTATATTAGCCTATCACAGTGTTGTACTTCAAGATAGATCTTGAAATGTTCTTTTTGATGATGAATTTGATGCCATTCCTCTTCAATTTGTCATTCCTGGCATAGTAAACCATATGATTGTCACATTAAAAATGTCTAATACCAGTCCATTTCAGCTCACTAATGCCTAGGATATCAATGTTTATGCATTCTGCTTAATTTTTGACCATTTCCAGTTTTCCTAGATTTATACTTTGTACATTCCATTTTCCATTTATTAATTGATGTTTACCACTGTTTCTTTTCATTTTGAGTTATGTCCAATCAGTATAGAAAGGTTCTTAAGGCAGCTTTAAGAAGGCAGCTCTTCCCCAAAAGTATTTTTGTGCCTTCCATCCCGAGGGGCTTGTTTTCTGTCAGTATTCTGGTGCTCTTCATACTATTTCAATATTTAATATTCTGGTGCTATCTGGCACTGTCTCACTGCTATTTATAGTGTTTCATCAACTAAATATTTGGAAGTAATTTAAAATACCAGTGGCATAGCTTCCAGAATAGAAAAATACAGAAGTATAATTGAGTCAATAGAAAAAAAAAAAATCTGTGAAATAGAGCACAAATCCTTTGATACTAATTTGTACAAGGATCAATCAAAGAAATGAATGAAAGAAGTCTAGGAATAAGTGGAAACCATCATGAGGATTAATTTTTGCACAATAGAAATTCCAGAGAAGGAAGAGAAAAAAAAGTACAGAGAAAAAATTTGAAGATATATTAGAAAAAAACTCCCCAAATATCATGAAAGATGAGAAAAGTTCCATACAAGAAGCCCAACATAATCCATACAGGATAGACTCCTGAAGAAATTCAGCAAGACATATCATAAACAAAATTTCCATAACCAAATGCAAAGAATCCTAAAGTAGCTCATGTTTGGGGGAGTGGGGAGTGGGGCACCAGTAAGATTAAATGCTGATTTCTCATCAGAAATCATTTAGTCAATAAAGCAATGGAATGACAGATGTAAGATCATGAAAGAAAAGAATGTCTAGCCAAGAAACATATGTTGTTGTTGTTATGTGCCGTGGAGTCAGTTTTGACTCATAGCGACCCTGTACAGGGTTTCCGAGGCTGTAAATCTTTACAGGAGCAGAAAGCCTCATCTTTCTCCCATGGAACAGCTGGTAGTTTTGAACTGCTGACCTTGTGGTTCGCAGCCCGATTCATAACCACAAGAAACATATATATCCGGTAAAAGTATCTTTCAGAAATGATGGTGAACCTAAGACATTCCTAGAAAAACAGAAATTAAAGGGGTTTGTAAAAACCAGACTAGTATTATAAGAAATATTAAAGAGAGTCCTTCAGATAGAGAATCAAAAGCATCAGACAACAATCTGAATTAAGACACAGGACAGCATCACCCAGATAAAGAACTTTCAAAAGTAAAATATAGCTATAAAATGGACTGTAGGAAATTAGGAATGTTAACTTGCAAATGATGATAACTTACAAATAAAAGAGGGAATAAAAGATATAGAATTGCCATATGGAGAGCAACTCAAGGTGATTCCAAGATATAACAGACTGTTTTAAATTTAAAAGGAGAAAGGTTAATTGCAGGATAGCCACAAGGAAAATTAATAAATCTATACACTAAAACAACAACCAAAACACACACACACAATCCAATTTAGCACACACAGAAAACAAAAATGATTTATGGGAAAAGAAAATCACATACAAAAAGAACTCAACACAGAAAATTAAGAGGACATAGAAACTCAGCACCACACAAAATATAGCATAACAAATGACAGCAATGGATTCATACCTATCACTAATCACACTGAATTTAAATAGATTGAATTTACCAGTCAAGAGACAGAGAGTGGCAGAACGGATTAAAAAAGAAAAGTGAACCATCTGTTTGTTGCCTACAAGAAATACACCTTAAACATAAAGACATAAATAAAATAAAAATCAAAGGATGGAAAAAAAAATGTCAAGCAAACAGTAACCAAAAGAGAGCAGAATTAACAAAGTAACAATTCATTATGAGAGATAAAGAAGGCCATTATATAATGACTAAAGTGTCAGTTCATCAAGAAGGCATAACAATAATATTTATGCATTCAATGATAGAGCTCCAAAATACATAAAACAAATTCTAACAGACTTGAAAAGAGAATAGACAATTCTACGAATAATAGTAAAATATTTTAACACACACTTTTGACAATGGACAGAACAACTAGAAAAACTCTCAATAAAGATACAGAGAAGTCTAAACATAGCAACAAACTCATAGACGAATACAGAACACTCCACCCACAGAACACATTCTTCTCCAGTGAACATACATCGTTCTCTAAAATAGACCATATTCTGTGCCATAAAGCAAGAAGCCTCAATAAATAAAAAAAGAAACACATAATACAAAGCATCTTTTCTGATCATAATACTATAAAACTAGAAATCAATAATGAACACTATAAAACTAGAAATCAATAATGGAAAGAACAAAAAAAATTAAATATATGGAAACTGAATAGCACATTACTTTAACATTATTGGGACATAGAAAAAAATAAGAATGAAATTGAAAATTCTTAGAATCAAATGAGAATGAAGACACAACATACCAAAGCTCAGAAAAAGCAGTGCTCAAAGGAAAATTATAGCAATAAATGCATGTATCAAAAACTAAGAAATGTCTGAAATCAGTAGCTAAACAGAACAACTTAACAAATAGAAAAGGAGCAGTAAAAGATTCACAGTCACCAGAAAGGGAAAAAAAAACACAAAGAACCAATAGAATCAAAAGAACTAGAAGTATAGGTAGGAAAAAAAAAGGAAGATTGGTGGGAAAGAAGGAACTAGGAAACAAGCAAGCAAGGAAGAAAAGGAAGAAAAAGAGAAAGTGGTGACTTTCCTACTTTAGATGAGATGACCAGTAAAGGGCTTTCTATGGAGGTGACCTTTGAGCTGAGAGCTGCTTGGTGAAGAGAAAGGAAGCTACCAGTAAAGACAGATGCTAGCACTCAGAGCAAGGGCAACAGCTAGCTGTGACATACCAAGGCAGTGTAGCCTATGGGACAAAAGGAGAATGTCTGCCCAGATGTATGCTGTAGACAACCTGAAAACAACAAAAAATCCAACTAAAAGTCATTCTGCCTTTTATTACCACTATGTGTGGACAATTCTAACCAATAAATGCTGAGATCCCTGCCACTCTCCTCTAAAAAGCCATAGCCATTAAGTGTACTTTTTTTTTTTTTTTTAGTTTTCATTGTGGATTGAGTGAAGTTTATAGGGCAGATCATCAGTTTTACATTCAACAAATCATATACTTTGTTTCATTGCAATGATTAGAATCCCCACAATGTACCATCAGTTAACAGTATTTCTCTCTATGTTAGCTCTAAGTGTACACTTTTTCTAATATATATTTTTTAATGTTGGTCCTTGGATATGTGCCAAAAGATTTATCCATTTTAAATTTTAATGAATAGTAATGCATTTTTAGTTCTATAATTTTAAATGTATTTTAAATAAATAAATACTCGGGCTAAATAAATACTAAGTATTTGATTCTTGGGTGAGGAGAGTTTTCAGTTGTTCTTTTTCCTGGTGTGACACTGATGATAATAAACACTGGACCACAAAGTCAGTTTGAACTGCAAAGTCCTTCGTTCAAACTCACCAGCCACTCCTCAGAAATCCTATACTGCGTCCTTATGAGCTGGAACTGAATTGATGGTACTCAGTAACAACAACAGTAATGTACTTTTTTTTAAAAGTTTTTATTGTGAATTGAGTGAAAGCAATGTACTTTTTTAAAGTTTTTATTGTGAATTGAGTGATAGCTTACACGGGAGATAGCTTTACATTCATCCTATCTTATTTCGTTTCATTGCAATGATTACAATCTCCTCCATGCATCATCAAACAACCAAAGGGTACACCCCACAAGCCTGCCCCATAACCATCAGCACATAGTCCATCTCCCTCCCTGAGTCCAGAGTCCCCAGCCATTCCATCTCTCCATGCCATCTTCTCTGCCTTCATCTCTGGCATCACTGCTTCTCTGGATAGGGTCCCACACTCCACTCTTCTTCCTTGATAGTCCCAGGGTCCTCCGCTTCTGGACTGCAATATCAACCACTCCCTTCCTTTTGCTATAAAACATCTACCTTTACATTTGCAACTCTCACAGTCAGTTCTGATAGCATTTATTCACTATTGAACCACAAGAGTCTTATCCCCATCTCCTTTCACCACACCTGTTCAGACAGGTTGGAAACCACTCAGTGGAGATTCTACCTACCCCTACACACTTGGGAACTAGGCTGCCTCTTGAAAGCTTGTAAGCCAGTCACTTCATGCCTTTGTAGCACCTCCCCCAACCCCCATTGTGGGTAGCCAATGTCTAAGTTGCCCACCCCTGTCAACCCTGTGTACCAAGGGGGTGGGAATGATCTTGGCTGTAAAGATTAGTTCCCTCTTTTGAGCTTCTACATCCATAACTATAGGTCAAGTTCATCAAATTGTAGTGGATTACTCTTTTTCCTCTTCTTTCTTCCTCTAGTTCTGATCATCCAGCCATTGAAGCCAGGTCAAGTGGGTATTATCTGCAAGTATGGGTGTTCTTTTGCATCTCCCCTCACTTCATATCAGCTGAACGCTTCACTCTCTACTGTAGTCATGTGTGGCCTTGTCCCTGTCCCTGGGCCCAGGAGTCCCCAGGTCTCACCATACCACTGGCCAACCAGGTTTCAATCTAGGTTGACAGGAGTCTATTGAATGTGATTGGACATAGCTCACAACTTCATTGTTGTTTTTCCTCCACTTCCACTTACTGGGGGATCAACATGGTCACCAGCAAAACCACATGCCTGCTCGTGTATTCCACTTGAGTCTCAGTCTTGGAAGGGGTTTTGCCCTGAGGGGACCTGACTACTTGCCATGATGGCTCCCAGGTGAACAACTTGATTGTTCTTGTAGTCAATCAGACTGCCATTATTGTTTTTGATTTTTCCTGCTGGTCTTTCTTTCAAGAAGTATCTTCTGTTCTTCTAGCCACTCCAGGCTGGTTTGCTTGTCCTTTCAAGTGGAAATTTCCCACCTCAGAAGATGCTGGATGGGGATCAGGATTCCACCTATGGTCTTATGCAATGTAAAGGCTCTGCAGGAAACCTCCTTCACTGGGCAAGTTGTAGCTGCATGTTAGGTATTCCAATCAGTTACAGGCTGAAGATGGGCTTACAAGCTTTCTGTGGTGATGTTTCTGGTTATTCCTTTCTCTCCCCCTCAAGTGTCTATTTTACAATGGTAGGCAAGGGAAATCAACATTCAAAAGATAGCCAAGCATCTTAAAATTGTTTCTCCTCTTTTACCCATTCAAATCATGCCTCAATTCCTGTATCCCAGAGCCCTGTTGTTCCAAGGTTGAGCATACATCATTATTCACCACTGTCCCACTTAGCCCATGTAAACCTGCCTAACTGTTCTCACATCTGCCTTGTTCTTTCATTCCCCTCCCCCTTCTTGTGTATTGCTCTCCCCACAATCACCCAAACTATCCTGTGTCTATTCCATACCCTGTGCTACACCTTCCCCTCCCTCCCCTCACCCTAACCTATATACCCCGGTAACTAGCAAAGAATTTTTTTTCCCTCTTTTACTGTGAGTACTTTTTCTTAAGCTTTTACAGTAATGGTCCTATACAGTAGTTCTCCTTTTGTAACTGACTAATTTCACTCAACATAATGTCCTCAAGGTTCATCCATGTTATGTGGTGCTTTGTAGCTTCCTTGTCATTCTTCAAGGTAGCATAATATTCCATTGTGATTATCTACCAAAGTTTGTTTATCCATTCTTCCATTGATGTGCACTTAGGCTGTCTCCATCTCACTGCTATTGTAAGTAGTGCTGCTATGAACATTGGTGTGCATATATCTACTCGTGTTATGGCTTGTATTTCTTGTGGATAAATACCAAGTAGAGGAATTGCTGGATCATAAGGTATTTCTATTTCCATCCTTCTGAGGAAGTGCCATACTATATTCCAGAGTGGTTGGACCATTTTGCAATCCTACCAGCAATGTAGGAGGTCCCAGTCAGTCCACATCCTCGCCAGCATTTATTGTCCTCTACTTTTTTGATCTTTGCTGTTATCGCCCATGTGGTTTCTAATGTGTGTTATTTGTGTCTTCTCCCCCCTTTTTTTTGTTAGGTTTGTCAATGGTTTGTCAATTTCATCCTTTAAAAAAAACCCAGCTTCTTGTCCTGTTGATTCTTTCTACAGTTTTTCTGTTTTCTCTCTCATTTATTTCTGCTCTATACTTTATTATTTCTTTTCTTTTGGTGACTGTAGGTTCCCTATAATAGTCTGTGTCTAATTGTTGGAGATGCTGTGTTAATGTGTTAATTTTGGTTCTTTCTTCTTTTTGGATATGTGCATTTATTGCAATAAATTTTCCTCTCAGCACCACTTTTGCCGTGCCCCAAAGATTTTGGAATGTTATGTTTTCATTCTCATTTGTTTCTAGGAACTTTGTGAGTTCACATTTAATTTCTTCTAATACCCAATTGCTTTTCAGCAAGGTGTTATTCAGTTTCCATGTATTCGACTTTATTTCCTTGGTCTTCCTATTGTTGATTTCTAGTTTTATAGCATTGCAGTCTGAAAAGATGCTTTGTAGTATTTTGATGTTTGTAAATTTATGGAGGCTTGCTTTGTGCCCTAACACATGATCAATTCTGGAGAATGTTCTGTGTGCACTGACGAAGAATGTATAATGTGCTGTTGTTGGGTTGAATGCTCTGTACACATCTATTTGGTCAAGTTGGTTGATTTTGTTGTTTAGTTCCTCTGTGGCTTTGTTGAGTTTCTTTCTGGTTGTTCTATCCCTTTTCGAAAGTGGCATATTAAAATCTCCTACTATAATTGTAGAGTTAACTATTTCTTTCTTCAATTCTAGTTGGGTTTGCTTTATATATCTTGGTGCTCTTGGGAACGTAGATTTTTATTATGTTTATGTCATCTTGTTAAATTGACCCTTTAATCATGAGGTTTTGTCCTTCTTTATCTCTTATGGTGGCTTTCGCCTTAAAATTTATTTTATCAGAGATTAGTATTGCCACTCCTGCTTGTTTTTCATTGCAATTAGCTTGTTATATTTTTTCCATCCTTTAACTTTTAGTCTTTGTGTGTAAGATTTGTTTCTTCCAGGCAGCATATTGAAGGTTCTTGTTTTCCTATACATTCTCCCACTCTCTGTCTCTTCACGGGTGCATTTAATTAATTGACATTCAGTGTAATTATCAATAGGTATGAATTAATTGCTGTCATTATATTAAATTTTTGTGGTGCTGTTCGTACTTTTGTTCTGCATACCTTCTTGTGCTGAGTTCATGTTTTTGTGCTATTTCTTGTCTGTTTCTTCTTAGTTTTAATGTTTCCTTATTCTGCTTGGATCTTCATTTTCATGGTAAGTTGTGAAGTATTAACTTTTTTTGAGGTTACTGTATAGTCTATTAACTTTTCCCTCCATTTAAGACAGTCTATTGTATCCTGTAATCTACCTGACCTCCTCACCACCTGGATCTCTGTTCTTATATTTTTCCCTTCTTTGACATTGTTATTATTTTGATATTTGATTGGCCTCACAGGTCCTCTGAATTCATTGTTATAATTTTGTTCTGTTCTGAACTCTGCTATCTGTTGACTGATTTTTGAGTTGTGTTGCCACATCTGTCTGTCTCTGGTTGTTGTCTGTACTTGTTGGTTTTCATTCCAAAGAACACCCTTTAGGATGTTTTGAAGCACTGGATTGAGTTTGACCAAATATCTTAGCTTCTGTTTATCCTGGAATTTTTTTATAGCACCATCATATTTGATTGACACTTTTGCTGGATAGACGATTTTTAGTTGGCAGTTTTTTTTTCTTTTATGGTTTTATATATGTCCCCCATTGCCTTCTTGGCTGCATGGTTCCTGCTGAGAAGTCAGAGCTTAATCTGATTTGCTTGCCTTTGTAAGAAACACTTCTTTTTTCCCTGGCTTCTTTTAGGATTCTCTCCTTGTCTTTAATTTTGGAGAGCTTGATTATGATATGTCTTGGTGATTTTCTTTTGGCGACTGTCCTTCCTGGGGTTCATTCAGCTTCTTGAATGCTTATCATCTCATCCTTCAAGATGTTAGGGTAATTTTCTTCTAGAAGCTCTTCAACTATCTCCTCTGTGGACTTCTGTGATTCTTTCTGTTCCAGAATGCCAATAATCCTTAAGTTATTCCTCTTCATGTTATCCAGCATGAATCTGAGACTCTATTCAGATTTTTTTATCCTTTTTTCTGCTTGTTCTTCTATCTTAGCAGTATTGAGAGCTTTATCTTCCAGCTTGCTGGTTCTGGCTTCCATCTCTTCAATTCTACTCCTTTGCCCTTTCAGTGTATTGTCCATTTCTGATAATTTATTATTAATCATTTGGACTTCTTTTTGCAGGTTTTGAATTGTTTCCAATACTATATCTATCTTGTTTGATTGCTATTGTAGCACTTTCCTGATCTTCCATATTTTCCTCCACTCATTTGTGTAGCATTTGGATTTGTCTCCATATCATTCATCTGAATTCCTTCTCAGGCAGATCCAAAGCCTGCTCTTCTTCTAATGGGAATTCTGTGTCTGCCTCCAGCTCATTTGTCTCCATTACTCTTTTCTGTTTTGGACATGTGCTGAGATCTTTTGTTGTTTTCTCTTGGACATTTTCAATAGTTAGATGTGTTTTCAGTGATTAAATGAATGTATGTAGCTGTGTTATTAAGCCTGCTGTCTCCTGGTGAATGTGATCTGGAGATAGACTTCCCTTTTCATGTGTAATGCCTAGCAGCTGTCATTGGCTCCTCTTCTGATAGTGGTATATTATGGGGTATGCTTGTAGCTTGGCTATATGGCCACGATTGCTGTCTCTTCTTGTGAAACATAGAGAAAGCTCCCACCCCCAGGAAACAACTGAGACCAAAAGGACCAAAAACAGAAACAATATAAAAGCAGAGACAAAAACCACTACTCAAAAACAAAAATAAAACCATAGCCAACTATCCAGTAGCTTTTGCTGTGCAGGTCAGTGTGCGTACACAGTAGAAACCTCCAGCAGTGGGTGCGGGTGTCCATTTGCTCAGGCCCCTCCTCTAGTCACCACTGTGGAGTTGTGCAGATAGATTTTGAGAATTGGATGGAAGAAAGATTGTCCATTATTTTTATCTCTGAAGGTCAGTTAGGTATCTTTGTATGCACAGAATAATTCTCAAAATAACTATGTCCTTGTATATAGTAGTTGGTGTTGGCTCTCTCCTTTTATGTTGGAGTATTACAAGGTACAAATACAGTTAGGTTGTATGGCCTGACCTGCTGTCTTTTGCTAGGTAAGGCAGTAGTAAAGGGTCCCACCCAGGTCAACTTTAGGGCTGAGTTCCAGAGCCAGACATCATAAGAAGTGGCCAAAGGATCAGCTTGTGGGACCACTGGGGCTCCAAGGAATTTCTTCCCTGTGTGGGAGAACTGTGGGCGCAACTCTGGACCTTTTTGAGGGTGCACTCCCACCCACCTGAAGGTGTCCAGGCTGGGCAGAGAGGGTACGACAGGGGAGAGGAGGAAAGAAAAGTGAAAAATGAAAAACCCATCACACCTCTTTTTCCAGATGTCATTCCATGATTTTTAGTGCTGTATCACTGTATCAGCCTGGCTGTGGTCCTTCCCTTGATCAGCCCAGGCCAAGGGGCCCACAGGCAGCGTCCTGATTGATCCAGAAATCAGTGTGCATTCCTTCCACAGTCAGATTTCTCCACTGGTGGGGGTGGGAAACTGATACCCCCCACTTTATATTAGATTCATAACTCTGGAACTGCTCTGAGAAAGCGCCTTCTTTGGTTTTGTCCGCGCCTCCGCCCAGGAGCTTCCCCTACCTGTCTCTCCTTTTCCGGCCCCCAAACTGGAAGCGCAATGTACTTTTTAAGTTAAAAAAAAAGGTATTGATTTAGGCTTTGTAAGTGAATCATGTCAATTATTTAAAAATTTTTTTGGAAAAATAAAATAAAATAAATCACAAACCTACTTTTCTAAAAGAAATACTGACAGTATTTTAATGCATAATGAAACTTAAAAAAAAAAAAAATCTAGCTCATTGATTTAGATCAAAGACCAAAGCCTTCATTATGGGTTGTACCTTAATGTAAAGGAAACAAAAGTTCTTACTATTGAGCTAATAAATTCTTCTGCCTTCCATGAAGAGTCATTGAAGATTTCCAGTCCAGGGAGGGAGTGACACATGGGATTTGTGGGTTAGGATATGAACTCCCCTTGTAGTGTGAACTAAGAACTGGAAGGAGAGAAATTTGAAACAGGGAGAACAAACATATCATGTTTTGATAAAGTAGAGTAAGAGTAATTTGGGGATCTTCAAATATACAATGAAAAAATCACCTAGAGCAGTCATTCCCAAAGTGTTATTTGACCAGTAGTTTCTCCATGACCTGGCAACTTGTTAGAAATGCAAATTCTTCAAACCCACCCCAGACTTACTAAATCAGAAACTTTGGGGCTGGGTCCTAGAAACCTGTGTTTTACCAAGCTAGCTCTCTGGATGATTCTGATATACACATAAGCTTGAGAACCAGTGAGCTATAGCAAAAGAATCTTCGCGGTTGAATGGAGCTTGGAGATCTTTCTAGCTAATGCTTTTCAGCACTGCCTGCATATTGGAATCACATGGAGGAGCTACTAGATTGGGTCTTATAGCAGAGCAATTTAATCAGAATTCGCCCAGATAATCCCAATATGCACTTAGGACTGAAAACCACGGGTCCTGTCTAACTCAAATTGATGAGAAATCTTAGGTGAAGAAGATGAGTTGTTTAAGGTTATACAGCAAGTTAGGGTCAAAACTTGATCTGTTGAATCAATCTCATAAGCTGTCTTTTGCGTGAAGCTTTAAACACTGGTCTAATTTTTAATAACCTGCTTTAAGGTTGTTGTTGTTGTTAAGTGCCGTTGAGTCAGTTCCAACCTATAGGGTTTCTGAGGAGCAGCTAGTGAGTTTGAACCGCCAACCTTGCAGTTCAAACTGACTTCGTAGTCCAGAGCATTAACCCACAGAGTCACATCAGGACTCCTGCCTTAAGGTAATGACTTCTAAATTATTTACAATGATAAATATAACTGCCAAATTTTTTATAAGAAAAATAGGTTACAGGCAGATAGCATTATAAAAAGATCCATTTATGCCTGTTGTTCCTTTAGATTTCAAACTTTAGAAATTTATACTTTTTGAGAGAAGTTGGTAACAATATTTTCAACATGAACGAAAAGTAGATAGATGTGATATAGGTAAATAGTGCTTTGTTATTATGTTGTTGTTGCTAAGTGCCGTTGAGTCAATTCTGATTCATAGAAGCGACCCTTCCCAGGGTTTATGAGAAGCAGCTGGTGGGTTTGAATTGTCCTGTACTTATCCTACAGTGTCCTTGCTATTTTAAGAACTTCTTTTTTTCCCAAACACTAGATGGAGCTATTTGGTCTGTATATAAAATGTGTAAGTATTCACAACATTTCTCAGTACTCTTCTTTTTCTTGTTTTAGACCCATACAGATAAAAATCCATATTTTCATTTCATTGCTGGACCAAAGAATCCAAATCCAGGCCTCAAAACGTCATTTTCAAATTCATCTTATAACTGTATTGTTATCATATAGTATTTAACAAGTAGGATACGTTTCCCATGTTTTTTGTTTCTGACAAGTCTCACTGTTGACGTAGAATTCCTAAAAAAAAGGGTTTCTTTTTATAAGTAGTGTCAGTAGAGAAAGTCCCTGTAAACAGAACAGCTGTTGCTATAGTAATTTTTTTCTATTGTCATCACATAGTGTACAAAGAGGTTTTAAAAGATAACCTACTTGTAACATAAATGAAACAATTTGCTGTCATTTAGTCTTCTCATCCCACTATATTAGATTAATATTTTCTTTTCTATTGGGAGAGCACTCAGAGCATAATTTCCCAAATATGTGGCATGTTATTTTTAGATTACATAAACCAGGGATTCTATATGTGGTCCCTGAATTAGTAGCATCAGCATCACCTGGGAACTTGTAAGAACTGTAGATTCTGAGACCCATCCCTGATCTGCTGAATGAGAAACTGTGGTGGGCAGGTCCAGCACTCTATATTGAACCACTGGTATAGGCTATTTTGACAGGATAGAAATCTTGTACTAACTGGCACTTACACCATAGAGATTTCTTTCTGTGCATTCATCCATGCCCATTGTGAGGCTGTCCAGTGCTTCTCAGATCATTCAGAATTTTGTTACAGGACAGAATTCTCTATCCTTTAGATTTAGCATGTGTAAACGAAATGAACTTTTCTAACACAGTGGGAAGAGAAGATTTTAGTAATATAATAATTTCTTGTCTTATTTGAAGCGATTCACTCTTACAAAATGTTGATCTGCACTGTAAACCTTTACCGAACTCTCAAAAAAAGTTTTAAAAAATGCTACAAGAGAGAGGATAGTGTTTGCCAGAATTTGTCTGTGAAACCATGTGTTATAATCAGTAGTGGGTACATTGAGGATTATATAGTAGTTTCTTCATTTAGAAAATCAATCACATAACTGTGGAGTTACAGAGCAAATTCTGAAGTTTGGTAGTGTTTTCAGTCAAAATAATTTCACACAAGAAGAAATGCTTAATAAATGTTTGGAATCATTCATTGTTGCTCAATGTTTATTGGGCACCTTTCAAATCAAACATTGTGTTAGGGTCTTTAGAAAATTTTTTTTAAAAGAAAAGGTAAAGTCCTTGTCATTGAGATTATAATCAACTTGCAGAGATAAAATGTATACCTGTAAAAAATTATTTACCTATATATAGAGTATTTGTCCAATGAAAATAAGTGCTCTAGAACTTCAAAAGACCAAAGGACATCTGTTGGTTGAGGGGCCTGGGGAAAAAAAAGAATTGAATTTAAGCTTTTGTGGAATTTGATATTCAGAGAAAAGGAGGGAACTGACTCATACGAATGGAGATAGCATGAGTTAAGGTGTAGCAGTTAGAAAAGAACCATGTGTGCATGGGAACTGGGGAGCAGTTCAGACTGCACTGAGTTTAGACTACTGTCTAGGATACATTCTGAGCACACACCAGATTGGTGAGTACTTAACCATCAGACTCATAATTGATTCACTGAAGAAGGTTTTGTGCTATCAGAGGAAGGAGTAACCCAATTATAATTGCCATTAAGTCAATCCCTATAGGACAGAGTAGAACTGATTCTTAGTGTTTTCATGCATAGTGTACAGGATCTACCACTCATCTGTCAGTTTGTCATACTGTCATGGCTTGTGTGTTCCTGTGATGCTGGAAGCTATGGCACTGGTATTTTAAATACCAGCCGGGTCATCCCTGGTGGATAGGTTTCAGCTGAGCTTCCAGACTTAAGACTAGGAAGAAGAAGAGGCAGTCTACTTTTGAATGTTTAGTCACTGAAAACCTTATGAATAGCAGTGGACCACTGTCAGATAGCTAATGTCTAAATGCTGTTTTGTCACTCTATGCAGATATAAGTGTTTTGATTCAGAAATAAATATATATATATATACCCCAAAACACTCAGGAATATATAGTCAATTAAACAACCAAAGGGCACATTCTGCAAGCCTGCCTCCTGGCCACCAGCACACAACCTTTTTCTTTCTATGAGTCGAGTACTCAGCTGCTCTCCCTCTCCATGTCATCATCTCTGCCTCCATCTCTGGTGTCGCTACTTCTCTGGATAGGGTTCCGCATTCCACTCATCCCTTGATGGTCCTGGGTTCCTTTGTTCCTGGACTGTAAGATTAACTACTCCCCCCTTTTTGTTACAAAAGTTCTACCTTTATAATTGTAAAAATCACAATTAGTCATAATACCAACTACTCACTATTGAATCTTAAGAATCTTATCCCCATCTCTTTTAACCAGACTAGACAAGGTGAAAACCATTTAGTGGGGATTCTACCTTCCCCTGCACATTCTTGATTCAGAAATATTTTGATAAGGTCTAACTAATAAGTCAGTTTTAAAAAAATTACCACATAATATGCAAACAGAAACCCTCATCCTGCTTTTGGGTCCCCTGCTTGCCATCCCCTTATTCCATCCCATCTCTCCACCCCAAGGATTTCTGTAATCTATAATAAAAATTGCTTATTTCTTATGTAGCTTTCTCAAAACTAATGTCACAGTATCTACTATGTGTTGAATCCATTAAAATGTCCTCAGACAAAATGACTGTGGCAAATCTGCTGTCACAGAATGTCCAACAAAGCAAAAACATAAACATAAAAGCAAAAACAAAAGAAAAACCCAGGAAAATAAATGGTGACTTCAAAATCATAATTAATAATTTGATATTGCCAAGGAGAGTATTGCTAATGTTATTTAGATGAATTAATGATATAATAGTTATACAGGTATTAGTGCTGTGAATCAGAGCTTCCATACTAGGATAGAATAGCGAGAAAGACCTGGTGACCTACTCTGTCTTAGGCTTGGATACTCTAGAGAAGCAAAACCACTGAAAGAAAAGAGAGAGAATTCTCAAGGCTATTGCTCACCTGGTTGTAGATGCTGGCAAGTCCCAAGTCTGTGGATCATGTGGCAGACTGGAAGCTTCTCCTAACTCACATGGCTGCAGGGGTTGATAAATCCATGATCTAAGTCAGATGACAGGCTGCCTGCTCTTGGACTGCAGAGGCAATGAATCTCAAGAATCAGAGGTCAGATGCTGACAAGCTGGATATAGGGTCCAGAGCAAACTAAAGTCTTGATGTTACATCCATTTATAAACTGGAGGCAACCCACACTCTCAAGGAAATGGTTTTTCAACTAATTGGCTGCTCATAGCAGACCTCATCATAGAAGTGATTACATTATATCAGATTACGAAATGAGGGATGACTATCACTTTATATAACTTTTGAATTATATGATTGACAAACCAGTGAGCATCATGGCTCAGTCAGTGTGACACACAACTTTAACTATCACAACCTCTGAGAATTAGCCAGTGAAACTCTGATGGATCACAAAGGTCCAATCACAACATCACACCATCCATGGGGATGGCTTATGATGCAGCAGTGTTTCATTCTGTTGTTTGTGAACTTGACAGCAGCTAACAAAAACAACAGCCATCTTTTCTTGATGACTTCAGTTTATAATTTTAGCAGTGAATTTTTAAATTCAGCAATTAACATATGTAGAGCTGTTTGTGCCAATACCAAATGGACTCTATGTACTTAAATTCTTGTGTCTCTTTGTGTTATTGTTCTCTCTAAGTTGTTGGGTCTGGCTGGTTTTTTAGTTTTTGTTTTAAAATCTGTTTCTGTGATGGTGGGGGCAGATCCATGAGAGGCTCTTCCTTTTCGTGTTTAAATTTCTAATTGATGGACATTAATGAAATAAATACCTGTATTCTCCTTTATTTGGCACCCAAATCAGAATACTTGATAAACAATCTTCAATCTGTAGGAGCTTAATTTTTATTGTTGTTAAGAGCCATCGAGTCAGTTCTGACTCAGATCGACCCTGTATAGTGTTGCTAATGAGCAACTGGTGGTTTTGAACCACTGAACTTACAGGCCAGTGCTCATTCTACAGCGCCCCACTGGAACCCTCTTGGAATCCAATAATAGCCTCGATACACCAGCTACAACCATGTACCATCCAGTTTTAGACAAGTAGCATCAAGGAAAGGGCCTTCAAAATTACTGAGTTTCTTTTTTCTTTTTTTTAAAGAAAACTTTTGCCGTCTCTTTTTATAAATTGGTTTTGATTTTTAATACCTGGTCATATTAAAAAAACTCAAATAGTGCTAAAAATATAAAAACAAAACCCAGTCATCCTTTCCCACTCATTCTGTCCCACTCCTCAGTAAGTATTTTAAGTAATTTTTTGGGTATATTTTCTACTTTCAAAATAATATACTTAAATGAATATCTCATGCATCATTACTTTTAGACATTATCTAATGATACTAGATGAAAATGTAACTCTTAGAGTCTACTGCCCATCCCTCATTTCCCCAGTACCTGATTTTTAGTTAAAACAATCAGCAGTCAGCTTTTATATTAAAAAATACAAACTTGTTGCCATATAGCAGATTCCTACTTATAGCGGATATATAGGACAGAGTAGAACTGCCCATAGGGTTTCCCAATCTGTAAATCTACATGGAAGCAGACTGCCACATCTTTCTCCTGCAGAGTGGCTGGTGGGTTCCAACAGTCAGGCTTTTGGCTTGTAGCTGAGCGCTTTAACCACTGTACCACGCTACTAATTATTAATAAGTGTAAGAATACAGTACCCAAGGAATCCCTGGCTGCTGCAAATGGTTAACACACTTAGTTATTAGCCAAAATGTTGGAGAGCTGAAGTCACCCAGAGGCGCCTCAGAATGAAAAAGGTCTGGGATCTATGATAAGGCAGCCACTGGAAACCCTATGAAGCACAGTTTTATTTTGACACACATGGGTCATCATGAGCCAGAATTAATGGGAAATCAGTTGATGGCTAGTCTCTAAGAAGACTGCACTGGCAAGGTTGTCTCTATCTCTGAGTGCCTATGATTTGCTTTCCTCTCACCTTCTTAAGGCAACCAGGGAGGTGCCTGGATTCAGTTGTTGATTTTTATTGTTAGGATATGGCAAAATTTAATGTTAGTTGGTTGTTGTTAATTCTAGTTAATAGGAACCAGTTTACTCAAAACCCTGTTATACTTTATTAAAACACTTTTTTAAAAAATCACTGAATAGACATAATCTCTTATGTCTATTCATATCTCCTGCTAGACTGAAAAACCTTGCCAGAAGAGATTGTGGTTATGGTTGCAGAAAGAATAAGGCATCTGAAATGGAAAGATGAGGATTTTTATCTGCAGTCCTGGTACTCCTGGGATGTAGTCAAAGGTGAGAGGTTGGTCTCTTAGCATCCTGTTTTTGACCCTGTCCAAACTGCCATGTTGTTATTGTTGTTAAGTGCTGTTGAGTAGGTTCCGATTCATAGTGACCCTGTATAGGGTTTTTAAGGAACAGCTGGTGAGTTCAAACTGCTGACCTTGTGGTTCAAACTGACCTTACAGTCCAGTGTTTTACACCATAGTGCCATACCAGAACTCCTCTCAGCAATTCTCCCTGCCTGACCCATCTGCCTTCTCAATACAGCTATGACGTATAGCACTCACATCAAGGTCAGTCACATTACCTTCCTTGTGGGAAAATACAGGGCTCACTTTTTCATTCCCTTGGTTGACTGTTTACACTGAGAGGTGACAAGCAAGACTCTGGCACTCTGGACCTTCTAATATTTCATATACTTTGAATCACCTTCTGTATATTATATGTAATTGATTCTAAGCAATTACCTGTAAACTGGTGTCTCTCTCATGGGTAACCTTTCATTTACCCTTATTTCTATGGTGCTGTGGGTTAATATGCTAGACTGCAAAATTGGTTTGAACCACAAGGTTGGTGGTTCAAGCTCACCAGTCGCTCCCCAGAAACCCTATACAGGTTCGCTATTGGTCGGAACCAACTCAATGGCACTTAATAGCAACAACGTAGCTAAACATGTTGACTTCTGAGGCTCTGCACTGGGCGTACATTTTCCAGGATTCATTCTGGCCATGTTGACTTCTGAGGCTCTGCACTGGGCGTACATTTTCCAGGATTCATTCTGGCCATCCTACATGTATACTCTATCCAGCCAGCATGTGGACTTTTCAGTCTCATAAACCAATACAAAAGCACTTTTAAAAAAATAGCTCAATTTACAGCCATATATTTCAATACCATATTGAAGAGATAGAGTGGGCTCTGAAACCAAACCATCAAGTCAGTTCCAACTTAATGGAGACCGCATGTGTGTCAGAGTAGAGCTGTGCTAAAGGGTTTCAGTGACTAGTTTTTCAGCAGTAAATCACCAGTACTTTTTTCCACAGTACCTCTGGGTGGACTTAAACCTTCAAACTCTTGTTTAGTATCTGAGAGTGTTAACTCTTTGGACCAATCAGTGACTCCAATAAGAATCAACGCAAAAATGAAACCAGTTGCCATGGAGTCCACTCCAGTTCATGACAATCCTATGTGGGTCAGAGTAGAACTGTGCTGGTGGGTTTTCAAGGCTGTGACTTTTTGGAAGTGGGTTGCTAGGCATTTGTTCTCAATTGCCTCCCAGGTTGGTTCAGACCTCCAGCCTTTCAGTGTGTTGTTGAAAGCTCAAGCATTTGCGCCATTCAGCCAGTGTTTTAGAGAGGACTAAGAGAACCTTATCCCAAACTAGTTAACTGTGAGCTATTTCCTAAACTTTAATCCAGGTGATTGAATTTACATCTTATTTATTCACTAAATTTAGCTGGCAAAAGTTATTATTTTCACAATTGCAGCCAACTGTCTTGATGCCATTTGTGGTTACATAAGAGTTACAATGTGTTGCTTGTTTCTAAATATATTATTAACCCGTTTGAGAGCAACACTGGCATTTTCTTTGTTCATGAAGGTCGAGTTTCACTAGTAGAAGCATCACAAACAAAATTAACTGGAGGAATTTAATTTTGTATAATATTAGAGTTTTTTTTTTTCACTCCTTAAATTAGTGATTCTAAAAATTTTGAACTGGAAAATTTAATGATAGAGTAAGTAGATCTAAGCTCCTTTGGAAGTTATACTTCTCAGTTCTATTTTTGGTGTCTTGAGAAACCAGTTAAAAACAGCTTTTTAGTGCTTAATACATTTCTAATTACATTTCTCTCTCCCCTTTGAGAGACTTGTTTTTCTTTAAACAGGTGCTGGGTTCTTTGCTTGTACTAATTGGAATATTGCTTTTAAAAATTCATATTCCTTCCAACCAGAGTCCATTAAATATATATGTACATTTGTAAAAGGATAATAACGCTAAAGCAGGTGCTTTAAACAAAGCTTTTGATATTGCAGTTGTTTAGTGTGATCACATGAATGCATTTACAAATTACAACTGAAGTGATGACTTGGGTTGATTTTCCTTCATTACCTCAATCACACCAATCTGCAGCCCATGAAACTACAGCAGTGCAGGGGTGAATTCGTGTGGAGGCTGAGTTAGGAAGTGATGAGTAGAGAGAGGAGAGGTGTGTGTATATGGGACAAGAGGTGGAGAGGCAGTGGACTGCAGTGTTGCAATCTCTCTGCACATGTGCTTACAGTTGGTAGCTCATGGGCCTTGCATGGTACAAGGCTTATGTGTTACTGTGACTGATTTCTCTGAGTTCTGTCTCTTCTCTGATACTTGAGAAAGAGAATTGGGAGGAGAGAGGGTAATTTGGCAGGTTAGTTGCTATCTCTCCTGGTGATGTGAAACAAGGGAAGTACTGCAATATCTCCCCTTCTGAGTCTGCATTTTTACATCTGCCAACTAGTTATTGATGACTCTTGAGCTGCTGTCACCCAATTCTAGAAAGCTTCTTATTGCCCGTGATATCTGAGATGGCATGGACTGTCCCTTAACAATATGCACCTGCCCCAAACATTCCAATATTGTTTTACCTTAGGGCTTTTGCTTGGAACATTCTTCTTACTCATCTCAAGTGGCTGTCTCATTCTTGTCATCTAAGTCTCAGCTCAGATTTACATTCCAACTGTCAAAGCCAATGATGAAGAAATGAAGAATTCCTCCAACTTCTTCAGTCTGAAATTAGTTAAACATGCAATCAATATGCATTGGTAATTACTGGTGATTGGAATGCAAAAGCTGGAAAATATGGCCTTGGTGATTGAAATTATGCTAGAGAGTCCAGGATAGAATTTTGAGAAACCAGCAACTGATTCACTGCAACTACCTTTTTAAAACAGTGTAAAAGATGATTATACACTTGGACCTTATTGGATGGAATACACAGGAATCAAATTAACTACATCTGTGGGAGGAGATGATCAAAAAGCTTAATATCATCAGCCAAAACAAGGCTAAGGGCAGAGTTTGGAACACTTGCTCATATGCAAATTCAGGCTGAAGCAGAAGAAAATGGGAAGACATCCAGGGAAGCCAAAATATGACCTTGAATAGATCCCACCTGAATTTAGAAACCATTTCAAGAACAGATTTGATGCATTAGACACTAATGACTGAAGAACAGAAGATTTGTGGGATGGCATCAAGAACTTCATGCAAGAAGTATGAAGTAAAGAAGGAAAACACCAAAATGGATATCAGAAGAGACTCTGAAATATGCTTGACAGCATAGAGAGGTTAAGTGACTAGAAGAAAGGAAGAAGTAAAAGAGCTGAACAGAAGAGTACAATGGACAGCTAGAGAAGACAAAGTAAAGTATTATAATGAAATATGGAATGGCCCAGAGTTAGAAAACAAAAAAGGGAAGAACATACTCAGCATTTCTCAAGCTGAAAGAACTGAAGAAAAATTAAAGCCTCGGGTTGCAATATTGAAGGTGTGACGCTGTAGGATCTGTATTGGACTATGAACCACAAGGTCGGCAGTTCAAATCTACCAGCTGCTCCTTGGAAACCCTATACAGGGTTGCTATGAGTTGGAACCAATTCGATGGCACTCAACAACAACAACAACTTGGAAAAATATTGAATGATGCAGAAAACATCAAAAGAAGATGGAAGGAATACGCAGAGTAACTGAACCAAAAATAATTGGTCCATGTTCAACCATTTCATGAGATGGCGTATGATCAAGAACCTTGCCATCAGGTAATAATAAAAGCAGGTCTCAGGAAAAATTCAGGTACTCATTAGCAAGTGGCCCAAACAGCTCATTCAAACCTACTCTAAACTCAGTTTTCAGTGCTCTGTTCTTTTAAGTTCTTTAACATCACCTCCATAATTTGAATTCTATGAAGACATACATATAAACATGCTAGCTAGAGGCAAGAAAGTTCCTGCAGTCAGAACTCCTCTGAAACCTCTAGGATCAAGTAGGGGATTAGTGGGATTGTCTCTAAGTCATGTGAGGCAACCCACATAACTTGAATACCTTTAATTTATTTCACTATTGATAATCCATTTTGAGCATTTATCATGCTGATTAATAAGTTACCAATTCACTAATTAAAATCTTGGTTTTGACAAAAGCATGCTAATTATGGATGTAGTATCTCAAAATACCAAATGAGAGGGAAGGAATCTTCACATAAAGGATCAGTGCTATCCCCTCTGTACACAGGGTTGATAGGGATGGGCAGCTAAATACCGGCTTCCTAAAATGGGGGAGCAGTAAAGGCACGAAGTGGCTGGTTTACAAGTTTTTAAGAGAGAGTTTAGCTTCAGAGTGTGCAGGGGAAGGTAGAGCCCCCACTGAATAGTTTTCATCTTGTCTAGAAGGGTCTGGTGAAAGGAAATGGGGATAAGATTCTTATGATCTTAAGATTCTGTAGTGAGCAATTGTTATCATGACTAATTGCAATTGTCACAACTGTAAAGGTGGTAGAGTTTTAAAACAAAAATGGGGTAGTAGTTAATCTTATAGTATAGAAACATAGGACCTTAGAACCATCAAGGGAGGAGAGCATGAACAGAATGTGGAACCCTATCCAGAGAAGCAGCGAAACCAGAGATGGAGGCAGAGATAATGACATGGAGAGAGAGAAGCTTAGGGCTCTAGACTCATGGAAAGAGAAAGGCTGTGTGCTGGTGGCCAAGAGACAAGCTTGCAGAATGTGCCCTTTGGTTGTTTAAATGATTATATGTTCTTGAGTGTTTTTGTGCACAGTTAAAGCCAAAAAACCAACCAAACAAACAAAAACACCCAACAAACCAGAGGGAATAGAAGCAAATACTGTTGAATAATGATACTTGGAGGGGATTTTAATCATTGCAAAACTGATGAGTGCAAAACTGACGTTATCCCATGTAAACAATCACTCAATTCACAATAAAAACTTAAAAGAAAAGAAAAAAAATGCTAACTCACATAATATCACTTATTGATCTGAATAGCAGAAGGATTTGTAGAAACGTCTATGGAAATAGTGTTTTATATAATGCTAACTGACCCAACTCCACCATTTGTCTGTCAGTTTGTGGTACTGTAGTCCCTTGTGTGTTGCTGTGGTGCTGGAAGCTATGCCACAAGTAGTTTAAATACTAGCAGGGTCACCCATGGTGGACAGGTTTCAGTTGAACTTCCAGACTAAAGTAGACTCGGAAGAAGAAGTAGACTACTTCTGAACATTTAGTCACTGAAAACCTTATGAATAATGGAAGAACACTGTCAGATAGCACCAGAATACTGAATATTGAAACATTATGAATAGTACCAGAATATTATCAGATACAAGTGCCAAAAATTGAGCCCTTCGGTTTGGAAGGTATTCAGAAAGCAATGGGGGAAGAGCTGCCTCCTTAAAGTAGAGTAAGCCATGATAGTATGAAAGCTTTTTGGAGTAAAGCTTTCGGGAACTTCGTTTGCTGCTGGGGCACAACTCAAAGTTAAAAGAAACAGCTATAAACATCTTTTAATAATTGGAACAATGAAAGTATGAAGTCTGAATCTAGAAAAATCGGAAGTTGTCAAAAATAAAATGGAGTGCATAAAGATTGATATTCTAGGCATTAAAGAACTAAAATGAACTGTCATTGGCCATCCTGAATCTGACAATCATAATTTTACTATGTCTGGAATGACAAATTGAAGAAGAATAGCATCACCTGGTGTTCCTTAAACATCATAGCCTAAAAAACCCTATGGGAAAGTTCTCCTCTCTCAAGTTAAAAACCATGTACCGACTTTTCCTGGCTTCATAAGGAGGAAAGACAATCAAACTCAAAATCATCCCAAGGCCAAGTCCTATCAAGTGGCTTTCATGCTACAACTTTCTTTACCCTATTCCAACACTAACCATTCCTCCCACAGCACTCTGCTTCACATCTGGATTTGATAATCCATTTGAATGACCACACAGAACTCATAACAATAATCACAATTATGGGGTTTATTAGGGTAAAATTGAACAGGGTATAATTCATCATAAGAAAAGCTCAGGATGTAGAAGTTCTCCCTCTCTTGTCTGCCATTCTGCAGACATGCCTCACTCTTGTCTTCAGCCTCTCAGCCATATGGCCTCTGCCCTGCTCAGGCAAGTATTACAAAGCTCCTTTTAGCCAGTCTGTGAATGCCCAAAGGGCACGTTCTTCAAGCTAGTCTCCTGCCTGTAGTCACTCAGCTTTACTAAGACCATGGGTCTAGAACCCATGGCTGTTCTATCTTTCCATGCCAGTCTCTGCCAATGCTTCTTCTGTCGCTGCTTTTCTAAGTAGGAATCTCACATTCCACTCATGCTCTTCCTTCTCGATGGTCCTGGGCTCATCTGTACCTGCTTCTGAGATGGCTCCTTTTAAACCTAGCTAGAGGACAAAACTAACCAATCTGAACCTTAGAGTTCTACCCAATCACTTGGTGGGAATTAAGAAGACATTGAATAGAAAAGCCATATCAAGTAAATTCAAAGTGCCACAGTTGGCCGCATCCCTTCTGTGTTGGTATTAGGTGCCATCAAGTCAGCTTTAACTCATGGTGACGAAAACTGCCAGCTCTTGTGCCATTCTCATAGTCACTGGGTCAGTCCATCTCATTGAGGATCTTCCTCTCTTTTGCTGACCCCCATACTTTATCAAGCATGATGTCCCTTTTCCAGGCCTGGTCTCTCCTGATAACATGCCCAGTGTCTGTGAAACAAAGCCTTGCCATCCTCTCTTTAAAGGAGCATCTGACTGTACTTCTTCCAAGACGGATGTTTGTTTTTCTGGCAAACCATTGTGCTTTCTATATTTTTCACCAACACTATAGTTCGGATGCATCAGTTTTTCTCTGGTCTTCCATATTCACTGTCCTTTTTCATTTTATATGTATATGAGACAATTTAAAATTCCATGGCTTGGTTCAGGCATACCTTGTCCTCAATCTTTGCTCTTTGCCACTTTAAAGAGGTCTTTTGCAGCAGATATACCTAATGCATCATCTGATTTCATGACTGCTGTTTCCATGAAAATTGATTGTAGATCCAAGTAAAATGGAATATTTTAGAACTCTGATTTTTTTCTCCATTTATCATGATGTTGTTTAGTGGCCTAGTTGTAAGGATTTTTGTTTTCTTTACATTGAGTTGTAACCCATACCGAAGGTTATATTATTTGATCATCAGCAAATGCTTCAAGTCCTCTTTGCTTGAAGTAAGCCAGATTGTGTCATATGCTTATCATGGGTTTTAATGAGCCTCCTTCCAATTCTGATACCACGTTCTTCTTATAGTTCACCTTCTCAAATTATTTGTTCAGCATACAGATCGAATAACTATGACGCACTTCTTTCCTGATTTTAAACAACACAGTATCCCATGTTCTGTTGGGGAAAAACTGCCTCTTGTCCTATGTACAGGTTCCCTATGAGCACAATGAAATGTTCTGGAATCCTCATTCTTCACAATATTATCTATAGTTTGTTATGAGCCACATGGTCAAATGCCTTTGTATAGGTCAATGAAACACAGATAAATATCTTTCTGATATTCTCTGCTTTTGGGGGATTTTTAGAGAAACTAATGTGAGTGAAACAAAATAATCATAAACTTTCCAATTCTTAGTAGTTTCTTACTTAGTGTGGACCCTATAAAGAATCTCTTCATTTAGGTTAGCAGATTCATTGACTAATCATTCATTCATTCAATGGATTCAATAAACATTCTGAGCACTTGGATATGGTTGTAAACAACCTGAATAAATTACTTACTCTCCTAGAGCTAACATTCTCAGGGAAAACAGATAGCAAATAAAAAGAGCCCACAATAATAATTATGAAATGTGACAAGACCTAAAGGGAAATAAACAGAATGATGAAACAGTAAATGGGGAATGCCACCTCAGATTACATGTCCAGGCATAAGTATGTACCTCATTCTGTGGAGGATAGTGTGCTGCTAGAGTATAATGGATTTTGTCATCTTGTAACCTCTCTGAACAAACTTGACAGGCTGAGCATATATAACCTACTAGTTGTAGTAGTTGTGGAATTAAATTAGAGAAAAATTCCTAGCACTGTAAGTTTAGTTTTTGCCAGATCCAAAATAAATATTAGTATCCTTATTTACCTTTCTTAAAATGGTGTGTAATCTGAAATCTGTAATTACCATTTTTCCTATGACCTAACTTTAGGAAATTATCCTATACATCTTTGGATTAATTTAACTCATCAAATATTTGTTGTTGCTGTTGTTGCTAGGTTGAGTCAGTTTCTACACATACCAATCTTATGTACAACAGAGAATGAAGTGCTGCCCAGTCCTACTCCATACTTGAAATCTTGGTTATGCTTAAGCCCATTGCTGCTGCCACTGTGCTAATCCATGTCATTGGGGTCTTCCTTTTTTTCTCTGACCCTCCACTTTACCTAGATTATATGATGTCCTTCTCCAGGGACTGGTCCCTCCTGACAATATGTCTGAGGTATGAGAAACTAAGTCTTGCCATTCTGGCTTCTAAGGAGCATTCTAGCTGTGCTTCTTCTAACACAGATTTGTTTGTTATTCTGGAAGTACATGACACTTTCAATATTCTTTTCCAACACCATAACTCAAATGCATCAATTCCTCTACGATCTTTCTTTTTCACTGTCCAACTTTTACGTGCATATGAGGCTATTGAAAATACCATAGCTGGGATCAGGTACACTTTAGTCCTTAAACTGAACATCTTTGCTCTTGAACAATTTAAAGAGGTCTTGTGAAGTAGATTATTTCAGACTGAAGATGTTGGTAGAATTCTTCAATTTCATCAGCACTGGTTTTAGTGTTTAGGGCATAAATTTGAATAATAGTGATATAAGCTGGTCTTCCTTGTAGGTATATGGGTATTATCCTATCACAGACAGTGTTATACAAATATTTACCACGTACTTATTTATGTATCAGACCCTGGTGTTATAATGGTGAGTAAAAGAGACATCATCTGGGCCTTGTCAGAGTTCACTTATCTATCTTGATTTGATTACTACTCACAAAACTGTTTCTCAGCGCTGAACCTCTGAACTGGTAGTAAGGACTTTTTAGCTTATTGGTTTGCACATTTTATTTTAAACATGTTTTGTTGTGAAATAAAAGAAACATGCCAAAAAGTGTATCAGACCAAGCTACAAAAGTGATGGACCTTCTTTTCACAGAATCCTTGTTAAGTGCTGTCGTGTCGATTCCAACTCATAGTGACCCTGTATAGGGTTTCCAAGGCTTTCAATCCTCTTAGAAGCAGAATGCCTCATCTTCACAGAACACTGAGTGCTTATTTAAGTACCTTTTTTAACCTTATAGAATTTCCCTACTAAAAATAACAAAGGAAACGGAATTAGAAGATGAGATTTATGATCACCATTTGGTGGCTACATAGACTTGTAGCTGGACTGTGCCTTGGTGTGGTAGAGTAAAGCTGTAATTCCTTCATGCAAACTCACAGAGGATGCAGTGACTAAATTTTGAACAGGTTGCCCAATTTGAAATTGTTGTTTTTTGTGGGTGTTTGTTTTTATTGGTTTATTGTTTGCGTAAGTGGTAGTGTCCACATTTGTGCAGATCCAGGTTACTCAAAATTTACCAGAGAAATCTTACCACATAGCTCTAGAAAGACTTAACATGGAAATGATAAAGAATGTATATAGTAAACCAACATTAGAATAAAATTTCATGATGAAATGCTAAGGGCAAATCCAACTCAGGTAGGAAGAAGATAGGGCTATCTGCCATCACCACCATTTAACATCACTGAGAATTCAAAATAGTACAACTAGAAAAGCAAAAGAAATAATTGTAACAAATGAATGTTGTGAAGTAGCAGACAGGATTATCATTGTTTGCATTTTAAAGCATTGTCTCCCTAGAAAGCCACAACAAACACCTGCAAACTATTAGGTCTTAATAAGAGAATTAAATAAGGGGAAAAGATTAAAAATTTGCAAAATTTAGTAGCTACCAAGGTCTCAATGAGATGGACTTAATTTTATTAAGTTCCAGTCTCCTTTCTTTAGGGAATTACCCCTTCTCTACTCCATGGTGCTGCTGATCTGGTCATGGCACCACTGTTCTGGGTACTTTGTGTCTGTGGGAGATGAGAATATGTTTCAAGCAGGACTAATAAGAAGCACTGGGGGAAGGATGCCCACTTTCTACTGGAGTTGCTGTGTTGGAATATAAGACTGGACTATCAACAGCCATTCTACCTGGGTGATGGCATCATTTTGATCCTTGGATCCAGCCATGAATAAGGTCACAGATAACCCAGGACAAGGCCCTCCCCTAATATTTGTATGGTATTTGTTGTTGTTGTTTAGTGCCATCTAGTCAGTTCCTACTCATAGTGACCTTGTATAGGGTTTCCATGGAGTGGAACATTATTGGATATTCTTAAATATTGAGTTTTAAATCAAGCTTAAAAAACTGTTAAATAATATAAATTGTATTCCTCTACCTTGATAAAGAAATCTTCCATGAAAATAAAATATAAATAAATAATAAATAAAACTTGTAAAGCTATATTACTCTAAGTTCATCCAGCTCGATGGCACTTAACAACAAAAGCTCATAAAATGTAGTAAATGATTGTGTGTAATAATCATCATGTATGTCTGAGAGTACTGCTGATGGACCAGCATTTCTGGATGAATAGTAATCTAAAATATGGGTCATACTTCATCTTATAAAATTTATTTCCTTTTGATTTCAGCAAAATCACTAATTTTATTATAATCAAGATAGTCACTTAATTTTTGTTCTAGTCACAGTAATGCTTAAAAAATAATATGTAGCTACATTAAAAATGTATGCAATTTAAATGTATTTTTATTAAAAATGTAAATTAAAGCAAATGCAAATTTAAACTTACCCATGTTTTCCAAAAATATTTTAAATCATCTACATATATTAAAAGATGAACTCTAAATTATAATTAGTGTCAATAATCTTAGTAAACTTAAGTAACGCTAACGTTTTAAAGTTTAATTTTTGAAAATTAATCATATTAAATATTTTTACATACATAAAACGATTCCTAATTTTAGTGTTAAACATTTGTCTAGCTACTAATGAGTATGCAGTGAATTGTGCGTCCCAAAATAGGTTATAAATCCTAGACTCTAGGCCTATGGTTATAATCTCATTTGAGAGTAGATTGTCTTTGCTATGTTAATGAGAGGGTGTATTCATTTCTTTTTTGAAATAAAAGAGATTAAACAAGCAAGTGAGAGAAGCAGAGATGGGAGAAGAGAGATTCTCAGAAACAGCTCAAAGAGGCAAGGACTGTCCTCCAGAAATGGAAGAGATAGCCTTCCCTAGAGCCAGCATTCTCAATTTAGACTTCTAGCCTTCTGAACTGTGAGAAAATAATTTGTTAGTTAAAACTATCCACTTTTAGTATTTCTGTTGCAGAAGCACTAGATAAGATACAATGAGAAAAATTTGTATCATGCTTCAAACATGTTACATCTACATCTAAAACTTGGCAAATTAAGAGTAATATGAGTTATTCCTCTAGAACCACACATTGGAAACAAAGAAGAGAGCAATGATAGATGTGCACCATTACCAGAAAGATGCTTTATTATGCAAGAATCTATTGCATCCGTGCTATCTAAGAGGAAGGCTTTGACAAGGTCATTACTCTTACCTAAGCACTTTCATTACTTAGATGCTTCCAGTTGTTGAAAGCAAGGCCAGTCTCCAAGGTCACAGGAGCACAACATTCACACAAAGTTGTGTTTGTTTTGACAACATAAAACAAGAGATGTAGAGAGACAGGAGCCCCAACAGTGTCAGTGACAAGAGTGGGTGTTTAGCATTAAGCATTAAGGGTAACATTCACCGGGTCTAAGTGGCATATTTTGAGTAACAGAGTCACTTATGCATTCTTCTTTTTTTTTAATTTTTTCCTTTTTATTGTAAGTTGAGTGAAGGATAACAGACAAGATCATCAGCTTTACCCTCAATCAGTCTTAATGTTTTGTTTCATCTCAATAATTACAATCCCCACCTTACAACAACAGTTATCATGTTTCCTCCCAGTGGCTTCCCTTTTCTATCTTATTTTTCACAAAACAACAGAGAAAAATATTTGATGTACACATACAGAACAAAAATATGTATTTATTTAAAAGTCCAAAGGGCACATTTTACAAGCCTGTCTTGTGTCTGTAGGCACGCAGTCTTTCTCAGTCCATGGGCCTAGGGTCTGCAGCTGCTCTGTCTCTCCATGCCATTGTCTCGGTCACCATCTCTGCCATCACTACTCCCCTAGGTAGGATCTCAAACTCCTTTTATGCTCTTGATGTTCCTGGGAGCCTCCATTCAACAACAGGATTCCTGGTGTGACACTGTAGGATAAGCACTGGACTTCTAACCACAGGGTTGGTACTTCTAACCCACCAACTGCTCCACAAAAACCCTATACAGGATGGCTGAATTAGAACCGATGCATATATGTATATATATATATATATATAAAATAAATGTCCATTCAAGTCCTTTGTCCATTTTGTAATTGGTTGTTTCTTGTTGTTGAGTTGTAGGAGTTCTTTATATACTCTGTATATTAAGTCCTTATTTGATATATGGCTTCCAAACATCTTTTTCTCTTCTCTAATTTGTCTCTACATTCTGTTTTTGAAGTCCTTTGATGTATAAAGTTTTAAATTTTGATGAAGTCTCATTCATCTGTTTTGTCTTTTGTTGCTTGTGTTTTGAGTATCAAATGAAGAAATCATTGTAAAAACAACAACAACAAACTAGGTCCCAAAGCACTACCCCTGTTTTCTTCTAAGAGTTTTGTGACTTTAGAACTTATATTTAAGTGATTGATCCATTTTGAATTAATTTCTCTTTATGGTGTAAGCTATGGGTCTAACTTCAATATTTTTCATGTAGAGGTCAGTTATCCTGGAACCATTAGTTGAAGAGACAAATTTTCCCCTGTTAAATATACTTGGTGTCCTCATTGAAAATTAATAGGCTATAGCCTTTCATGTCATTCACTATCTTTCTACTCTGTGTGAGCTCTGAGACAGGCCAAACCAAGAAGAGCATCTTGCTTCATTTAATCTTTCAACTAGACAAATCAGGAAAGACATACACAATGCTTTTCCAATGAAGCCTGCTCTGCTCCAGAGAAACCAGGCTTTCTCTCTGGGATGGCAGATTGCTGCTGCTTTAAGATGATCAGGTTAAACAGGGAGGGTGTAGAGCATGGCACAGAAAAAAAACAACAAAGCTTTCCTACTCCTTAGAGAATACTTTTTTTCTTACGTCATCATCATCAAATGCTTAGTTGATGTAACCCTTTATCTGGTTTCCAGCATTCTGACAAAGTTGGCTTGGCTAATTTCTACTTGCTGTTTAATGTTTCTGTGGAGAAAGGACTGTGTAGCTGCTCATGTCACCATTTTGCTTTGGACCTTTGGGAAGGGTGCATTTTAGAAGGAAGAAAATTCATTCCTGAAAGAGTTTGAATCTTAATTTGATAGCATAATTATGTAAAACAAACTGTCTTAAAGTCATATAAAATATTTAAGTGATTCTTTGAAAAATGTTACGCTTTTAACTTTTGAAGCAAAACATCTCCATGAATGTGCTGGAGCATACAGGGTACAAAATTATGAAAACTTCTCAGACATAACCAGATACCTTGAGTTGCTTAGCATGGGGACTCAGGGCCAAAGTCTCAGGGGACACTATGGTCAGTTGGCATAACACAGTTCACAAGGACAGTGTTCTATAGCCTACTTGGTGAGTAGCAACTGGGGTCTTAAAAGCTCATGGATGGCTGTCTAGGGTGCAGCTATTGATCACTGCTTATCTGGAGGAAAGGAAAGTGATGAAAATTGAAGACGCTTGGAAATTACAATGGAACACGTGAACATCAGTCTCCAGGACCCTGAGACCAGAAGACCCAGATAGTGCCTGGCTACTATGACCAACTGCTATGCAAGGGATCACATTAGAACGCTCTGGATAGGGTGGGATAAAACGTAGAACAAAACTCAAAATCAGATAGAGACTAGTGGAACTCCAATACTATTAGCCTTGGTAATCCTTCAGTCCTAGAACTGAACTCACCCCTCTGACTCAGTTTTCAGCAATAGAATATAGATGGGACAAAAATACTCATGAGGTATGCACACCATAGAATCATCAACCATGTAAGATAAAAAGGACAAATTTTAGAAAGGTGGGGAAAGAAGGAGGAATGGAAACAAGAAACAAAGGGAGGAAGTGGAATAAGTGATACTGCATTAAGGGGATTGTAAATGAGAGGAAGATGAGGCTTTCTACTCCCGTAAAGATTTACACCCTCGGAAATCCTGTACAGGGTCGCTATGGGTCGGACCCGACTCGATGGCACTTAACAACAACAACAAATGAGAGGAAACAAAGTGTATGATTTGTTGAATGTAAAACTGATAATCTGCTCTGTAAACCTTCACTCAGTTCACAATAAAAGGTTTTATTTTAAAAGTAACTCTTTTATAAAAGTAGTATTTTCCTTCATTATTAAGATTGGGAGTTATAAAGAAAGATGTGATCTGTTATATAAATGAAATAAGGTTACATATATATTTCCATATCTGAGTTTATATATTTTGATCTCACTGAAATAATACTTCAGAATCATTTAAGGGAATTAGTAGTTGTATACTTTATTTTAAAAATGGGAAAAATAGTTGTATACTGTTAAAGAAACAGCCAGCAGGTGAGTAGGTGTGATAAGATTTCAGTTTTCTAAAAATAATAATTATAATGCACATACACATGTAAACATAGAAAAAAAAAACCTGGAAAGCTATACATTTAAATATCAACTCTAAGTGATTACTTTTGAGTATAGAATTTTTAATCTGGTATTTTCTGTATTTATACGATGAATGTGTGTTTATTTTAATAGTCAGAAAGAACTTGTTACAGATATAAAATGTGTAGAGCCTTGCTACTTCCAAGTGTGGCCCGTGGACTAGCAGTATCAGTATCACCTGGAAACATATTAGAAATACAGACTGTCAAAGCCCATCCCATATCTTCTAAAGCAACAGCTGCATTTAACAAGGTTTTTCTGTAATGCATGTGTATTGGAAACCCTGGTGTGGACATCATACTTCTGCCCCCAGCCCACTGGTATCTATGCCTGAACACACTGCCTTCTCCTATTCCAGTGGATAAATGACTTGAGCTGCTCTACAAGCCCAGCTCCTACCTACTCAAGGACTTTCCTCCAACTTTTGTCCCCTAAGTTGCCTCTTAGGTCATGCCCATTAGTAAACAGAAATGATGTAATGCCTCCCATCTTTAAAAGACAACATTTTCCAGATTTCATTTCCTACAGATATTGTTCCCTTTATGGGAAAACTTGAACTCTTTGTCCATTGTTCACTGTATGCACTTTTTCTCCTCCAGTTCACTTGCCACTTTTCCACTGGAACTTCTCTTGATGACATCCAAGTGTTAAGTCCAATGCCCAGTTCTCTGCCCTCACACTTCAACAATCAGTCTTCCTCTCAACAACATTTGCACAGTTGACGCTTCACTTCTCCTTGAAGTCTTCTCTCCTCCTTGACTTCCAGGACACCTCATTCTTTTGGTTTTCCTCTTGCTGTATTAACAGCAGCTCTTGGTCTCTTTTCTTGGTTTCGCCTTTATCTGTAGAGTTAGCAGTTCCCCAGGTCATAGTCCTAGAACCTTTTCTCCATCTATGGTCCCATTACTTTACATCTCATCCATAAACTTATATAGTCAAGATATTTAGGTATAGAGTCAAACTCCAGATTCACATGTCCAAGTGCTTTACCTGAGTGTCTAACAGGCATATTAAACCTAGAGTGTCCAAAACCAAACTTCTAATATTCAGCCCCAACCTGTTCCTTTACCCAGTGTTTCTCATACCAAAAGTGGCAGATTCTTATAGTTACTCAGGCTTCAACCTCAGGCTCATCTATGACTTGTCTGTTTCTTTTCTTCCCACCTCCCATTCATCACTAAGTTTCATGCTACCTTCAAAATATATATGTTGTTGTTGTTGTTAAGTGCCGTCGAGTCGGTTCCGACCCATAGCGACCCTGTACAGGGTTTCCGAGAATCTGATATTCTTCCCTTCATCTCCATTGTTCCATTTTTTAATATGAACCATCATTATCTCTGCTCATAGCCATAAGGCTCATCTCCAAGCTTTCACCAGTGCCATAGATAGTCTGTTCTCTTCACAGAAGGCAGAGTGAGGTTTTAAAATGACACTTCTCTGCTCAGAATGCTTCACTTGCTCACCTTCTGACTGACAATTAAAGATGAAGTCTACCATACAATTTGAAGCTTCACGTGAATTTCTCCCTGCTTCTCATTGTATGTATATCATCTCTCTGATTTTGATCTTCTTTGACCTTGTCCCTTGTCCTCCCATTTCAGCCACACTGGCCTCCCTGTTGTTGTTTTCGCATTCCTGGAGCAAGTGCACTCCCACTTAAGTATCTCTGTACTTACTGTTCCTTTGGAGAGGCTGTAGAGCACACTTACTGTTGTTAGGTCCCATCGAGCCAGTTCCTACTCATAGCTTATGAGGAACCCCAGCCTCAGAGGCAAGTCATTATTATTGTTGTTTGTTGCTGTTGAGTTGGCCCCTGACTCATTGTGAACCCATGCACAACAAAATGTAACA
Organism: Chrysochloris asiatica; assembly: GCF_000296735.1. Taxonomy (NCBI): domain Eukaryota; kingdom Metazoa; phylum Chordata; class Mammalia; order Afrosoricida; family Chrysochloridae; genus Chrysochloris; species Chrysochloris asiatica. The sequence goes on along the minus strand of NW_006408763.1, from coordinate 3,613,768 downwards.
CTTCTCAGTTCTACATCATCCTCACAATTGTTACATTTGGGCACACTGCTGCTGCCACTGTGTCAGTCCTTCTCCTTAAGGGTCTTCTATTTTTGCCAACTCTCCATTTTACCAAGCATGATATCCTGATCTTATGTCCAAAGTATGAAAGATGAAGTCTTACCATCCTGGCTTCTAAGGAGCATTATATGTGCACTTCTCCTAACACGGATCTGTTTGTTCCATAGTATTCTTGATATTCTATTCCAACCCCATAATTCAAATGTATCGTTTCTTTTCTAGTCTTTATGATTGAAAATACTATGGCTTGGGTCAGGCACACCTTAATCCTCAAACTGACATTTTTGCTCTTTAATGCTTTAAAGAGGTCCTGTGCAGTAGATTTAGTTAATGCAATACATCATTTGATTTCTTGGCTGCTGCTTCCTTCCATGAGTGTTGATAGTGGAAAAAGGAACATGAAGTCTTTGAAAACTTCTATCTTTTCTCCATTTGTTGTTGTTGTTAAGAGCTGCCAAGATGGTTCCCACTCATTGCAACCCTGTATATGGTTTCTGAGGAGTATCTGGCGAGTTTGAACCACTCACTTTGCATTTCATGCTCACCTTGTGGTCAGTCCAGTGCCACACTAGGACTCCATCTATCATGATGTCATTTTTTGGTCCAGTGGTAAGGGTTTTTGTTTTCTTTACGTTGAGGTGCAGTCCATACTGAAGGTTGTATTCTTTGCTCATCATCAGTAAGTATTTTAAGTCCTCTTCACTTTCAGCAGGCAAGGTTTTATCATCTACATATTGCAGGTTGTTAATGAGTCTTCCTCCAATCCTGCTGCCATGTTTTTCTTCACATAATTTCACTTCTTAGATTATTTGCTCAGTATACAGATTGAATAACTATGGTGGAAGGTACAACCCTGGCACACACCTTCCCACTTGATGACACTTAACAACAACATACAGTAATTAAAAGACTCCAATGAGTTTACCTATGTAAAACACTTGTAACAATAGCTGGCACATAGCAAACGCACTGTAACTATTAACTGTTATTATTCTGACAGTTATCCAAATGGCTCACTCCCTACTTTATTGAGGTCTCTATTTAAATGTCTCTCAGTTAGAAAGGATTCCTTAGAACATTGTCCCTCTCTACATATTTTTATCACACCCTGTTTCAATTTTCAGTGTTAACGTGGATCAGTACCTGAACATACCAAGGGGCTTAAAAAAAATTATTGGAAAAATTCCACTGTGTTTTAATTCCATTTTCCTATGAACTTTTTGAAGCCGTAACATATGTTTGTTAATTTACTTATTATCTGTATTTGCCCATTCCATTGTAGACTTCATTTGTTCACAGTGTCTGACACATAGTAGATGCCAGTCAAACATGTATGGGATGAGTTTCTGAATAGTATGTTTTTTCCCATCACTAATTGGTAAATGCAATAAATTGTATAGAATCATATCTGCTAAATTTTTTTATGTGCTAGAATAGAAAATTCCAAAATTTAAATCTAAGAACTAATCTACAGAGAAGTGAGAAACTGTTGGATACACACTCAGAGAACATATACACCATTTGTATGAGGGGACTTCAAAAAGATTGTGGGGGAAAATGAAAAGATAAAAAGTTTTGAAGTCACATCCTAGATGGTAGGGCTGCAGTGAACCCCACTCAAGAATGACCCCAACATGGATCTGAACTATGTGGGTTATGATTTCGGTTGCTTACTTCAAGATCAGTAGTTCAAATCTACCAGTTACTCCATGGGAAAAAGATGAGGCTTTCTGCTCTTGTAAAGATTTACAACTTTGGACCCCTATACAGCTTTACTATGAGTCAGAACTGACTTGACAGCACAGCACCACCACCATATATATAAATATGTGTGTGTGTGTGTGTGTGTGTAGTCCTGGTGTGGCACTGTAGGATAAGCACTAAGCTGCAAGGTTGGCTTGAATTGCAAGGTCAGTGGTTCAAACCCACTAGCTGCTTCTCAGAAACCCTATACTGGGTGGTTCTGAGTCATATAACAATAATAACATAAAACAGGAAAAGGACTCCTGGAGCTGTAGGATTAGTACTGGACTGTGAACCACAAGGTTGGCGGTTCAAACCTACTAGCTGCTCCTTAGAAACCCTATACAGGGATTTTATGAATCAGAACTGACTCCACAACAATTAACAGTATGAAGACATAAAGTATGGCTGGGAGGCAGGGCTTAATGGTGGATTAAGTAGGAGTGTGGTGCAGACCTCCGCCAGCAATAACACA
>NW_006408763.1:3602695-3610645 GCF_000296735.1 Chrysochloris asiatica | reverse complement strand
TACAATCACACCCTATAAAATCCCAACATCCAGGCAAGAGCCAATACCAGCTGCTATACACCAGATAGACAGCCAACACATGCTACATTTACTCTGAGTTGAGTAATAAGAAAAGTGAAAAGGGAAGCCCATCGCCTGATCACATCTACCTGGAGGCAATCAGACAGTATAATAATACATCAGCATATATTCATCTATTATTGAAATCACACCTAGTTATTGAAGAAACAGCTGACCATATTATATTAGCACATATCCAGAAATAAGATAGAGTAACTGAGACAAATGAACTGCAGGTAGACCTAGACTTCACATTGGAAGGAGAGCAGAATTTAGAATTGCCTGAGAAGAAATTCAGGCAAATGATACTGAGATGCATCCAAACGCTCCACAGAAGAGTTGAGGAAAAAGTCAGGAAACTGCTACAGGAACAATCAAATAAGATAGAAATAGCATTGGAAACTATTCAAAACCTGCAAAAAGAGGTCCAAAAGATTAATAATAAAATATCAGGAATGAACAATGCACTGAAAGGGCAAAGGAGTAGAATTGAAGATATGGAAGCCACAACCAGCAATTTGGAAGACAAATCTCTTAATACTGCTAAGATAGAAGAGCAAGCAGAAAAAAGGATTAAAAAAAATATGAAGGAAGTCTAAGATTCATGTAGGACAACATGAAGAGAAATACCTTAAGAATTATTGGCATTCTAGAACAGAAAGAATCACAGAAGTCCACAGAGGAGATAGTTGAATTTCTGCTGGAAGAAAACTTCCCTGACATCCTGAAAAATGAAAAGATAAGCATTCAAAAAACTGAACAAACCCCAGGAAGGACAGACCCCCAAAAGAAAGTCACCAGGACATATCATAATCAAGCTCTGAAAATCAAAGACAAGGAGAGAATCCTGAAAGCAACTAGAGAAAAGAGAAGTGTTATTAACAAAGGCAAGCAAATAAAACTAAGCTCTGATCTCTCAGCAGAAACCATGCAGGCAAGAAGGCAATGGGGAGACATATATAAAATCCTGAAAGAAAAACACTGCCAACCAAGAATCGATAGCCAGCAAAGCTATCAATCAAATACAATGGTGTAAACAAACATTCCTGTATAAAAAGAAGCTAAGGGATTTTGTCAAAGTCAACCCAGTGCTTCAAAACATCCTAAAGGGAGTTCTTTATACTGAGAACAAACAAGATCAGACAACAACCAGATATTGACATACGTGGCAGCATCACCCAGAACTCAGTTGACAGGTGGAAGAGTCCAGAACAGAACAAAACTATAAGAATGAATTCAGAGGATCTGGGAGGTCAGTCTATGATCAAAACAATTACAATGTGAAAGAAGGTAAAAACATAGGAACAGAGATCCTGGTGGTGAGGAGGTCAGGTAGATTGCAGGATAAAATAGACTGTTTTAAATGGAGGAAAAAGTTAATAGAATAGAGGGTAATCTCAAAGAAGAAATAGAATATAACTTATTTAATTTTTTGTTGTTGAGAATATGTACACCAGAACATCAACCAATTCTATAATTGCTACATATATGATTCAGTGACATTCGCTACATCCAAATTGTGCAACCATTTTTACTATCCTCTGAGCTTCCTAGATAATCTTTCAAGTTGCTGTTGTCAGTGTGATCCTATATGGTGGTGGTGGTGGTGGTGGTAGTGGGCTATACAGTCGATTCCGACTCATAGCGATATAGGGTTTCCAAGGCTATAAATCTTTATAGGAGCATAAAGCCTCATCTTTCTTACTCGGAACAGCTGGTAGTTTTAAACTGCTAACCTTGAGGTTACCAGGCCGACTCATAACCACTACGCTACCAGAGCTCCTTGTGATCCTATATAGATAGATCTTAAAAGAGCACAATGGTAAAGACAGACATTCATTATTAGTTAAACTAAACTGTTGTTTGCTTTAAAGAAGACTATAGGGAATACTTTTAGTTTAAGTTTTCAAGTTTAAAGATGGTCTCAGAGCAGTAGTTTCAGAGTTCCATTCAGTTGCCATGACTCTAGAAAGTCTATATTCCATGAGAATTTGAATATACTGGTATATATGTCTTGAACTGACTCATACTTAGCTCATGTTAAAGTGCTCAAAGATAAAATGTATTGAATAAGTAAAATTTGTTTTTGGTTAGCTCTGTTTTAGTGTTGCTCTAAGTGCCAAATTTTCACTTAAGAATCATTAGGTAGATTTATCCTGAAGATAAAAATCAATCCCATAATTTTTAGCCTGAACAGGTATTATTACACAATAGCATATTTTTATGGAGTAACAGCCTCAATTCTGTGTATTCTGTAATTAGGATATTATTGTTGTCTTGGAGCACTGGGGGTGCTGTGGGTCCTTAGGCATTGAGCTACAAACCACAAGATTAGAGGTTCACACCCACCAGCCACTCCTCTGAAGAAAGATAAAACCATCTGCACCTGTAAAAAAGATTTATAGTCGCAGAAACCCTATATAGGGTCACTGTGTGTCAGAATTGAGTCAGTGGCTGTGGGTTAAGTAGAAATAAGGAGCCCTGGTGGTGAAATAGTTAAGTGCTCAGCTGATACCAAAAACTTGACACTTTCAACCCCTGAGTAGTTTCCAGGGAAAAAAGAGCTGTCAATATGCTCCTGGAACGAGTACAGCCTAGAAAGTGTTATGGGGAAGTGCTTCTTGGAATGGACTCAACAGTATCTAACAGCAACAGCAGGGAGCAATATGAAGGGGCTTCAAAAAGTTGGTGGACAAATGGAATTAAAAGAGAATGGAGTTTTTCCATGAACTCTTTGAAGCCCCCTCATATCTAAGAAAACACTTGACATCATGAATTAATAGAATTCTGTTTACGATCCACTTAAAATTTCCCATTGTTTAGTTTTAAGTGTACTCTGTTAGTTTTGGTGAGCATAGGGCCACTTTGAGTTGGAACCAACTTGGTGGCACCTAACAACAACAATGTTCAAAGGATTAAAAAAAAGCATTTCAAATAAGCATGATGTTGGAGTCCTGTAAGATAAGCACTGGACTGCTTACCACAAGGTTGGCAGTTCATACCCACAGTTGGAAACCTTATAAAGGGTCACTATGAGTCAGTACTGACTTGATAGCACTTAACAACAGCATGAAACCTCAAGGCTGATCATTTTTTAATTCATCAGCATTTTCTTTTCAGAGCATGATGTAATGGCTTTTAGTCAATTCTAGAGGAAGTAAGACATCAATAATAGGAAATGAAGAAAATTAACTGTGTGTTTTTATTGAGTTAAAGCTTTTGTTTCACTTAGCTTTGCATCCATAGGACCTATTATTCAAATTTTAAATGTACTTATTGAATGATTTTTTTTCTTTTATCAGGAAGCCTATATTATTATAATATATAAAATATGATACAAATCATATTTATAGAGTACTAAGTACCATGAAGCGCAATGATTCTATTTTTTTTCCACATTAAATTCATTTTGTTATAATTTTTTTCTGTAATTTATTTACAAGTTTTGCTTATTTTTTGTGTTTTTCTTTTTGTTCATTTGTAACGTTAGTATCAATTTCTTTGCAAATATAATATTTGATATCCCTAAGCAGATATGAAAACTACTTAAGGTTAGGTATGGACCGAGTCCTGGTGTGGCACTGTGGGGTAATGCGCTGGACTGCAAAGTCATTTGAACCACAAAGTCAGTGGTTCAAGCTCACCAGCCACTCCTTGCAAACCCTATACAGGGTCGCTATGGGTTGGAACTGACTTGATGGCACTTCACAACAACAACAACAACAAATCTTCTCCTATTATAAATCTTTATGCCTTATTAAAAATGCTATCCACATAGCTCAATCGATGTTGATTGAATGACTTGATATAGTATATTACTAAAAGTGTATATATTTCAAAGTTGATATTACTAGTGAAAACTTCTAGGTACAGTTACAGGATATTTGTGACTGAAGGATGAATACTGAAGTGGATGTTAGAAAGGAGAGAACCATATACATCACCTCCTCATAGTAGGTCAGAATACAGACCTAAATATTCAGAAGCTAAAATTCTTCACAGTCTTGTCTTGTTCTTAGATTTTCAAGGGTCGTTTTTGATCTTCACAGTTAACTATATTTGTCTGTCTACAGTTTAGGAATTCTCTTCAGTTAGCCCTATTTTATTTTATTTTATCTTTCCCTTTCCCACTCTGCTATCATTTTCAGCATACATAGTTGGTTAATAATATAAGGAAATAACACGAACTAAAAAAGACATCTCCCACTCAGTTCTCAGTGTGTTATATTGTGGTGATTTGTGTGCTGGAAGCCATGGCACTGGTATTTTTTATTTTTTTATTTTTTGCTGCTTATGACTTTATTAATACCTGGATAATGAATACCTATAGAAAATCAGACATCAGATTCACGTGACAAAAAAATGTTTCAAGATCAAAATGAATTAATTCAAGAGTAGATACTGTATGCGTACTAACAAAATGAATACAATGTGATTTATTTATCAACAAGAACAAATTAACAACTAACATTATTTCAGAAGTTGAAAAAGGTGACAGTAAGGTGATGCTAATATTACTGAGTTGTTGTTGTTGTTATGTGCTGTGGAGTCGGTTCCGACTCATAGCGACCCAGTATACAGTCTTATTTTCTTGACATTCAGATTTTTCTGTTTTAATTATATAAAGATGAGGAGCCAGTTTTGCAACCTAAAAATATTTACTTATTAAAACTATTTTAGTACTTTAATAAACTATACAAAACAGATACTGAGAGAAACATGTGCATTTATAGAACTGCATGTCAGTCACACCAGATCCCTGCACAGGGAATTCCCAGCATGACTTCATTCATCTGTGGGGACACAGACTAATTCTTGTTTAGACAGACACATTCATTCAATTGTCCAGCACGGTCAGCATTCACTTCCTGATGGTTTTCTTCTGGTATGAGTGTGCATGTCCAGTTGTCTGCTACTTAGAGCAGACGTTTACCTTCCTCATCTACCAGCTATTGATGGAGGACTAGGGCCACTCAAATGATTGATTCAACCCATTCTTCAGGGAGGGTTTCCAGGTGGCCCTCTTCCATCATCATATCTGGAATCAGATGAGCTTCCATAACCTCTTTTTTTCTTCACATCTTGCTGCAGCAAAGTTTTGAAAAACAAAACTACAAATTCTGCTATTCCCCAGAAGAAATCTGTTATCAAAGATAATCTCCAAGGGGACCGACTCTGGCTTGTCTGTTTGAGATGTAAACCATCTTTCCACCCTTTCCCTGCTTCTAGAGAGACTGAGCCTGTCACTGGTATTTTTAATACCAGCAGGGTCACCTTGTGGCCAGGTTTCAGCAGAGCTTCCAAGCTAAGAAAGACTCGGAAAGAAAGGTTGACCACTTCTCAATGGTTAGTCACTGAAAACCTTATGAATAGCCACAGAAAATTGTCAGATATAGTGCTGGAAGATGGGCGACTCAGATTGGAAGTCACTCAAAATACAACTGAGGAAGAGCTGTCTTATAACAGTAGAGTTGACCTTAATGACACGAATGGAGCAAAGCTTTTAAGACCTTCATTTGCTAATGGGTCATAAATCAAAATGGGAAGCAACAGCAGCAAAAGTTCATTAATAATTTCAATATGGAATTCACAAAATATGAATCTAGAAAATTAGAAGTAAAAAATGAAATGGAACACATAAAGATCAGTATTGTAGGCATTACTGAGCTGAAATGGACTAGTATTGGCCATTTTGAATCAGACTATCATATGGTTTACTGTGCTATGCTGGGAATGACAAATTGAAGAAGAAGAGCATTGAATTTATAGTCAAAAAGAACATTTCAAGGTCTATCTTGAATACTATGCTGTTTGTGATAGGATATTACCTATACTCCTACAAACAAGACCACTATTATTCAAATTTATGCACCCAACTACTAAAGCCAGTGATAATGACATTAAAGAATTATGCCACTGTCTTAAGTCTGAATTGACCAAACATGCAATTAAGATGCAATGATAATTACTAATGAATATAATTTGAAATTTGGGAACAAAGAGGAAAGATTAATAGTTAGAAAATATGGTCTTGGTGACAGAAATGATGCTGGAGATGTCATGATCGGATTTTTCAAGAACAGCAACTTATTCATTCATTGCAAATACTTTTTCAACAACATAAAAGGTGACAATACACATGGACCTCACCAAATGGAATACATGGGAATCAAATTGACTATATCTGTGGGAAGAGACAGTGGAGAAGGTTAGGGGTCAGTTGGTGAACAGGCAATCAATTGCTCATATGCAAAATTAGGCTGAAATTGAAGAAAATTAAGACTTGTCCACAAGAGCCAAATTATGATCTTGAATATATCCTGCCTGAATTTAGAAGCCATCTTAAGAATAAATCTGATGGTAGAAAACCTGAAGGATGACATCAAGAACATATTACATGAAGAAAGCCAAATGTCATTAAAAAGATAGAAGAGAAAGAAAGGGCAAAAAATGGATATCAGAAGGGACTCTGAAACTTCCTCTTAAGTGTAGAGAAGCTAAAGCAACTGGAAGAATGGAGAAAGTTAAAGAACCGAACAGAAAATTTCAAAGGCCTCTTTGAGAAGACAAAGTATTATAATGAAATACATAAAGGTATGGAGTTAGAAAACCAAAAGGGAAAACATGCTCAGCAATTCTCAAGCTGAAAGAATGAAAGAAAAAAAATCAAGCTTCCAACAATTCTAGTGAGGTGTGCATGGAATGATCAACCATTCAAGATCAAAAGGACAGCATTTACCTAAGGACAAAATTCTGAAGGGTGGGGGAAAAAAGTTGAATCAAAACAAGAATCATGGAGATGCGAGAAAACTCATTACATGGAATGGATTGCAATCACTGAAATGAAATGGAGTGTATGTTTTGTTGAATGTAAAACTGATGATTTGTTCTGTACAACTTCACTCAATTCACAATAAAAATTTTCTTGTGGCTTTCTTTTTTTAATGTTTTATTGTGAATTATGTGATAGATTACATGAGAGAACATTAGTTTTACATTCATCCTATTGTATATCCTCTCATTACCATGGTTACAATCCCCTCCATGCATCATCAACCAAACAAAAGGTATACCCTGCAAAAAAAAAAAAAAAGTAACTATAGTCCAGGTCCTTGCAGATGGATACCTGAGCAGGGCAAGCAACAGCATGAGGGCTGAGCATGAGATGGCACAGCTATGCTGAGAACTGTAACCCTAAGGATAAAAGGAGGCCTATCCAGAAAGGACAGAGAGATTGCTCAAAGCAACCTGGTCATACACCATACAGGGATTACCCATCAAACAGTTTTGCCTTGACACTTCTTCAGAAAGTTGGAAATATAAATACCATAAGACCCAGCAAGCAGTCCCTCTGCTTGGTATATATCCACAATACATAAGAGCCAGGACATGAGTAGATATTTGCACAACCATGTTTGTCACAGCACTATTCAAAATAGCAAAAAGATGGAGACAGCCTGAATACCTATCAATGGAACAACAGATAAACTTTGGTACATACACACAATGCAACACTATGCAACAGTGAAGAATAAGGATGAATCTGTGCAATATCTCATAACCTAGCTGAACCTGGAGAACATTATGCTGAGTCAATTACAAAAGGACAAATATTGTATGAGACCACTATTGTAAAAACTCAAGAACAGGTTTTCATACTAAAAGAACCATCTTTTGATGGTTACAAAAGGTAGAAGGGAAGAGAGAATAATTCATTGGTTGGAAGGTAGACACATGTTAACTCAGGTGATGGGGAGGGCAGTATACAAGGAGAGGGAGGTTGGCAGAAGAATCAAGAAGGTAGGTGAAGACACAGGGAGGTATATAAGGGCTCAGGGAACTAGAGGTTAATTCTGTATATATTTAGAACTTTGGAACAACAGTGTTCTG
>NW_006408763.1:3597894-3599985 GCF_000296735.1 Chrysochloris asiatica | reverse complement strand
TTACAATCATTGAGATGAAACAAAGTGTATTATTTGTTGAATGTAAAACTGATGATCTTGTCTGTAAACCTTCACTTAATTCAAAATAGAAAGTTAAAAAAAAAAAAGAGTTTTCATAATGCTGGCCTAATCCTGTTACCAACGGAAAGTTCGAAGCTGGACCAGTTGGTAAAGTCTAATAAGAGCCAGGGAGAGAAGCAGAGAGGGAAGAGTGAGAGACACTAACTGAGAGATATATACCAGCTAACACCTGCTCCACAGTGTGCCTTCCCAGTGACACATTAATGGACGTGGGTAATTTGGAAAGGATGAGCAGGTCTTCCTTTTAGACAAAAATTGGTTCCTCTCCTATTATGCTAATTAGGGGACTTGTAGGGATGGAGGGGACCAGTTCATCTCAAACTGTACCCGTTGTTTACTATTTGCTTCCTGTAAGTAATAATAATGGTTTTCAATTGCCAACAATTATTAAGGTAATTTTGTGTGTGCAACCCGATCATCTCAGATAGTAAAGTTCTCATTTTAGCAGTTTTATCATTGCTTTTGAGTGGCTATGAGTTGAGCTGCTAACCTCAAGGTCAGCAGTTTGAAACTACCAACTATTACGCAGGAAAAAGATGAGGCTTTCTCCTTCCGTAAAGATTGACAACCTTGGAAACCCTATACAAGATTGCTATCAGTCAGAACTGATTCCATGGCACATAACCATTGTATGTTTCTATACACAGTTTAACAAGTAGCACATTTTTCATTTGTACAAGTCAGTTAAACCAATTATATCAATCATGTGTACAACTTCATCAACATCCATTGCCTTTCCCCCCATCATCATAAACAGAAACTCTGCTGTCTAAATCAAGTTTTCTCTTTTCCCCAATTCCCGCCACTCCTGATACCTTTGATCTGTATGTCTTTGCTTGTTCTAAGGGTTTTATATTAGTGCGGTCCTACAATATTTGTCTTTTTGTGATTGACTTAATTCACTGAGCATGTTTTCAAGGTTCATCATGTTGTGATGTGCTTCAGGACTTACTTTTCTTTATGGCAGAATAATATTTCATTGTGTGTGTATACCACTTTTTAACCCAGGTCCTTTAAGTGATTTGGAAACCTTGTAAGTTTTATAATGAATTTACAGATTATAAAATTTATATATATATTTTGTTTTGTTAATCTTATATCTGTCACACATTATGCCCCCTTTCTGTTCTGCTAAGAAAGAGGTATTTAAGTATGTAACAGTTTCTGTCCCACAGAGGGATACCGCAACTACTACCAAAGAAACAGCTGCAGACCAGTAGTTGTGGAAAAATGTGTGTAATGTTTAAGATAAATGCAATGAAGTCAATTTTTGGTATGTTTTGGTTATCTTGGTAAAACTAAAAATGCCATTTGTTGTCATTGAGTCAATTCTGATACACAATGACTCAAGAGGACAGAATTGAACTGCCACTAGAGAGTTTCCAAGGCTGTAGATCTTTAGGGAAGCCGACCACGTCTTTCTTCTGAGGAGCAGCTGGTGGGTTCAAACCATGGACTTCTTGGTTAACAGTTATGAATTTTAATCAAGGCGCCTCCAGATCTCCTCTTAGAACACATGTTTTTGTCAATGTAGGCACAAGCCAAAGTCAAAGAAAATGGATTTTTGTGTATTTGTTTTTAGCTTGTATTAAATATTTAAGTATAATCTGTAGTAGTAAAGATACTGATTTATACCTACTTACTTTAGGTTCCTTTTTCCTGAAGTTTTGGAAGTATCTATTTCTTTTACTGTTAATGAATTTGGGACGTAAGATAGTACTGTAAAGTTGGTGGATGAGAAACAAAACTTAAAAGCCATAGATTATTCTTCTTATCAGTTTGCATTTTCCCTATAACATTTTATTGGGGTCACTTAAAATGATTTGTTTTAGCACGAGGTCATGTCAAGATTGCGTTTCTTTTGGCCCCACATGATCCAGTTGGAAGTCTTCTTCTTGCACTCATTCGAGAATTTTCTTTCCAAGCTTATATTTGTTTCAATTGACAAGGAGTTCTGGTGGCACTCTGGGTTAAGTGCTGGGTTGCTAACTGCAAGGTCAGCAGTTCAAA
>NW_006408763.1:3593961-3595634 GCF_000296735.1 Chrysochloris asiatica | reverse complement strand
TTAACCTGGTCTTTGTTTTAAAAAAATTTAGTTTTGTTCCAGATTTTCTCCCACTCTATCCAGATCTTCAAATGTGATCCCTTTCAGAGAAGTTGATAGTGGTAGCCGGGCACCATCTAGTTCATCTGGTCTCAGTCATAGTGACTGATGGTCACCTGCCCCATTAAACTAGTTAATTGCAAGCATCTTCAGTTTTCATCGCATAATCAATAGTTACACTTCAGACGGCAACTCCTGAACTTTTAAGATCGCAGATGATACTCTCCAAAGTAGGAGGTAGAACACGATCTTTGTGGACTATGTTATGCCAGTTGACCATGGTGTCTCCTGAGACTATGGTCCAATATCTAAGAAGTTTGATAATATCTAAGAAGTAATATTATCTAAGGAGCCATGATGGAGTAGTGGGTTATGCATTATGGGCTGCTAACTGCAAGGTCAGCAGTTCAAATTCACCAGCCATTCCTGAAGAAACAGATAAGACTTTTTGCTTCTGTACAGATTTTACAGCTTCAGAAACCCTACACAGAGTCGATATGAGTCGGAACTGACTTGATGGCATACCACCACCAAGAAGTTTTCATCATTTTGCACACTGTATATTCCACCACATGCATTATATTTGAAGCAAAGGTAATTACTCACATACAAATATCCTCTTTCACACCCTTATATATCTGTGGGTATACGTCCATTGTTTCTCATATACCCATATAGCCTGTGTATCTGTCCATGTATCTATCCCAAAAACACAGTTGTTCCTGGGTTGTGTATATAACACTACTTCCATCCCCTTTAACACTTGCAAACCTCCCTGTGTCTTCACCTATCTTCATAATTATTCTGTCAACATCCCTCTTCTTTTATCTTCTTTTATATTGTCCTCCCTGTCACCCGAGTTTACTTTAGCCAGTGAATTTCTCTAGCTTCCCTTCTACCCCTGGTAACTGTCAAAGAATGTTTCTTTTAGCATGAAAACCTTTCTTGAGTTTTTACAATAGTGGTCTCATACAGTATGTGTCCTTTTGTAATTGACTAAGCATAATGTCCTTCAGGTTCTTCCATGTCATGGGGTGTTTCACAGATTCATCGTTCTTCTTCAGTGTTGCATAGTATTCCACTGTGTGTATGTATCAGAGTTTGTTTATCTGTTCTTCCATTGTTGGGCATTTATCCTGTCTACATCCTTTTTCCCCCCATCATTTTGCTATTATGAGTAGTGCTGCAATGGCTCTTGGTGTGCATATATCTACCAAGTTGCCTTTTGATCTTTGTTTTGGGTTGATGTACTCATTATTCTATAGTTAATGACTTTTCTAGAGAAGGGATACACATTTTTACTTTGTTTTATTTTAGCTTTGGATTTACTGTTCATGCCATTTTAGAATTGTTTCTAATTGTTCAATAGCCACCTCTTCCCAGAGAACCTTCTCTAGAGGTTGTTCCTTAAGGATATTGATACTTAATAATCTACTGTAACTGTTTGCTGTTTTAAAGTGCCATCGAGTCAGTTCTGACCCATAGTGACCCTATATGGGGTTTCTGAGGGGTGTTTGATGCATTAACCCACAGTGTCACATAAATGTGCTTCTTGTAGGTTTTTTAAAATACTATTAAAATGGCTATATTATGGCATTGCTCTGACACATTTTCTCAGAAAAATATGAGGGGTT
>NW_006408763.1:3585083-3593437 GCF_000296735.1 Chrysochloris asiatica | reverse complement strand
GTGTATCTCACTAGTGTTGTTGTCCCATACACATATCTATTTATAGTCCATTTTCTTAAATTTTGGATAAAACTAATATGTGCCATCTAGTAGGGATCCTTAAATGGAGAGCTATGTCCCACCCTCCTGAAAAATGAAGTGTGATTTACTGTACTTATTTTCACCAACTCAAAGCATAAGTAATTTTGTCTTCATTGAAAGTAGTACTATTTTTGTACAACTTAGTCTTGCCCATTGCTTTATAGCTGTTTATGAATATAGGTCTATTAGACTGTAAGCTCCTTGAAGAAATCGTGGCTGGCTTACTTTCTGTCCTCCACAGTTCCTCTGTTGGTTGCTGCATATATGTATGTGACTGTTCAGCAAATACCAAGTGAACCGTATCCAACTTGATAATGATTTATGTTTGCATGTCTTTTCTTCACCAATGGCATTTGGAGAGTAAGGACCACATCTGACTTATTTTTGTGTTGGGTGTGTGTGTGTGTACTAGCACAGTACTGAGCGTTGGACGATTGGTTATTTAATTATTCATAAAAACAGTGTTTAGGCTTATCATTTAGTATTACCTTTAGCTGCATATAATGGAAACCCATCTAGAGTATCTTAACCAAGCAGAAGTTGTTTTTCTCAAATAACAAAAAGACTGGAGGTCGACAGTCTGGGGCTGGAACAGTGGCACCATGGTGTCATCAATGCCCCAGATCCTCTCTGTGCTTAACATGCAGCTTTTATCCTTGTGATCACACGAGACTCTCTTACCTCCAGGCAGAACACTCATGGTTACATCCCCGTCTTTCAAGAAAAAAGTGGCTTTTCTAGAGGCCTCTTAAAAAAAAAAAATCACTTTTGCTCCTATTTCTTTAGTTAGACCTTGGGTTGCCCAGACATCCTGGCTCTCAGGAAATTTCATAAGGGGAATAATTTTAACTAGGCATATTGCCATTCAAGCAAAATTGGGATGATTCTATTCCTAAGAAAGAACAGAAGAATGAATCTTGGATGGGTGACATGGAGTATATATCTCAGATATGCAATGTATTTTTACAATCAAGAGAGTATATTGGGGGGAGATAAGAAACATGTGAAAAGTTCAACAATTCACAGAAAATATGGGATAAATCCCATATGTATAGGCAGACAAATAAATTCTGTTGAAGATTAGAGGTAGAAGAGCTTACTAGAAAATGGAATAGATTAGAAATCTTTAATGTAAGAAAAGAGATAAGAAACTTGATCAGAGCCATAGAAGATGGACCACAATTGGCTTAACATAGCTCACAAAGACAATGTTCTACATCCTACTTTGGTGAGTAGTGACTGGGATTTTAAAAGCTCATGAGGTGCAACTATTGTTTTCTTCATGTGAAGAAGAAAGAAGAGTGATAAAAATTGAAGGTGTTTGGATTCAATTAGTCCAATGGACTCATGGAACATGTAAACATCAGTCTCCAAGATTCTGAGACCAGAAGAACTACATGGTGCCCAAGTATCACTACCAATTGCTTTGCAAAGGATTACATTAAAAGGTCCCAGATAGAGTGGGAGACACTATGGAACAAAACTCAAAATTGTAAAAAAGAACGGGCTTACTGGTCAGAAAGAGACGAGATGAACCTGAAACTATGGCCGTCAACTGCCCTTCTGATCTGGAATGGAACTCACCCTTGTTGTTTGGGAGATAACAACACAGTAAAGTATGCTCACCATGAAATGGTCAACCATTCAAGATCAAAAAGGCAACATTTACCTAAGAACAAAGTTGAGAAGAGTTGGGAAGGAGGGTGGAATGAAAATAAGCACAGGGAAGAAGTGGGATAACTCTTGTTACATGGAGAGGATTGCGATCTTTTAGATGAAATGAAGTGTATGATTTGTTGGATATAAAACTGATGATCTGCTCTGTAACCGTCACTCAATTCACAGTAAAAGTTTCAAAAACATGGTGGGCCAAATGTTCTATGAGGCATTGAGTATTTCTTTTGCAAGAAAGCAACAGCTTACTCAAGATAAACACTGGACTGCTAACCATTAGGTCAGTGGTTTAAACCCATCAGCTGCTATTTGGAAATCCTGTACATGGTTGCTATGAGTCAGAACTGATTTGATGACACTTAACAACAACAACAACAACAACAACAACAGACTAGAGTCCTGGTGTGGTGTTGTTGGTTAATACACTGGGCTACAAAGTCCACTTGAATGGCAAGGCCAGCAGTTCAAGCTCACCCAGTTGCTCCTCGGAAACCTTATACAGGGTTGCTATGGGCTGGAACTCAACTCTATGGCATGTAATAACATTTATTATTATTATATAATAGTTTAGCAAGAGTAATGTACTCACAACATGGTGGAGTAGAAAATTGTTTTTGTTAAGTGTCTTCCTGTTAGTTCGAACTCATAGTGACCATTTATAGGGTTTTGAATGAGCAGTTGGTGGATTTGAACTGCCAACCTTGTGGTTAGACATCCAGTACTTATCCTACAGTGCCACAACAGGACTCCAAAGAGTTGGAAAAACAAGTTGAAGCAAGATGATGAAGGTTTTGAATGCCACTTGAACAAGTCAGGATTTAAGATTTTTTTCTGGTGATGATGCAGATCTATTGGAGGTTCTTAAAAAGAGCAATAATATGAGGATATTGGGCAAAGCTCATAGTCAACTCATAGTCACTAAAAGCTGGGATTTACTTGATGGTACACACGAAAAACAGGATAAAAAGAACACATGTTAGAGTTTAAGGGAATGATTCACAGATTAATTCATTAGAATCAACTTTTTATAATGCTGCATTAGTTAAGATAGTTTATAACAATTTTAACCAGTCATTGGTTCTAAGGAGTCTCCTACACCTAAAATAGTTATTTGATGTTGTTACAATTGAAACCCTGAGTTATAAAACACAATTCTGTTAAAGATATATATTTTTTTATGCCAAGGGATTTTTTGTTTCTGTTATCATCACAATGTAATTTTAAACATTATGTCAACATATTTTATCATATTAATACCCAAGTGTAATCTTAATTAAGTATAAATTTAATTAAAATAATTTTTCTAAGTTTGCACTGAATCATTTATAAAATGATTACTGAAAATAGACTGGTACTCTTTTAACTAAATGTACTTGTGTTTGTTATTTTCTCAATATAGAATTTTAAGTTTGTTGAAAATGTTTGGACTTCAAAGCATTTACGTTAGTTAGTATAATGCTTTATTGTCTTTTAAAAATCAATCTTAATGCATTTTACAAAATTGTCTTTTAAATCAGTGAGGTGTAGTAGCTCTTTCCCCAGTTATGTTTGTTAATTTTTTTAAATGATAGATATTTATTCATCTGAAAATCTCACAAAGCAGTGAAAATGTTATCTTCTATTTTAGTAATGCTATCAATACTTATTATGATTTGACAGCAGTTTGAGTAGAGACAGTCTGACTCAATTGAAACATGTAAACCATGCCTGACATTATTTTCTATAGAATTGTGAATGAACATTTGAAACCTGAATTACCTCATCTATTCAGTAATTAAATGATCAGATATATTCATCTCTATTAGTGCCTCATCTCTCTGGAATCGAATCTAATTACCATAGGATCTTCCTTATCACAGTCTCATTAATATGAATTTAACTTCATGTAGAAATACAGATATATAAATATTATTTATTGCCGTTAAACCCAACTGCTATAAATTTTCATATTCCTTAAGGAGTACTTTTACATGATTGTTGAACTCCACCCCAGTAATGTTGGACTTGGCCACGGGACTTGCTTTGGTCAATGGAATGTTAGTGGATGTGACATGAATGGTGGTCGTCATGGTGTTGTGAAGTCCAGTTGCTTCTGACTTATAGCAATCTTGTAACTCTTTTTGGGAACAGAAAGCCTCATCTTTCTCCTGCAGAGTGGCTGGTGAATTGAAACTACTGACCATGTGGTTAGAAGCCCAACACATAACCCACTGCACCACCAGAGCTCCTATGACACGGGTAGTGGTAGTAGTAGTTATGTGCTGTTGAGTCAGTTCTGATTCATAGTGGCCCTGTCTAGGGTTTCTGAGGTTGTAAATCTCTGCGGGAAATTGGCTAATGATTGGCTGATGATTCAAACTGATGACCATGAGGTTAGCAGTCCAAGGGCGCCTATGACATGAGCTGTTGTTACGTGCTGTTAATTCAGTTCTGACTCATAGTGACTCTATACAGAGTTTCCAAGGAGTGGTTGGTTGGGTGGTTATGTGCCGTGGAGTCGGTTCCGACTCATAGCGACCCTGTACTGGGTTTCAGAGGCAATAAAGCTTTACGGGAGCAGAAAGCCTCATCTTTCTCCTGCGGAACAGCTGATAGTTTCGAACTGCTGACCTTAAGGTTCACAGCCTGATTCGTAACCACAGTGGCTGGTGGATTTGAACTGCCATTCTTCAGGTTCAAACTGCCCCTGAAATCTATTACTTACCCTACAGCGCCGTACCAGGACTCTGTGAGTAGGAGTCTTAAATGCATTTGCATGGTTGGGCTTAGGTTTTGTGCAGTCGAGATCAATCTGCTGTGAAAAGAGCTTTAACTGGGCAGCTGCTGCCTCTTCAGCTTGGGTCGTAGAATTATCACAGAGGAAGAAAAGCTGAGCCCAACTTGCAATTTGAAGTACAGCCACTCAGCCAAGCCCACCCTAAGCCACCCAGACTTAGTCAGGATACAAACCCATGAGCATGAGAATGCTGTTATTGTAATCTACAGAATTTGGGATGCTTTGTAACATTATGGCAATAGTTGACTAATACATCATTAGTATTAAAACAAACAAACTTGAATAGTTTCATTAAGGAAAAGCATATTTATACATGGTTAAACTAGTATCTCTCTGCTTTATTAATTGAAAAGTAATTGTGCATAACTCTAATTTAGAATTTCTCTTAGCTATTGGTGGTTGGTGGTTGTGTGTTATCAAACTGGTTCTAACTCATAACAACCCTGTATAGAGTTTTCAAGCCTGTAAATCTTTATAAGAGCAGGAAGCCTCATCTTTCTTCCAACTCTTGCCTAGTAACCATGCAAGTGTCATGGTAAATACCTGAATGGACTTGGCTTTGAGGAATAAATTGCTGCGGTGCTTTTCACAAACTTAACTAGTACTGCAAAGTGGAATGACATAGAGTCAAAGCTACTGTTTGTTAAGGGCCTAGCCACACACATGCCTAGCATGCCTATCCCATTTTCACCTCATAGCAAACCTGTCAGTTCATCCACACTTATTGAACACTTCTTGCATGCCAGTGTTGCATGGTATGCATGATTCCATTTGCATTGTTGAACACAATCAGAAAAACGAGTTCAAGCCTCATGACTAGGAAAGGTCAGAGCTAGGATTTGAACTGAGGTCTGTCCAACTTAAAGTTGTCATCACTGCACACTTTATTTTTGGAAACGTGGAAGCAAGAGAAAAAAAAAAAAATAGAATCAGAAAAACTGGTTTACCTAACTTTTGTTACTCAGGGGTCTCCTTGGTATCCAGAAATCTACATGTAATTTGCTGGGATCCCTGCCAGTTATTTTTTGTTTATAGCCCATGAAAGTTTGAAGTTCTTCATACACTTTCTACTAATACTTAGGTTTTACACTCTTGTCACCCCACTCCTATGTCCTTGGAGGCCACCTAAATTTGTCCCATGTCTATTTGGAGGTAAAGCTCTTTTTTTTACTAAGCATTTTATGAGTTTTAGTAAGGACTCACTAGTAAAACACAAGGTCTTCTCCCAACACTCTTTCCCTTTAACTTTGTGCTTTACTACTGCTTTCCTAAACTGCCTACTCGTCCTGGTGTGGCTCTGTAGGAGAAGCAGTCCAATTCATAACCCACTATGCCCCCATGGTTCCAAAGACATGAGTTGTTCTTAAGTTCCGTCGATTCAGTTCTGGGCTGCTAACCACAAGGTCGGCAGTTCTGACCCACCAGCCACTCCTCAGAAACCCTGTGGAGGGTCGTTATGAGTCGGAACTACTTGACAGCACTTAACACCAACAACCACCCTCCCCTGTCTCTTGCCAAATTCTATTTTGCAGAACTTTCTCCTTTTGCAGCCTTGATAACCCAGACATCAATGACTCTTCTCCTCCTAAGAGAACCTCGGGAGTAAAACTCTCTGTATCTCATTAAAGGAATTCCTAGGTGAAGCCTTTGGTTGACATGCTTGATTTCTAACTGAGAGGTTGGCAGTTGTAGTCCATCTAGAAGTGCCTAAGGTGAAAGGTCTGGCAATCTACTTCTAAAAGATCAGCCGTTGAATACTCTATGGAGCTCAATTCTACCGAGATACAGAGTCGCCATTAGTTGTACTCAACTCCATGGCAACTGGTAAGTGGCATCTCTTAAAAGCAGAAATAGTGACATTCTCTTGGGAAACACCCAATGTTCATATTAGTGCCTTCAGTCTGACAGTCCGCATGTAGTCTCATCATTTATTTTAAAAATCTAATTTCACTGAATTTTCAACATCATAATTTTGTACTAGTCATTAAAGATGAAAACTGAAAACATCTGTTACTTTTTTTGTCCCTTAAGATTAAGAATAAAATCTTTAACTAAGAAAAAGCTTGTGTTTAGAATTTTATTTCTTTTCTATCTCTTTCCAAAAAGTGATTTATAATCATTACAAATTAAATCTGGGTACCAGCTTTTTTATGTAGTTTTTTTCCAGCTGCTTTTCCTATTGGGCATTCAGAGTGCATCTCTGAAATTTCAGAGCTTGATTTGTTTATGAGCCCAGAATTTAGGTACTGGTATAAATGTAAATCCCCTGAAGCACTTGATTATATAATGTTATGTTAGAAATGACTAGAGAACTGCTTCTGCTTCTGGATAAACCCAGACAACTGTCTTGTCTTGCATGATTTGGCACAAAAAATTTAATTCTTATCAGAATTATTTTTAATGGGAGGAAGCTGAAAAGCAATCAATCAAAAAAAACTTCAGTTCTTACTTGTTTCTAATATAATTTTAATTGGTTAGTTTTAACTTAAGAAGCAATTTTCCTAGTAATTTTTCAGACATTAGCTCTTTAAATAAAACCTTACCAAAGAGACTGCCTTAGTGCTGTTTTTTAGGACCTTGTGTTTTTTAATATTCATGAATAAATTAGCACTGCTTTTATTTAACAAAGCATTATTTATTCCATTCTATGAAAACATAAAATTCATTAGAGAGTATTAAAAATATTAGCAATAATCCCAAACTTGGGTGTTGCTGTGAATCCAGTATTAATGTTCCACATGTAAAGAACATTTGTCTTTATATGACCTTGACCAAATTATTTAGCCTTCCTAAAGCATATTCTTCATCTGTTAAATGAGGCTTATTGTCTGCCTCACCTACCTAAAAAGGTGGTTGTAAAGTTCAGATGATAACAATATATAAAATCACTGCAGACATTAGTGATTATGTTTGTGGGGGCAAAAAAGAATGCAGGATGGGGAAGGGGAAGAAGATTACTCTTAAATTCATTCTTGCCACATGGTTTTCATATCCTAAACTGTTGGAAGAGTCTTGGTGTGGCACTATAGGATAAGCATTGGATTGGTAATCACAAAGTCAGTGGTTTAAACCCACTAGCTGCTCCTGGGAAACCCTATACCGGGTTTCTATGAGTGGGAACTTAACTAAATGACACCTAACAACAGTACAACAGTAAAAGTTAATATCAAAGGTCCCTGGGCAATGTGAGACTACTAACTGAAATGTTAGTGGTTTGAAACCAACCAATGGTAGTAATGGAGAAAAGATTTAAGTTGTCAAGGACTTCATTCTTCTTCTTCTTTTCTTTTTTTTTTTATTTAAGGTTTTTATTGTGGATTGAGTGAAAGTTTACAGGGCACATCATCAGTTTCACATTCAACCATTCATATAACTTGTTTCGTTATATTGATTTTAATCCCTTCCATATACCATGAGTTAAAAGTATTTCTCTCTATCCACTTTAGCTTTTTTAAAAACACACAAAAAAACCCACTCAGGCATATATAATAATTTACATCTCCAAAGGGCACATTCTGCAAGTCTGCTCCTGGCCACTAGTTCTTAGTGCTTCTCTTCTTAGTTGATGAATCTAGAGTCCTCAGCCACTCCCCCTCTCCGTGCCCCCATCTCTGCCTACATCTCTGGCGCTGCTGATTCTCTGGATAATGTCCCACATTCTGGTTATGCGTTCTTCTCTTGATGGTCCTAGGGTCCTCTGTTTCTGGACTGTAAGATTAACCACTCCCCTTTTTTTGTTACAAAAATTCTTCCTTTACAAGTGTGACAGTCGCAATTAGTCATGATAACAATTATTCACTATTGAATCTTACGAATCTTATCC
>NW_006408763.1:3580208-3581606 GCF_000296735.1 Chrysochloris asiatica | reverse complement strand
AGCTGGTGAGCTTGAACTCCTGACCTTGAGGTTCAAATGCATTTATATCCAGCACATTAACCCAAAGTGCCAGACCATGACTCCCCACCACCAGTGGTGATGGTGGTGGTGGTAGTTATGTGCTGTGGAGTCGGTTCCAACTCATAGTGACCCTTTACGGGAGCAGAAAGTGTCATCTTTCTCCTGCGGAACCGATGGTAATTTCAAACTGCTGACCTTGAGATTAGCAGCCCTATTTGTAACCATATGCTACCAGAGCACCTTACCACCACCATACTGGGTGCCATATTAGTTACCAGGGATACAAGCAACCATAAGATACAACCCTTGCCCCTCTCATAGTTCCTAGTCAAGCAGTGAGCAACAGAGGTGTGTCTCCAGTAGTGGGAGCCTGTATATGACCCACTTGGCTGAGGACAGTTGGAGCAGAAAAGAAGCTGGTTATTATAACTGAGGCTTGTAGATTTTTCCTAACATTCATAGTGTGATTTAAAACAAACCCACCATATTTTTTCACTATTTAAATCACATCAGAAAGAAAAAACTTGTTTTAAGATGGTCCATTACAAACAAAACTGTGTAATAACTGTAAAAACTGTGTATCTTTTAACAGATGAGGTAGGGCAGGGCTGACATCATTTCAGTTTTTGCACATTTCAGGCCTTTAATATGCTCTGTTTAGGTTTCAAGGATACAACTCTCACATTGATGTTCTATTTGATTGCTTGTTTGTGTCCTAGTTATGCAACACTATTTCTTTGGTCATCTTACTCAAAAGTTAACTTGCTAGTTATCTTTATCTTTGACAGTTTTCAAAGGAAATTAGTGGATAGCACATTATATTTTATTGTCCATACAAGAGAGAGAACCCATTCACAAAGATTACTCCCAATTAGTGGTAATGATTTTGGCTCTGGAATGCCTTAAGGTCTTCTTTTGTACTTACTTATTTCTTAGACAAATATTAAAATAAGCTTTCACTTCAATATGCAATAACAAGCATGCCAACAGCTATAAGGAAGTTAACCTAATTAGGGTGCAAACAGTTGAAGTGCTAAGCTGTAGCTGAAAGTCTGGAGCTTTGAGTCCACCTACATATGCCTTATACATATACATAAGGGTTCTGTGAAGCAAAATGTGGCATCAGGATTGGAGGAAGACACATTAACAACCTCCAATATGCAGATGATACAGCCTTTCTTACTAAAAGCAAAGAGGACTTAAAATACTCACCGATGAAGATCAAAGACCAAAGTATGGGTTGCACCTCAATGTAAAGGAAACAAAAATCTTCACCAAAGGATCAATAACATTATGATAAATGGAGAAAAGACTGAAGTTTTTCAAGACTTTATTTTGCTCCGATCAACCATCAACACTCATGGAAGCAGCAGTCAA
>NW_006408763.1:3576264-3579316 GCF_000296735.1 Chrysochloris asiatica | reverse complement strand
CTACTAACTTCTTCAATCTGAAATTGATCAAACATGAAATCAAGATGTAGTGATCATAACTGGTGATTGGAATGCAAAGGTTGGGAGCAAAGAAGAAGGATCAGTAGTTGGAAATTTTGGCCTTGGTGATAGAAAGGATGCTGGAGATCGCATGATAGAATTCTCCAAAACCAATGATTTGTTCATTTCAAATACCTTCTTTAGACAGCATAAGAGACAATTATACACATGGACCTTCACCAGATGGAATACATAGAAATCAAATTGACTACAACTGTGGAAAGAGTTGGTGCAAAATCATATCATCAGCCAAAACAAGGCCAGGGGGCAGATTGTGGAACACACCATCACTGCTCATATGCAAATTCAGACTGAAGCTGAAGAAAATGAGAAAATGAAACTAAGTCCATGAGAACCAAAACATGACCTTGAATATATCCCACCTGAATTTAGAGATCAGCTGAAGAACAAATTTGACACATTATACACTAAAGACCAAAGACCAGAAGAGTTGTGGGATGACATCAAGAACATCATACAGGAAAAATTCAAAAGGTCATTAAGAAAATAAGAAAGAAGGAAAAGATCAAAATGGATATCAGAAGAGACACTGAAACTTGCCTCTCCAATGCAGAGATGCGAAAGCAAATGGAAGAAATGAGAAGGTACAAGAGCTAAATAGAAAAATTTAAAGATCAGCTCAAGAAGACAAAGCCAAATATTAAAATGAAATGTGCAAAGATCTGGAGTCAGAAAACCAAAAAGGAAGAACACACTCAGCATTTTTCAAGCTGGGGGAATTGAATAAAAAGTTCAAGCCTTGACTTTTGTTATTGAAGGATTCTCGGGGCAAATTATTGAATGATGCAGAAAGCATCAAAAGAAGATAGAAGGAATATACAGAGTCACTGTATCAAAAGGAAATGGTTGGTGTTCAACCATTTCAAAAGGTAGCATGATCCAGATTTTAAAGTGTTGAAGAGCAAAGATGTCTGCTTGAGGACTAAAGTATGCCTGACCAAAGTCATGGTATTTTCACTAACCTCATATGCATGCAAAAGCTGGACATTGAATAAAGAAGACCTTAGAAGAATAGATGCTCTAGAGTTATGGTGTTGGAGGAGAATATTGAAAATGCCATGGGCTGCCAAGAGAGCAAACAGATCTGTGTTGGAAGAAGTGCAGCCAGATTGCTCCTTGGAGTCCAGGATGGCCAAACTTTGTCTCTCATACTTTGGACATATTGTCAGGAGGTACCAGTCACTGGAGAACTATATTATGTTTGGTAAGGTGGAGGGTCAGAGAAAAAGAGGATGACCCCCAGCAGGATGGATTGGCACAGTGGCAGTAGCAATTGACTGAGGCAGAGCAATGATTGTGAGGTTGGCCCAGGACGAAGTGTTTTGTTCTGTTGTGCATTGGGTCACTGTGAGTTGGTACCAACTCGATGGCACCTAACAACAACAACAATGCATATGTCTTGAACAGTAGAGACCGAAGACCAGACATGTTGTGGGAGTACAGCAAGGTCTTCATACATGAAGAATGCAAAAGGTCATTAAAAAGTCAAGAAAGAAAAGACCAAATGAATGTCTGAAGAGACTCTGAAACTTGATCTTAAACATAAAATTAGCAAAGTGTATGAAAAAAATGAAGTTAATAAAGCTGATTTGAAGATTTCAAAGAGTGGCTCAAAAAGACAAAGCATTATAATGAAATATGCAAAGACATAGGGCTAGAAAACCAAAACAAAAGAACATAATGAGCATTTCACAAGCCTTGCATTGCAATGTAAGTATTCTATGAGCAAAATGTACCACTTGCCTGTCAGTTTGTCATACTGTGGTGGCTTGCATATTGCTGTGATGTTGAAAGCTATGCCACCGATATTTTAAATACTACAAGGATCACCCATGATAGACCGGTTGCAGACGAGATTCCGTACTAAAACGTACTTGGAAGGACAGACAGACAACTACCAATATTTAGTCACTGAAAACTTATGAATAACAAAGAAACAATTTCAGAAAGCACCAGAATATTCAATATTGAAACATGTTGAAGAGCACCAGAGTATTGTCAGAAAATGAGTTCCTTTGATTAGAAGGTACTCAAATACAAGCTGGGAAGAGCTGCTGCAAAGTAGAGTTGACCATTCTGGTGCAAATGGAGTAAAGCCTTTAGGATCTTCATTTGCTGGTATGATACAATTCAAAATGAAGAGAAACAGCTGTTGTTGTTGTTAAGTGCCATTGAGTCGATTCCAACCCATAGCAACCCTGTATAGGGTTTCCAAGGAGCAGCTGGTGAGCTTGAATCACTTACTGACCTTGCAGTTCAAACGACTGTGCAGTCTGACGCATTAGCCCACAGTGCTACACCAGGACTCCAGAAAGATGTCTACCTATACTTTATTGACTACAATGGCATTCGATTGTGTGGCTTCTGGCAAGCTATGGAAAACATTGTGGAGAATGAGTATTCCGGAGCACTTAATTGTGCTTATTAGGAACATAGACTTAGACCAAGAGGCAGTCATTTGAACAGAGCAAGAGGACACTGAGTGGTTTAAAATCAGGAAAGGTGTGCACCTGGGTTGTGTACTTTCACGATAGTTACTCAATCTGTATGCTGAGTAAATAATTCTAGAAGCTAGATTATATGAAGAAGAGCATGGCATCAGGATTGGAGGAAGTCTCATTAACAACCTGCAATACGCAGATGATACAACCTTGCTTGCTGAAAGCAAAGAGTACTTAAAATACTTAATGATGAAAATAAAGACCATAGCCCTCCATATGGGTCACACCTCAATAAAAAGAAAACAGAAATTCTCACGAGCAGACCAATAAATAAAATAAAGATAAATGGAGAAAACAAAGGACTTATACAAAAAAAACTACAAAACACTACTACAAGAAACCAAAAGAGACCTACAAAAATGGAAGAATGTACCATGTTCTTGGGTAGGAAGACAACATTGTGAAAACATCAATACCGTCCAAAGCAGTTTAAACCTATATTGCAATCCCAATCCAGATTCCAACAACAT
>NW_006408763.1:3567450-3573212 GCF_000296735.1 Chrysochloris asiatica | reverse complement strand
TGAGTGGTATCCAATCTGTCTAGGTGGTGCTTATGAAAGGAGATGGGGATAGGTCTCTTGTGATACAATAGTGAATAATTGTTGTCAGGACTGATTGTGAGGGTTGGAAATGTAAAGGTAGACATTTTGTAGCAAAAGGCAGGGAGTGATTGACTCTGCAGTCTAGGAGTGGAGGTCCCTGGGCCATCAAGGGAGAAGAGTGGAGAGTGGGATCCTACCCAGAGAAGCAGTGATGCCAGAGATGGAGCAAAGATGATGACATGGAGAGATAGAGCAGAGAGGGAGAGGAGTTGTGTGCTGACGACTAGGGGGCAGGCTTTCAGGGTATATCCTTTGGTTGGTTGATGGTGCATGGAGGGGATTGTAACCATGGCAATGAAATGATATATGATAGGATGACTGTAAAGCTAATGTTCTTCCATGTAAACTATCACATAATTCACAGTAAAACATTGAAAAAAAAAAAAAGATAAATGGAGAAAAGATTGATGTTATCAAAGACTTCATTCTGCTGTGTTCAACCATCAACACTCATGGAAGCAACAGTCAAGAAATCAAATGACATATTGCATTAGGCAAATGTGCTCTAAAAGACCTCTTTAAAGTGTTCAGGAGCAAAGATGTCAATTTGAGGACTAAGGTGTGCCTGATCCAGGTCATGATATTTTCAATAACCTCATATGCATGTGAAAGTTGGACAATGAATACAAAAGACTGTAGAAGAACTGATGCATTTGGGTTATTGTGTTGGAGGAGAATATTCAAAGTACCATGGACTTTTAGAAGGAGAAACAAATCTGTGTTAGAATAAGCACAGCCAGAATGCTCCTTAGAAGCCAGGATGACCAGACATCATTTCTCATACTTCGGACATCTTGTCAGGAGGGACCAGTCCCTGGAGAAGGACATCATGCTTGGTACAGAGGAGGGTCAGTTAAAAAAGAGGAAGGTCCAACAAGATGGATTGGCACAATGGCAGCAGTGTTGAGCTCAAGGGTAGCAACAATGGTCAGATTAGTGCAGAATCAGGCAGTGTTTTGTTCTGTTTTGCATAAAGTGTCTATGAGTTGGTACCAACTCAATGGCACCTAACAACAACAACAACATGAGCAAAATATTGAACAATAGAAGAAGCATCAAAAGAAGATGGAAGGAATGGACAGTATCACTGTATCAAAAATAATTGGTCAGTGGACAACCATTTCAGGAGGCAGTATATATATGATCAAGAACTGATGGTAATTAAAAGAAGAAGTCCAATATATACTGAAGAAGTTGTCAAAAATCAAGACTCCTGGAACTGAAGGAATACCTATTGGCATGTGTTAACAAATGAGTGCCATAGTGGAAGTGCTAACTCTTCTGCCCCCCAAATTTGGAAGACAGCTACATGACCAACTAACTGGAAAAGAATCTTGTTTGTGCCTATTGTACAGAGGGGTGATCCAACAGAATGTGGATAGTATTGGACAACATCAGTAAATCACATGCAAATTAATTTTTGCTACAGGTGATTCAAATATGGTTACAGCAGTACATTCATAACAAACTGTCAGAAATTCAAGCTGGATTCAGAAAAGGATAAGAATGAAGGATCTTGATCACTGCTGATCTTAGTGAAACTTGGCTGAAAGCAAAGAATACAAGAAAGGGTTTATTGACTCTGTGGATCATAATGTTGAAAAGAATGGGAATTCTAGAACACTTTGTAGTGCTCACATGGAACCTGTACATAGACCAAGAGGCAGATGGTCAAACAGAATAAGGAGATACTGTGTGGTTTAAAATTAGGAAAGGTATTCATCAAGGTTCTGTCTTTTGACCATATTTATTCAATCTGTATGCTAAAGTAAATAATTACAAAATATCTGGAATTTATGACAATTAATGTGACATCATGATTGGAGGAAGACTCATTAACAACCTGCAATATGCAGATTATACCACCTTGCTTGCTGAAAGTGAAGAGGGCTTTAAGCATTTACTGAGAAAGATTTAAAAAAACTTATCTCTTTCAAAATGGATTATACCTCAGTATAAAGAAAACAAAATTCCTCACAACTGGACCAATAAGCAACATCATGATAAACAGAGACAAGATTGAAGTTGTCAAGGGTTTCATTTTACTTGAATCTACAATGAACAGCCATGGATGCAGCAGTCAGGAAATCAAATGACATATTGCTTTGGTAAAATCTACTGAAAATGACCTTGTAAAAATGTTAAGAAGCAAAGATGTCATTTTAAGAATTAAAGTGCATTTGATCCTTGCCATGGTCTTTTCAGTTACCTCCTATGTATGTGAAAACTGGACCATGAATAAGGAAGACTGGAAAAGAGTTGATGCATTTGAATATTAGCGTTTGTGAAGAATATTGAATGGATGCCAGAAAAACAAAAAAAATCTGTCGTGGAAGAAGTATAATCAAAATATTCATTGGCAGTGAGGATGGCAAAAATTTGTCTCTTGTACTTGGTCATGTTATCAGAAAGGACCCATGTTTGGATAAGGACATCATGGTTGGTAAAGTGGGGAGTCAGTGAAAAAGAGGACTACCATTAGAGATGGATTGACACAGTGATTCTAATAGTGGCCTCGAGCGTAGCGATGATTGTGAATATGTCCCGGAACTCGATAGAGTTTTGTTCTTTTGTACATAGAGTTGGAATTGACCTAACAACAATCATAGATGGGCCTCGGAAGAAAGGCTTGGTGATCTACTTTGGAAAAGTCAGCCACTGAAAACCCTATGAGACACATTTCTACTCTGTCACACATGTTGTTGTTACTGTTGTTAAGTGCTGTTAAGTCAGTTCCAACTCATAGAGACCCTGTATAGGGTTTCTGAGAGTGACTGGTGGATTTGAACCATGGACGTTGTGGCTGTCAGTCCAGTGCTTATCCTACAGTGCCACACTAGTAGTTGCCTTAAATAGGAATGGATTCAGTGGTAACTGGTTCAACCTAAAGTTAAAAACTCACTGCAGAATATCCAAGGGGGGAGGGGCTAATTCAGTGTTGAATTATGTTCACCACTGTACCTAACTAATGCATCCCTTCAGTAGAGTTGCTATTTTGGTGCCTGCTTTTACACAAGTATTTAGGGAAACTACAGGAAAGTTTGTGAGAAAACAAAGTTCTGTTTTAAGTGTATTTACAGCAGAAATCACAGATTGGCACCAATGTGTCCTCGTTGTGTGGCTAGAAATTCCCATGTACTGGATGCTTTGGGAAGTGGTACCCAACCCCACATTCCAAATTCACAATAATATTTAAGTACTCATGTAAGTAAGTGCTGATTGTCCTGGATAAGTTTGGGTTCATTTTTCAAAGATGTTGAGCATCTAGAATGTATAATGTCCATTTGTGAGCCTGCGATTTTCCTCAGACACACAGTCTGTTGTTATCTCGGGCTGAAGGTTTGCCCAAAAGAGCAGTGAGGAAGGACAAAGAATTTACAGTACAGAACTTTCAATAACGTGTTGATGACAGGAATAGAGCAGAGCCATTTCTGATAGGAAATGTTTAAGTTGTTCATTTTAAACAGCTGTGAATGTACTGTTGGTGCTCAACTCCTGAAAAGTAACAGCAGGGTAATTCAGAGGCTGTGGATCACAAGATGAGTTTGAGTAATCAATCCCTAAATGAAACCAAAGAGATAAGTAAATACTGGAAGCGGTGACAGAGTTCAGTCCTGGGAGTGGAACACAGACTTTCATGATTTGGTGTTCTTGCCCCAGGTTGAGATTTGGCAGCAGCTCCTTCCCGCGGTTAAGTACTCTCCATGCCTACACAGTGAATTCAACACTTATCAGTAACTATGAAAGCACAGGATCAAATCACTCCTAAATTGGAGTTTGAGAAATGACATGGAAAATTATATGGCCTTCTTAATATCCAGACCAGTTCTTAGTAGCTCACGTATTTCGATGCTTTTGTTGTTGTTAAGTGCCATCTGGTCAGTTCCGACCCATAGCAACCCTGTGTAGGGTTTCCAAGGAGCACCTGGTGAGCTTGAACCACTGACCTTGCAGTTCAAACTGACTTTGCAGTCCAGCATATTAACCCACAGCACCATACCAGGACTCCATTTCGATGCTTAAGGAAATGTAATTAATATTTCTAAACCCACTCAGAATTTTTATCAGTGTATTTGGCTGGTATAATAAAAAGCTGCCTGTGACTACAGATTTGTTTAAAGGCTTGATATTTGGGTGAAGGTACAAGTATTCTGAAAATGTATCTGTGTGCAACTCTCAGGATACAAATCTTTAAGGCAAGTTGAATGTAGAAGTTAACTGCTTCAAGTTTCCAAATGGAATGATTAGTTATAGGGTACATGTGGCTTTTACTCTAGCCTTAATGCTTGTGTGTATTTAGAGTATCTTTTTTTTTTTTTCAAAGAAAAAGAATCACAAATTTTTACTTTTCAAAAGGTACTTTATATAAACAATAGGAGTTTAGGGACTTGGGTCGTTATGAATTGGAATCAACTTGATGGCACGATTGGTTTTTATCCAGGGACCTGGGATCCTGTTCCATTTTTCTTTGTAAGTGGTTGGAGTAAGTCAATATCTCTCATTTCTTTTACTTCACGTATAAAATATGGACATTAATTCTGATTCCCCTGCCTCCAAAGCTAGCTCATATGTAATGCTCTGTGATAAAGTCTTAAAATATCAGAAATAAATGCTGATATTTTAAGAATTTAGCAATGCAAAGTATTGTTACATTCATGAATAATGATGCAAACACTGTATAAAATAAGACTAGAATCATGTACATCATATACCATATAAACTTTGATCTTAGTCATATTTAATAAATACTTTAATTTATTCATTTTGAATATTGATTGATATGATTCACATTTAATTAAAATCCCACAAGTATTTGGAGCTATGCAATGAGTTGCAAAGGCCTAGCTGCCTATTTTCAGATACCACACATTATGCCTCAGGTAAGACTGCCAGGGCTGAGGATCCAGGTGGCCAATCCTCACGGCTACCACCATTTTCCTTGCTTTTGCAAAACTTCCAAAGAATCTGCTCAGAAAATTAAATCCCAGCTGTCTTCAAGATAAGCCATGATGATAGAGTGGCTATAAAAGTAATGTCACATAAACAGTACAAACTGCTTTGCATTGGTAGAATGATGGTCCTGTATCTTTGAAAGGAAAATGATGGTCCTGTATCTTTGAAAGGAAAATGGTCCTGTATCTTTGAAAGGAAGATAACTGTATCTAGTAGACTTCAGTACATGACTTTCTTGTATTATTCATTTACTGTAAACTATATTTTATTTCACATTTATTGCAAGCTACATTGTTGTAGTTGTCAGGTGTCATCGAGTTGGAACCGATTCATAGTGACCCCATGCACAGCAGAATGAAACAATGTCTGATCCTGGGCCAACCTCACTACTGCTGCCACACTTGATGCCATCAATAATGCCACCTGGCCAATCCATGTCATTGGGGGGTCTTCCTCTTTTTCTCCAACCCTCCATCTTAACAAGCATGATATCCTCCAGCGACTGTTCCCTCCTAAGTATGAGAGATGAAGTTTAGCCATCTTAGCCTCTAAGGAGCACTCTGGCTGCACTTCTTCCAAAACAGATCTATTGGTTCTTTTGGCAGTCCATGGCACTTTTAGTATTCTCCAGCACCACAGTTCAAAGGCATCAATTCTTCTATGATCTTCCTTATTCACTGTCCAGCTTTCACATCCATATGAGGTTATTGAAAATACCATGGCTTGGG
>NW_006408763.1:3536126-3565104 GCF_000296735.1 Chrysochloris asiatica | reverse complement strand
ATGTTCTCCCATGTAAACTATCACTCAATTCACAATAAAAACTTTTTTTAAAAAAAAAAAAGAAATGATGCTGGAGAACGAATGATAGATTTCTGAAAAACCAATGCTTTGTTTATTTCAAACACTTTCTTTAGACAGCATAACAGATATCTATACACATGGACCTCACCAGATGGAACACATAGAAATCAAATTGACTACATCTGTGGAAAGAGAAAATGGAAAACTCCATATCATCAGTGAAAACAAGACCAGGGGCAGACTGTGGAACAGACCATCAATTACTCATATGCAAATTCAAACTGAAGTTGAAGAAAATGTAAACAAGTACATGAGAGCCAAAATATGACCTTGAATTTATCCCACCTGAATTTAGAGATCATCTGAAGGACAGATTTGATACATTAAATAAGTTACATTAGCAAGGAGGAATTTCCTTCCAAGTGTGGAAGCTGATCAGAAATGAACAGACATAGGGGACCAAGCAAACCCTCAGCATTGAGCAAAGGTCTAAAAATAGGAATGCAGCCTGTATGTAATTCTATAGATGGGTATACAGGAACCCCAACAACACCACTGCTAAGATTTATTGAGTGTTGATTCTTTATTGGACACAGTATTATGTTTTATATAGAGAGTCTTCATGTGCATGGTAGGTGTTGTCATTACCCAACCATTTTGGAGATAAATTGTATGCAATATAGAGTTTGAAAAACTTACTCAAGGTTGTACATAGCATTGCTAAGTTTCAGGCCCAGGAAATCAGACTGCAGGAATCACATTTTAAATTCTATGTTATACTACCTTTTATAATTTGAAACGTAGATTCAATTTCTGCTAATGGATATTACCAGAGGCCAACTTAAAAACTGCTTAGAAAGTGCCCACAATACCAAGGCGATTCTAAACCAAGATTTAAAGGCCGTGCCAATAGGCACTGGATATTGTGGGACTCTCCCATTATGAATTAGAGACCCATAGCAAGGAGATTGAGACTTTACACTCAGAAATGCAGGCACTGAGATCTGGAGTACAAGACAAGGAACCCAGTCACAGTATGCTGCATGCAGTGAATTCAGAGCAAAATGAAGAACCATTATTCAGGGCATAGACATAGAGAGCATGACAAAGACTTTCTTATGTTATCTCTTATGCCTCCAAGGGCTGGAGTTGGCCCTGGCATCAGATGTGTAGCTTTAAGTCAGGGTTGATTTAATAGATTCAGCTTACAGTGAAAGAGACGCAAGGGCACTAAGCCAGGTAGGCCATTACAGCCTGGCTCAACTGCATTAGAGTTCTAGGCAAGAGGCTAATTTTACTAACATTATATCTCCACCATGGCTGCCCTTGCGTCTATGGGAGATGGCATCATGTAGCAGTGGCATTAAATACCCAAAGTCTGTTGAATAGGGAGATGGATTTTCATACATTGATTATAAAATATAATGGCATCATTTTACATCTATCTTATGGCCCAGTCTGAGTTGTTATTCTCTTATTTATTATTTTAACAAACACATAATGTTATGTAATAGAGTATAGCTTGTAGCTCTCACTAAGTCATTTGGGAAATTATAAGGAAGCGTAATTAGATATGAAATTGTTATTTGATTATTAATATTATTTGTTTATTCTGTCTTACAACAACTTTTTTTAAATGCACACCAGGATTTGAGGAGCCTTTTTTTTTTTTTTTCCTTAAAAAAATCGAGTAAGCATTCAAAATAGAAGTACTTAGGAAAGTAACCAGTTTTATTTGCAAGTCCTGTCCTCTATTCTTTGGAAGAAAAATATGAAAAAAACAACACAATTTTATTCTGTTTTCTTTAATGTAGCATGTATCTGTCTTGTATTTGATCATGTAACAGCTCCAGAGACTATACAATTCAGTTATCTGTTTTCTCCAAGGCTCATAGTTTCCTAGATCTAGTTGTTTGTTGTCATCAGGTGCCTTCCAGTGGGTCTGATGGCACAACAGAATGAAACACTGCCAGGTCTTTCACCTTCCGCAGAATTGTTGCTATGAGCACATTGTTGCAGTCACTGTGTCAGTACATCTCATTGAGGCTCTTCCTCTCTTTTTTTTGCTAATCCTATAGTTTATCAAGCATGATATCCTTCTCCAGGGACTTTTCCCTGCTGATACCATGTTCAAAGTATGTGGAACAAAGCCTCGCCATTCTGGCTCCTAGGGCGCATTCTTCCAAGACAGATTTGTTCTGTTCTTCTGGTTGTACAAATACAATTTCAATGAATCAGTTCTTTCTGATCTTCTTTGTTCATTGTCTAACTTTCACATGCATAGGAGGTGATTGAAAGGACCATGACTTGGGTCAGGCGCACCTTAGTTCTCAAAGTGACATCTGGACTTTTGACATTCTGTTTCATGTATTTATTTTATTCAGATTTAATTAATAATTCACATAAACACCTAGAGTAGTGCCTGCTGCATGAAGCCAGTTGCCATTCAGTCCATTCTGACTCATAGCACCCTACGAGTGTCAGAGAACAACTGTGTTCCATAGGGTTTATATTTTTGTTGTTGAACATAACCACTTTTTATTTAGTTATTTATTACCTATCTCTTATTGTACATTGTCTTCCCCTTCACCCGAGTTAGTATGTGTCTACCCTCTAGTTAATAATTTGTCTTCCTCTTCCCTCCCTACCTCCAAAAGACCTTTAACAAGGCCTTTTGCTGCAGACTTAGCCAATGAAATGGCCTAACACCCTTTGATTTCTTACTCCTGTTTGTGTGGACATTGATTGTGGATCATGACGTTGCATTTATCATGGTGCTTATTGGTCCAGATGTGAGGATTTTTGCTTGATGTTGAGGGTATAATCCACACTGAAGACTGTAGTCTTCAGTTAATGCTTCTAGTCCTCTGTAGGATAAGCACTGGACTGCTAACCACAAGGTCAATAGTTCACACCCACCAACTTCTCCTTGGAAACCCTATACAGCAGGGTGGGAAACCTTTATTTTGCCAAAATTTGTAACACTATTCACAGGCCATACAAAATTATCAAAATAAAAATTAGCCCGCTATATTTGGTCAAACATTTAATTAAAGTACTCCTAATGTGATAGCTAAGGAGCTCTGGTATCGTAGTGGTTACGAATCGGGCTGCGAACCTTAAGGTCAGCGGTTCGAGACTACCAGCCGCTCTGCGGGAGAAAGATGAGGCTTTCTACTCCCGTAAAGATTTACACCCTCGGAAACCCTGTACAGGGTCGCTATGGGTTGGAACCGACTCGACGGCACTTAACAACAACAACAGTGTGATAGCTGGAGTCCTGGTGTGGTGCTGTGGGTTAATGTGTCAGACTGCAAAGCCATTTGAACTGCAAGGTCGGCAGTACAAGCTCACCAGCTGCTCCTTGGAAACCCTATACAGGGTCGCTATGGGTCGGAACCAAGTCGACGGCACTTCACGACAACAACAACAATGTGATGAGTGAGTCCTGGCATGGTGTTGTAGGATAAGAACTCGACCACAAGATCTGTTTGAACTGTAAGGTTGCTGGTTCAAATTCACCTGTCGCTCTTTGGAAACCCTATATAGGGTTGTTATGGGTTAGAACCAACCCAGTGGCATTTAACAACAATAACAACAATAATATGATGGCTGGGTCTACATTTACCTTAGCAGGGCCAAACCAAATGATTTCATGGGACTTATATGGCTCTTGGGCTAGATGTTTCCCACTCCTACTATACAGGATCACTATGGGTTGGAAATTACTCGATGGCACTTAACAAGAACAACAAATGGTAAGTATTGTTTAAAATCTCCCAAACTTCCTTCTTAAGAACCCATTTTATTTTCATTTGTGCTCGGAAGCTATTTTCCAAATGACTGGCAACAAATAGAGTTGTTACTATCCCACAGAGCTTCACTTGTTTAATCTGTGCATTTCGTATGTTCAGCCCAGTGAATAGTTTTGCTAGTCTGAAATGGTCCTGAAACATACCAAAGAAAGAAAGAGAGAAAAGGCTAAAATAGTGCATCCAGAAAATGGGCTGTTACATAAACTATTTCAATAGATATAATTCATGTGGATCTTTGTCTGTCATCTCACTTTAGAGAGGCAGTGTGAAGTGGAGAATGAGCATGGGACCTGGAGTTGAGACCTGTTGTCAAAGTAGGTCACTGCAGAATGAGCTGAGACTTCAGTGAAGTCATTTCACCTCTCTGAACTTGTTTCTTGATATTTCCATTGGGAATAATACCTATCTTTAGGAGAAAACTAATATACTATATAGAGTTACAAATGTAGGTATTCAGTAAAAGCTAACTTATCACTCATTGGCACCTGAACTTTGAGACTTCTCCACTCAAGAGAGTTACAGCATTTCAAGTTGTAAAAAAAAAATGCTTTTGATAGAAGAGCCTGTTTCCTACTTCACTGGACACTTCACCACAGCCTGCTGTTTCCATAAGTTATTTCTATTTGTCATTAATCATGACAGCTTAGTGTACATCCGGTGCTGTGCTAAGTGATTCACATATATTATTTCATCTAATCATAACAGCATCCTTTTGAGGCACTTTTGGGTTTCTGACTTTCTACCATGCTTTGTGCACTATCTTTAGAATATGCTGTCTACCAGATTTTATCCACTGCTTTGCTAAGTCTCACCATCCTCACTTCCAAGGAGCTTCCAAGACAGATTTGTTTATTCTTTTGCCAGTCTATGGACTTTCAATATTCTTTGTCAATACCACAATTCAGATACATCAGTTCTTCTCAGGTCTTTCCTAGTCTTTGTCCAGCTTTCAACTGCATCTGGGGTGAGCGAGGCACATCTTAGTTCTCAAAGTAATTTAGCTCTTTAACACATTAAAAAGTTCTTTTGCAGATTTGTCCAATGCAATACATTGATATCTTGGCTACTGCTTACATGATCACTGATTGTGGTCCAAGTAAAATGAAATCTTTGACAAGTTCAGTCTTTTCTCTGTTTATCATAATGTGGCTTACTGGTCCGGTTGTGAAGATTTTTATTTTCTTTACACTGAATTGTAATCCGTACTGAAGGTTGTATGCTTTGATCTTCATCAGCAAAGTGTTTTAACTTCTCTTCACTTTCAGCATATGAAATTGTGTCATCTGCATATCACAGGTTGTTAATGAATCTTCCTCCCAACTTGATGCCGCCGTCTTCTTCATAAAGTACAGTTTCTTGGATTATTTACTCAGTGTACAGATTAAATAAATATGGTAAAAGGATACAAACTGGACACACACCTTTCCTGATTTGAAACCACCCAGTATCACCTTGTTTGTTTGAATGACTACCTCTTGATCTATGTATAGATTCCTCATGAGCATAATGAAAATACCCATTTTCCCTAATGTTATCTATAGGTTGTTATGAGCCACACAGTTGAATGCCTTTGCATAGTCAATAAAACACATGTAAACATTTTATGGTACTCTCTGCTTTCAGCCAAGATCCATCCGACATCAGCAATGCTATCTCTTGTTCCACATTCTTTTCTGAATTCACCTTGAATTTCTGGCAACTCCTTTATCAATGTACTACTGCAAGCACTTTTGAACTATCTTCAGCAAAAATTTACTTATATGTAATATTAATGATATTGATTGATAAGGTCCTCATTCTGTAGGGCCACCTTTCTTTTATAATAGGCACAAATAAGGATGTCTTCACATAGGTTGGTGAGGTAGCTGTCTTCCAAATTTCTTGACATAAACTAGTGAGTACTTGCATCAGTTGGCTGGAACATTTCAGTTGGTATGCTGTAAATTTCTGGAGCCCTGTTTCTCGCTAATACCTTCAATGTAGTCATGATGTTTTTGTTGTTGTAGTTGAGCTGTTGGATTCTTTTGGCTAGGATTTTGTTGAAAATTTTTGCATCTATGTTCATGAGGGATATTGGTCTATAATTTTATTTCTTAGTGATGTCTTTCCCTGGTTTGGGTATGAGAGTTATCTTGCTTCATAAAATGTATAAGGACATTTTCCATCCTCCTCTATCTTCTGGAATAATTTGAGTAGAATTAGTGACAACTCTTCCCTGAGTGTTTGGTAGAACTCACCATCACCAGTGAAGTCATCTGGGCCTGAACTTTTTTGTTTGGGAGTTTTTTGATGACCTGATCAATTTCTTCTTTTGTTATGGGTCTGTTCAGGTTTTATACTTCACTGTGTAAGTTTAGGTAGGTCGTGTTTATCTAAAAATCTATCTGTCTCTTCTAAGTTTTCAAATTTGTTGGAGCACAATTCTTCATAATATTCTGTTATCCTTTTGATTTCCTTTGGTTCCGTTGTGTCACCGCCCATGTGGTTTCTAATGCGTGGTTATTTGTGTCTTCTCCCTCTTTTCTTTTGTTAGATTTGCCAGTGGTCTGTCCAAGAACCAGCTTCTTGTCCTGTTGATTGTTTCTATAGTTTTCTATCTCATTTATTTCTGCTCTAATCTTTATTATTTCTTTTCTTTTGGTGGCTATAGGTTCCCTCTGTTGGTCTGTTTCTAATTGTTGTAGATGCTGTGTTAATGTGTTAATTTTGGTTCTTTCTTCTTATTGGATGTGTGCGTTTATTGCAATAAATTGTCCTCTCAGCACCACTTTCGACGTGTCCCAAAGATTTTGGTATGTTGTGTTTTTGTTTTCATTTGTTTCTAGAAACTTTATGAATTCACGTTTAATTTCTTCTACTACCCAGTTGCTTTTCAGTAGGGTGTTATTCAGTTTCCATGTATTTGACTTGGTTTCCTTGGTCTTCCTATTGCTGATTTCTAATTTGATAGCATTGTAGTCAGAGAAGATACTTTGTAGTATTTTGATATTTGTAAATTTATGGAGATTTGTTTTGTGGTCTAAGACATGGTCTATTCTGGAGAATGTTCCATGTGCACTGAAGAAGAATGTATAATGTGCTGTTGTTGTGTTGAAAGCTCTGTACACATCTGTGAGGTCCAAGTGGCTGATTGTGTTGTTTAGTTCTTCTGTGTCTTTGTCAAGTTTCTTTCTGGTTGCTCTATCCATTTTTGAAAGTGGTGTATTAAAATCACCCACTATTATTGTAGATTCATCTATTTCTTTCTTCATTTCTATTACAGTTTGCTTTATATATTTTGGAGCTGTTTCATTGGGAGCATAGATATTTATGTCATCTTGTTCAATTGTCTCTTTAATCATGAGATAATGTCCATCTTTATCTATTATGCTGGATTTTGCCTTAAAGTTTATTTTATCAGTACTGCCACTCCTGTTAGTTTTTTATTGCAGTTAGCTTGGTATATTTTTTTCTATCCTTTGACTTTCAATCTGTTTTTCTCTCTGTGTGTGAGATGTGTCTCTTGCAGACAGCATATTGAAGGATCTTGTTTTCTTATCCATTCTGCCACTCTCCGCCTCTTAACAGGTGCATTTAATCCATTTCCATTCAGTGTAATTATCGATAGGTATGGATTAATTGCTGCCATTTTGTTTGTTTTTTGTGGTGTTGCTGCTTCTTTGTTCTGTGTGTTTTCCTTTGTTAAGTTCTTGCTTTTTGTGTTCTTTCTTGTGAGTTTCCTCAAAGTTTTAATGTTTCCATTTTCTTGGATTTTCATTTTCTTGGTATGTTGTGAAGTGTTAATTTTCTCTGAGGTTGCCTTATAGTCCTTTAAGTTTTCCCTCCATTATTGCACTCTATTTTATCCTGTAATCTACCTGACCTTCTCACCATCTGGATCTCTGTTCCTACATGGTTACCTTCTTTTATATTGTAATTGTTTTCATCATAAACTGACCTCCCAGATTCTCTGAGTTTGTTCTTATAGTTTTGTTCTGTTCTCAACTCTCCTTCTGTCAATTTAATTCTTGGAGATGCTGCCACATATGTCAGTCTCTGGTTTTTGTCTGTTCTTGTTGGTTCTCAGTCCACAGAACTCCCTTTAGGATGTTTTGTAGTGCAGGGTTGGCTTTGCCAAAATCCCTTAGCTTCTGTTTATCCTGGAATGTTTTGATTACACTGTCGTATTTGATTGATAGCTTTGCGGGATAAAGGATTCTTGGATGGCTGTTTTTTTCTTTCAGGGTCTTATATATGTCTCCCCATTACCTTCTTGCTTGCATGGTTTCTGCTGAGAGATCCGAGCTTAATCTGACTTGCTTGCCTTTGTATATAACACTCTGTTTCCCTAGTTGCTTTCAGGAGTGTCTCTTAATCTTTGATTTTGGAGAGCTTGATTATGATATGTCTTGGTGATTTTCTTTTGGGATCTATCCTTCCTGGGGTTCGTTGAGCTTCTTGAATGTTTATCTTTTCACTTTTCAGGATGTTAGAGAAATTTTCTTCCAGCATTTCTTCTACTGTTTCCTCTGTGGGCTTGTGTGATTCTTCTTGTTCTGGAATGCCAATAATTCTTAAGTTATTCCTTTTCATGTTGTCAAACATGAATCTTAGATCGTTTTCAGATTTTTTTAATCCTTTTTTCTGTTTGCTCTTCTATATTAGTGGTATTGAGAAATTTGTGTTCTTGCTCACTGGTTCTGCCTTCCATCTCTTCTATTCTACTCCTTTGTCCTTTCACAGTATTGTCTATTTCTGATATTCTATTATTGATTGTTTGGACCTCTTTCTGTAGGTTTTGAATTGTTTCCAATGCTATATTATCTTATTTGGTTGTTCCTGTAGCGCTTTCCTGACTTCTTCCTTATTTTTCTCAACTCCATTGTAAAGTGTTTTGAAACATTTTATAATCATTATTCTGAATTCCTTCTCAGGCATTTCCAAGGCCTGCCCTCCTTCCAGAATGGAGTCCAGGTCTACCTCTAGGTCATTTGTCTCGGACATTTTATCTTGTTTCTGGACATGTGATGATATGGTCATCTGCTTTTGTTTCTTGGACAAGTTTAGTGCTTATCTGTGATCTTAATACTTAATTGAGTATGTGTTTTGGTATTTTTTATGTTTTCTGATTGCTTCAAGGATATGATCAGGATGTGGGCTTCCCTTTT
Organism: Chrysochloris asiatica; assembly: GCF_000296735.1. Classification (NCBI taxonomy): domain Eukaryota; kingdom Metazoa; phylum Chordata; class Mammalia; order Afrosoricida; family Chrysochloridae; genus Chrysochloris; species Chrysochloris asiatica. The sequence goes on along the minus strand of NW_006408763.1, from coordinate 3,556,121 downwards.
CACTCTTATTATTGCTTAACTCAGAGTAACTGTCACAGGTATTGTCTGCCTCCCTGGTATATGGCAGTTAGTATTGGTTCTTGCCTGGGGTTTGGTGTTTTATAGAGTGTGATTTTGTAGCTTGACTATATGGCAGCAATTGCTGTCTATTCTTGGGTAATATAGGGAGAGAAAGAGTCCTCCAAGGGTAGAAGGGGAAGCATAAAGCTGCAAAACTGCTCCAGCAATAAAAGAAGAACCTCCCCCCACAAAACAACAACAACAAAAATACTAGACTGAATACTGTAGTCTATAATCGCAGAAAAGGGAGAGGAGGGAGAGAAGAAGAAAAAACAAAAATCTGTAGCCTAATATGAGTATGCCTTTAATGTCCTCTTTTCAGCTTCTTGCCTTCAAAGCTGCCTGAGAAATTTCAAGATGTCACTGTTGGTTGTTATGCTGCATCTCAGGATTTAATCTAATTTTCGGCCTGTTTTATTTTTAAACTCTCTTTCCCTCTCTACACCCCTGTCCTGGCCTTTCCAGTATTAAAAAAATATAAAACAGTTCCTAGCCAGCTCTTGGGCTGAGAGTGTCTGTGCGCATGCATGGCAGAAGAACCCACCGGTGGTGAAGGTGGGGGGTGTCCACTCGCTCAGGCACACACACCCCCAGTCATGAGAATGTAGGTGCACAAATAGTGGGGAGTAGCTAATGAACAGATACTAAAAAAAGGAAAATCAGAACAAAGCAAAACCGACAAAGTGTATTGTCCACCTTTGCTCCAAGGTTCCTGTGGCGTTTTTCCATGGTGTGTTTGCTCCCCCGCTTGGTCTTGCCATTTGTTCTCACTCAGGTTATGGTTTCCAGGCCTCCAAGCCTGGCAGATTCAAAAGTACGTGATTTCTTACTTACGCTTCAAGTTTCCCTAGCTATAAGCCTTCAAACTTTTAAAATACGTGTACCTATGTGATTCTGCGTTTTGGAGCTCCTCCCTGGATCTGCTTTGCCTGGTATTCTGTGGTATTGGTGACAGCGAATTTCACTGTACCTCCACTCTAGCTGCCATCAAGCCCCGCCTCCCCCATGTTGAGCTCTTTCATTTCGTTTTTTTCCATTAACTTTAGTTACTTTGCAGTCAAGAGAAAATTTCAGAGTATCTTCTGACATCCATTTTGGTCTTTCCTTTCTTTCCTGTCTTTTAAATGGCCTCTTCCTTTCTTCATGTTTGAAATTCTTGATGTCATCCCACAATTCACTAACAAGTCATTAGTGTTCAATGAGTCAAATCTGTTGTTGATACAGTCTCTAAATTCAGATCAACACTGACTGTGAACCACAAGGCTGGCAGTTCAAACCCATTAGCTGCTCCTCAGAAACTCTATACAGGGTCACTATAAGCTGTATCCAACTCAACAGCACTTATCAACAACATACTCAAGATTGGGTTTTGGTTCTCGTGGACTTGTTTTAATTTTCCTCATCTTAAGCCTGAACTTACATAAGAGCAATCAATGATCTGTTCCACAGTCTACTCCTGGCCTTCTTTTGACTGACAATATTGAATTTTTTCATTGTTTGTTCCCACAGATGTACTTGATTTGACCCCTGTGTGTTCTATCTGATAAGGTCCATGTGTATAGTCGCTATTTATGTTATTGACAAATGTATTTGCAATAAGTAAGTCTTTGGTCTTGCAAAATTCTATCATGTGGTCTCCAGCATCATTTCTATCATCAAGGTCATATTTTCCAGCTAACCATCCCTCCTCTTTGTTTCTAACTTTTGCATTCCAGTCACCAGTAATTAACAATGAATATGGATTGCATGTTTAATCAATTGCAGGCTGAAGAAGTTACTGATATTCTTCAGTTTCTTCATTGCCTTTGGTGGTTAGTATGCAAATTTTAAAAACAATGGCATTAGCTGATCGTCTTTGGAGGTATATGAATATCATTCTATCACAGACAACATTGTACTTCAGGATAGATATTGATATGATCTTTTTGTCAATGAATGCACACCATTCTTCTTCATTTGTTGTTGCTGGCATAGTAAATCATGTGATTGTCAGGTTCAAAATGGCCAATACTTGTCCATTTCAGCTCACTAATGCCTAGTATATCCATCTTTGCATGTTCCATTTCATTTTTGACAACTTTCAGTTTTCCTGGATTCATACTTCATACACTCAACATTATATTATTAATGGGTGTTTGCAGCACTTTCTTCTCATTTTCAGCCACACCCTATCAGTAAATGAAGTAAATGAAAATCAGTAAAAAAACAAAACAAAACAAAAAAAACACCCAAAACTTTGCTCCATCCATGTCATTAAGGTGGACTATACTTTGTGGAGGCAGCTCTTCCTCAGTCATATATTGTCTTCCAACCTGAGAGGCTCATCTTCCAGCATTATATCAGACAACATTTCTCTGATATTCATAAGGTTTTCAGTGATTAATCCTTTGAAGTTGACCACATATTTCTTCTTCCAATTGTGTTCTTAGTCTTTGAGCTCTCCTGATTCCTGTCCACTATAGGTGATCCTACTGAAAACACAGAAATCAAATTGACTATATCTGTGGAACAGACCATCAGTTGCTAATATGCAAATTCAAACTGAAGCTGAAGAAAATGAAAACAAGTCCAGGAGAGCCAAAATATGACCTTGAATATACCCCACCTGAATTTAGAGATCATCTGAAGAATAGATTTGATACATTAAGCACTAAAGACTTAAGACCAGAAGAGTTGTGAGATGACATCAAGAACATCATACAGGAAGAAAGCAAAAAGTCATTAAGAAGACAAGAAAGAAGGAAAAGACCAAAATGGATGTCAGAAGAGACTCTGAAACTTGCTCTCCAGTGTAGAGATGCTAATGAAAATGGAAGAAATGAGGAGGTACAAGAGCTGAACAGAAAATTTCAAAGGTCAGCTTGAGAAGACAAAGTCAAATATTATAACGAAATGTACAAAGACCTGGAGTCGGAAAAACAACTTACAGATATTTGGGAGTTAGCAATTTTAATTAGGTATAATAGACATGGAGTCCTGGTGTGATGCTGTGGGTTAATGTACCAGACTGCAAAGCCATTTGAACTTCAAGGTCAGCGGTTCAAGCTCACCAACCACTCCTCAAAAACCCTATACAGAGTCGTTATGGATCGGAACCGACTCAACAGCACTTAACAACAACAACAACAACATAATAGACATAAAATAAATTGCATACATTGTACAGTTTGCTAAGCTTTGACACAGGTCTTTTTGATCCATGGAACCATCACCACAATTAAAATAATGAACATATCTTTCAGTCTCCTTCCAAAGCATTTCCTCATGCTTCCCTGTAATTCCTCTCTTCGTTTCTCTCAACCCCTGATTTCCCTGTCCCACATCAGCCCCCAGGCCACTTCTGATCTATATTCTGTCATTGTCTGTGTATATAATTTCTGTCATGTTGCATTTACAGATTGATTCCTTAATATAAAACTAATATTTCATTTCTGAAATCATCACAACTTAATCATGATGGATTAGCTTGCTCTCTTACATATTTTTGTATTAATTTATCTAATGTTTTGCCTGAGATTTTTGCAATTATGTTTATGAATGAGATTGGGGTGTGATTTTTCTTTCTATTATTACCCTTGTCATGTGTTGCTATCAAGGATATGCTGGCCTCTTAAAATGGGAAGGGCGTGTTTTATTCTCCATTCTATTCTCTGAAGAGTTTGTATAAAATAGGTGTTATTTTTTTAAAGTATTTATTCTGAATTAACCAATGATCACTTACTTACATAAATGCTCTTTGTAGTAAAGTCTACTTTGTCTGATATAAATGCAGTTTACACACTATTGTTATCATGTATTTTAATTCTATATAGACTTAAAAAATATCTTTATATATTATTATAAGTATTGCTACATTCAGTTAAAATCCATTTAGATTAATTCATATGTTTGTCTTTTCATTGTTAATAATTCCTTTCAGCATCTCTGAGCTACCATTTGGAAGCTGAATACTCCTTTTAGTATTTTTTTAAGAGTAGACTGCTAGTAAAAAGTCTCTGCATTTTTTTACTTCAAAAACAATTTTCCTTGCTTCATTACTGAGAGATAATGTTACTAATAAGGAGTACTAGGTTTACAGTTCTGTTCTTTCAGTACATTTGAAGATACTATTCCATTCTCTTCTAGACTTGGATTCTTTAGAAAAATCAGCTGTCAGGCTAATAATTGTTCCATTGCTGAAGTTGCTTTTCATATTTTTTCTCTAATTTTGGTTTGTAATTTTGACTCTGACATGCTTCAGAATTTAGATTCTGACAGGCTTCAGTGTGCTTTTCTTTCTATTTATCTTGCTTTAAGTTCAGAGAGCTTCTTGAACCATGACTTTTGCAGTTTTAGAAAATTCTTATTCGTTCTCTTGTTATATATTACTTCTTTCTGATTCTCTCTTCCTTCTCTTCAGAGGACCTTTTCACTATTTTTAGGGGCATGTATGATGTAGCCTCTGGCAACCTCTCTGACCCCATCCCCCACTATACTCTGTCTTGGTTCCTCACTCCTCTAAATACCTTTCTGTTTTTACAACAAACCAAGCATGCTCCTGCCTCAGGGATTTTGGAAATTATGTTTACCTAGCCTGGAACACTCGTTTTCAGACATGTCTGTGGTTCATTTCCTTACATGATTATGAAGAGACTCAATCATGGCCTTGTCAGAGAAGTTTTCCCTGATCACTGTATTTAGATCCCTCCTCCCAATACTGCCCTCTAATCCTTCATCAGGTTTTATTTTTCTTCACAGCACTTATTGCAATATGACTGCAACATTGGTTTGAACTGCAAGATTGGCAGTTCTAGCTCACCAGTAGCTCCTCAGAAATGCCCTACAAGGTTACAATGAGTCGGAACCAACTTGATGGCACTTAACAACAACATATATATGTAAATTCCAGAACAGAGATTATATTTTTGTCTTACAGCTGTGTATTTCACATCTGGAATAGAAAAGGTGTTCATTAAATATTTGTTGGATAAATAAATTACTAATAGATAATGGTTATAGTAAGATAGAGTTCTCAGTGGAAAGTGAAGGAAGGAGACAGGAGAAATAACTAAGCAAGGCTTTTAGTTTCTCTCTGTGTCTTTATATAGATACATATGTGTGTGAGTGTACACATGCATATTGTTGTTTTTATATGCCATCAAATTGGTTCCGACTCATAGAGACCCTGTTTAGGGGTTCTGAGGAGCAGCTGGTGGGTTTTTACTGCCAACCTTGTGGTTAGCAGTCCAGTGCTTCTTCTACAGCACCACACCAGGACTCCATACTTACATATTAATATATGTTGCTGTTTAGAGCCCATAAGTGTTCCACAAGAGAAAAATGAGGCTTTCTGCTCCCATAAAGATTTACAGTCTCAGAAACCCTATACAGTGTCACTATAGTCGGAATCAACTTGATAGCACTTAACAAGACCAACATATATTGTATTTAAAGATAGTATCTTTGACTATCTACATATCCATAATTATTACCTAAACTAGCAAGATGTAATGTTAATATGCTTGAAAATATTGCTTTTAGTACATTACATTGATATGTTCATCATTTAGCTCCACACATTTATTTCTGATTCGTGTTTTTAATTAAACCTACCAAATAAAGATAAATTGTTTTCCAGTAAATTAATGAATGAGTAAGTAAAGATACTATTAGTACTTTTCTTAGTATGAAATCATTGTGATTGCACATATAAATTTATTACAAGATTTTGGCAAAATATTATGAATGCTTTTTAGTACAGAGGCTAATAAATTGACCAGCAACTGGGTAATGCCTGGTCCAGTTCCTTTTTAATTTTTTTATGATGTCTATTTCTTATGTAATTTTGTAGAGACTAACAGAAAGACATCTTTATAAGCAAACAAAAAAGTAACTAAATCTGAACTTCAGTGTAATGACTCTAAGTATCTTTTGTGAATTTCTCCCCTGTATAAACCATAAATCCACCTATAATGCCAAGACCTACACCCAATATGCAGTCAGCGTAGCTACACAGAAGTAATCTATATTCCAGGCCAAAGCTATTTGACCAGAGAGACTCATAACAAGGTTTTCACCTCGCTGGCGCCCACAGCATTTTGCCAGATTTCCTGAGGTCAGCGTACCTGCCTGATGTTCATGGACTATGCTGCTTTTCCAGGAATGCCTCCAAGACATCCTGACTCAAAGAAAAGATGCCATACTGCGCATTTTTACTGCTTATAAAGAGAACAGGGATGGTGTATGCCTGTACTTAGCAGCATTAAAACAGAAACGGAGCTGATAAAGTCATCAAATCAAGCCTTCACCCACCACCTATGTATTTTCTAGCAAGAGTGAAGCTGACAATGTAGCAAATGCTTCTTAGGAAAGTTAAGGAGAAAAGCATCCACCACCCTATTGTTCCTGCCCCTCCCCCTCCCCTAAAATAGGATTGCTAACATCTGATGTGAGCAAGAGGAGTGTTTGGGGCTGTGCCATATGCCCCTGTAAGAAATACTGAGCTCATAATGACTAAGAAACTCTAGGGGGTTGTCTAAACCACCAAGGTTAGAAAGGGCACAGCATTATTACAGCTGAACTAAAATTTAATGTGATTCTTGCTTTATTGCCCATGATGTCCTAAGCAGTTGGTATAGCAGGCAAACTCTAAATAGAGGGGCCCAGTCATGGCTCACCACAAAAACAAAACAAAACAAATATGCTGCTTGCAGAGGGGGAATAGGAGAAGAACTTGGTTAATATTTCTAAAAGGCATATGTTTTAATGCTATGACTGTTAAGTGTTGTGGAGTTGGTTCTGACTCACAGAGACCTTGTATAGGTTTTCCAAGGAGCAGCTGGTGGGTTTGAACCACTGACCTTGTGGTTCAGAGTCCAGTGCTTAACCTACAGTATCATACCAGGATATGAATTTATTATTTTCTTTCTTTTTAGAATTTTATCATAAGAGATAACCTTCAATATAACAAAAAATGTACATAAATGCACCAAATAAAATTTTAGCGTATCCACTAGAAGGTATTGTGACTTTGGTACTCAATGTATTTAGAGTTATGTCATTGTTGTTTTTAATTCCCATCAGAGTGGTTTTGACTCATAGTGACCCCGTATAGGATTTCCAAAGGAGCCGCTGGTGAGTTTGCACTGCTGACCTTGTGACCCAATGCTTATCCTACAGTGCCACACCAGGACTGTCGTTAGAGGTGGTAATTTCTCTGAATGAATTAGAGGTGTACACCTTTCTGTGTTGACAAGCAGGTGTCATGTAGGTGGACAGGACTGAGAGTGCTGTCGTGTGGCTTGGGGAACACCATGGTCTCATGAGAACCACGATCCCATTTTTCTTTTGATCCTCAGTACTTTCCGTCATTGCAGCGTACAGTGCCTCATCGTACTTGTGGTAAACTATATGACAAATGTTGCAATTTAGAATAGAAATTCTGGTGAGATTGAGAGCAGCCGCGTAGTGAAATGAGCAGCTCTCCAGCAGATGGAGTGAGGAGCACAGTGAAGCAGGCTTCAGAAAACCTGGAATCTACACTTAGGACTTCTAGTGTGGAACAGTTTAGCCTGGTACATTGCTTTGCCTTCTATGACTTAACCTTCAAAATAAGGTCCCTTTCATCTTTGGCATGTAATCTCAGATCTAACATGGAATTTTATTTTAGCAGTTTTTAAAAAGAAAATGTTTAGGCTGAAGGACTAAATCTCTATTCTTAGTAAGTTGAGGAAGTTTAGTACCATTTTCTTTGTAAAGTTCTGGCTTTTAACTCCATAGTCTTTATTTGTGTTATTTTCTCATCTCTTGGCTGACTGGAGAGCAAGTGCCATTGACATGGTCCAAGGGGAATATTCTTTTTACCCTTGAAATATGGAATACCAGAAGTACCTACCCACAGAAATGCCTGTGAATGACAATCATGAAAAACACTTTAATTAAGTGAATTCAATCATTATAAATTGAATTAATCCCTAATTTTGTCATATCATAGGAGACTACTTATACTAGAACCTGCCAGCTGACCCTTATCCAAATTTCCATTGAAATAGCAATCTTATAATACAGTATGTTCTTGGACTGTTCTAAAATTTCCAGCTGTTGTAAGTGTGATATTGAACCTTAAAAAGGAAACTTTTTACTAACAAAATGTATTTGAAGTGTGTACTCAGGTGCTAAGAGGTAGACTTAACTTGAAAAACACAATTCTATTGAAATGACTCAAGGCTCTACACCCTGGGCTTTTCCACAGACCTCTTCAATCGAGACCTCTGATGTCATTGTGTTGTTTCTGCCTGAAATCCTACTGTGGAAGTGATTGCAAAAGAAGCTTTGTGTTGTTGGTTTTCCTCTGTAAGATAGTTATCTATGTCAAGATAAGCAGAGATAGTTATATTCATCTTTTAAATGACCAAATAAAGTTCTGGTTTAAAAGCTAAATTACATTTCAGTCTTACCAGACTTATAGGTCCAGCATGTTGCTGTTAAGAGTATGAAAACATTTCCGATGAAATAGTAACACCTGGGAGAAGTTAGCTACATATTCATAACACGCCTAATACAAGTGCCGATGCCAGGACTATATTGCATGCTTGGTGAAGGTGATGACAGGTTTGCCCTACTCATAACATTTGAGGCCATCCTTCCAAACCAATGCTCACTACTACTGAAGTGATGTTCATGGTACAGTCTGCAGCAATGACAGTTTTGTTACCAGTTGAGCATCAGAAAAGAGGGAAACAACCAGACTTGGGAGACAGAATATCCTTCTAGGATTTAGTAGTAATCCTGAGGTGACTCATTTATCCCTGTTGTCAGTAAACAGGCTTGGCTTAGTCATTTTGCCCTGGTGGCATTGTGATTATTATTTCCTTTATTGAAATGAAAAATAGGATGTTATTTGACAGAATGATAGACTTAGTGTTTTCAGTATTTCTAGGGAAAGTAAATATATAACTCTGAGTTAACATCAGTGGATCAGTACTTCACAACCCTTTGGTGTACATCTTTTCTACCAATCTAAGGGTTTTCTTGATATGAATATATGCATTAAATGAAAGTGATCTAAAGTGAAACTGTGATATGAGATAATATTTTTCCCAGTTTGTCATTTTTCTTTAGACCTTCTTGTGAATTAAAATTTTTGCCGTGTAGATTAAAAACATTTTTTCATGTAATTATACTTATTAGTCTTTTCCATTATGGCCCCCAAATTTTCTAGAAAGTACTAGAAAGCAATGGAAATGGTCTCCCTTATTTTTAACTATTTCTTAGTTTCACTTAAAATTTTTGTTTTTCTTTAAATTATTTAGATTAAATTTGATAAATTAGATTTAAAATTTTAGATATTTCTTTATCATCTGAAGTAATAAATATGGTAGATTTTGATTATTTACTACCCTCACTAAATTTGGTCTTGTTACTGTAATTACAATGCATTTGTAAAGTATCTTAAAATTGTATATTTTTAAGAGTTTGATATAATTTATCTTCATTATGTTTTCTGGAATGTTTTAAATTTTTATTCATAAATATTACACATGTCTCAAGTTTTCTAACATGTTTCATGTCTTCCTGGTGCTTTTGTAAGTGGCGTCTTCCTCCTATTTGTTCTTCTATTCTGTATCTTGCTACTGTACCAAACTGTTTTATTACTTATAGTACATTTTTGTTGAACATCTTAGGTTTTCTGTATTGACCACAATTGTGACAGTTTTACTTTCTTCACTTAATTTTTATACCTCTAATTTTTGTCTCTTATCAGTTGTATTGTCTATCAGCCAGTATTGCTAAGTAAGAGTGGTGACAGTCAGGAATATCTCTTTGCTCCAGACATGCGCAGGAATACCTCTTGTCAGCAAGAATATTAGTTGTTTTGAGATTCGCGTATTCTATCAAGTTAAGAAGGCATTTCTTTTTACTGTATTTCTTCTATATCATTTTCCACTTTATTGGGTTTAACCAAGTTGCTAAATAATGATAAAGGGTGTCTACAGTTCCGGTAGTGTAGTGTAGCATAGTGGTTATGAATTAGGCTGCTAACCTCAGGGTCAGCAGTTCGAAACTACCAGCTGTTCCATGGGAGAAAGATGAGGCTTTCTGCTCCCGTAAAGATTTATAGCCTCGGAAACCCTGTACAGGGTCACTATGAGTCAGAACCGACTCCACAGCGCATAACTACTACCACCACAGTTCCCTAACATAATAGGATCAAAGCTCTGGAAGGAAACTTGTTGTTAAGTGCTCTTAAATTGGCTCTAACTCATAGTGATCCTTATAGGGTTTCCAAGGAGTGGCTGGCAGGTTTGAAATCACCTTGTGGTTTGCAGTCCAGGACTGATCCTACAGTGCCATACCAGAAGGAAACTTAAGATCCTCTAATCCACTTCCCAATATATTATGGGTGATGTAGTCCAAGTACATTGTAATTCCCCAGAAGTCCCCAAAAAATTAGATTAGAAGACAAACTGGCACTAAAAATCAGTCTCTTTAGATCTCACACCAATATTCCTTGGGATAAATAAGACTAATTTCGAAAATTTCCCTTAAGACTATTTTCTTTTCCATTATACTTTCTTCCTGCGATTTTCCTATTTTATCCTTCTCTTTCCATCCACATTTCTGGGACCTCATATGTGCTTCTTGGCTGTGCATTTTTCTCCAGCCTGCCATTGCTAGGAGCCAAGTTTATCAAAGGAGATTTCTAGACAGTGACATAATTCCTTCCCCACCCAAAAGGACCTCTGTGCTATTTGCTCTTCCTGGACACAGTGCATTGTCTTCCAAGTGCTGCTGTCTACTTCTCAAATTAAAGTTGAAAGTTTGCTGGACCACTGAATGCCGAAAAAGATGCTTCAGCTTTGATGATGCCTTTGGCAAGGTGATTTTAACCAGAGTTAGATATGTCATAAATGCCACTGTGTCTTATGGTCATTATGAACCAAGTCTGTTATGCAGTATTGCAGTCTCATTGGAAACAATATAACAAACTTTTAATAATTAATAAAAACAAACCATTACATATTACTAGTACCATATTTTAGATTTTGCACTAATTCTTTGTGTCTTAATGATTCATTAATAGATATCCAAATTAGTGAATATGCTAAGAACAATTATTGGCAAATGGAAAAAAAACTAAAAACCATTTCTCAAAATTATTTTGATTAATAATATTTTAGTACAAAGCAAAAGATAATATTTTCCCCCATTATATTGCCATTCTGTATTTGAGTCCTGGTGTGGTGCTGTAGGATAAACACTGGACAGCTAACAGCATAGTTGGAAGTTCAAACCCGTCAGCTGTTCCTCAGAAACCCTGTACAGGCGGCCTATGAGTTGGAACTGACTAGACCAAGTACAATGATGATGATACTGTCATTAGACTTTGGAGTCAAGTAGATGTCAGTCTACTCATCCTTGCCTACCTGAGTGACTGGTCACGAGTGATAGAATCACCATTGTTTCACGTTTATCATCTGCAAAATGGGGGCAGAATTACCTTGTAGAGTTGTGTGAGAATATAGAGAATAATGTCCAGTAGTTATACCATGAAGTTGTTGTTATTAAGTACCGTGGAATTGGTTCCGACTCATAGCAACCCTGCACAGGGTTTCCAAGGCTATAAATCTTTATGGGAGCAGAAAGCTTCATCTTTCTCCTGTGGAGCAGCTGGTAGTTTCTAACTGCTGACCTTGCAGTTAGCAGCCCAATTAGTAACCATTACACTACCAGAGCTCCATGAGGTAGGCCTCAATAAAGGATACTGGTGTTGTTGGTAAGTGTCTTTGAATCAGTTCTAACTCATAGCAACTGTATAGGATTCCCATGGAGTGGCTGGTAGATTGGAGTAACTGGCCTTACTGTTAGCAGTCTAGTGCTTCTCCTACAGTGCCACACCAGGGTCAATAAATGAAAGCTATTATTATTGGGGGAGTCCTGGTGCCACTGTGGTTTAGGCATTGAACCAGTAGGTCTGTTATTCAAACCACCAGCCACTCCTCAGTAGAAAGATGAGGCAGTCTGTTCCCCTAAAGACTTTTAGTCTTGAAAACCCTAGATAGGGTTGCTATGGGTTGGAATTGACTTAGTGACAATAGGTTTGTTTTGTTTTTATTATTATTGAGGAGCCTTGTTGAAGTGGGTTAAGCACAAGGGTTGCAATTCAAATGCACCAACCACTCATAATGAGGTGATTCTTTCTGCTCCAGTAAAAATTTGTTGTCATTGTTAAGTGCTGTTGAATTGGTACTGACTTGTAGCTCTCCTGTATAGGGTTTCTGAGGAGCCATTAGTAGGTTTGAACTGCAAACCTTGTGGTTAATAATCCAGTGCCTATCCTACAACACCACACCAGGACTCTGAGTAAAGATTTACAGACTCAGAAGCCCTGTAGAGTAAGTCTACTTTACCCTGTAGGTGGCCATGAGCTGGAATCACATGACAGACGTGGACTGATTGTTTGCTGTTATTATTATTATTGTAGTTTAGCAGCTCAATGACACCTATTGTTTTTCTCTCCTTTTTTAAAAAATAGCTTTATCCAGGTACGGTTCACATATTAAATAGTTTACCAATTTAAATTGCACAGTTCAATGGTTTTAAAGTACATTCACAGAGTTGTGCAATCCTCAGCACAATTTTAGAAAATGTTCACACCCCAAAAAGAAGCCCTATAGTTTTTAGCTATCACTGTATCCCCATAACACTCTCGTTCCTCTAGCCATAGATAAACACTGATCTACTTTCTGCTTCTGTAGATTTGTCTATTCTGGCAATTTCATATAAATATGAAATAGTCATATGTAATATGTGGTTTTTGATTGCTGGCTTCTTTCACTTAGTATGTTGTAACATGTGTCAGGACTCATTCCTTTTCATGGCCTAATTATAGTCAACTATAACCATCTGAACTGCAAGGTTGGCGGTTCAAGCTCACCAGCTGCTCCTCGGAAACCCTACACAGGGTCACTGTGGGTTGGAACTGACTCGACGACACTTCACAACAATTACTAATATTTTTAGCTTGTTATTAACATCAAGTTGACATTAATAAATGAATAAATATTACAGATTTGACTCAGTGTGAGTCAACAATTGCAAAATAGCTCATTTATTTATATAGCTATTTTTCTGAGAGTTAGCACTAAGGTACTTATAGGAATTTGATCACCCTCTCTGTTTTGGCCCTTCTTTCTTAGGAATTATTTGACACCATGTCAATTATGGCATATCTCAAGTCTCAAGATGAAAAATATGCTATTAAACATGGGATGTCCTTTTGATTACATTTTTACTAGCCAGTTTCGGAACCACCAGAGAAGCAGTGGGAATGAAAAAAAAGGACCATACAAGAAGTCTTTGATTCCTACTCTAGACGTAGAGCTGAAAAGAACGTGGCCATCATGTTGCTATACATGTGTTCTATAATTTTATCATGTAGGCTGTATGCTAACAACAATAGTAAGCCTTGGGGAAATACAGATGAAAAGCTAATTGCTACTTTCAAGAAGCTTACAATCCCATATGGAGTCTAGAATGGAATTTTTAAGCCATCTCTGACAGGAAGCCTGCATGGACCCTTCAATTTCAGGTGGGAGGAGTTGTCCCTCTATGTGGTTCCCCAGCACCCTATATTTGCACTTACTGTTTTAGTATTTTCTATACTTTATATTAATTTTCTGTCTTATCACAGGTGGAAAAAAAGATAACCAACACATAATTTGGCCCTGATATGAATTCATATGAGTGCTACAAAGTGTTTGCTACAGGAACTAGAAAAGTTTTGAGAAGATTTAGAGGAGATGGCATTTGAGTTGAATTTAGAAGGGATGGTAGGAGTTCCATAGGTAAAGAGGTGGGGAAGAAAAATTAAGATGAGCAAAAGCAATATTAGTTTGTTGTATGCATTTAAAATTTTTTTATGTCCTTTATGTGAAAAAAAAAAACGGACCACTATTTCAACACTGAATTTAAATTTAATTAATTCAAATTCAAATACCTTTCTATATACAGAAATGAAAGAATTTTGCTTGAAGAAGCCAGATCAAATGATTTCATTACCGTTTTACAGCAGATTTTGTTGCTATTAATACTGCAGTCTTCTACCACATGTGCCAAAGGTGTGGTTTGAAATTCTGTTTTTAACTCTTAATTATCAAGTAAAATATGCCACAAAGAAGGAGGCCTGAAAATAAAGGATATGAAATTTTGAACTAATAAACCAAATCAAACCTGTTTCCTCTGAGTCAATTCTAACTCATGGGGACCCTTTCACACAGAGTAGAACTGTCCCTTAGGGGTTCCAAGGCTGTAAATCTTTACAGAAGACAGCCTCATCTTTCTCCCTCAGAGCAGCTGGTGGATTTGAACCACTGACCTTTCAATTAGCAGCTAAGTGATTAACCATTATGCTACCAGCTGTGTGGTGCTTTACTATGAACCGTCTTAAAAAGCAAGTGTATGATGGGGTCAATTATCAGATGGTATCATCCTTGCTGAACAACAGAACAACAAAACTAATATGTGAGCTTTATCATTTCTTTGGCTGGAAGAAGGGAGCTGTGAAAATGAACCCTTACAAGCTGTGATGAATGAACTGTTTACAACAGACACCTCTGCTAAAGGGCAGTTGGTAGAATGAGTAGGAGCAGTATAATGGCCCATACCTAGATAGATGAGCATTTGTATTCTTAGAATATGGATATTAGCCATTTGAAAGTGACATTTAAATAATCCTATTCAAATTCTCATATATGGATTTACAGCCTACCTGAAAATATCTGAAACATTATTTTAAATTGACCGATCTTTTTCTTGCATAGAGATTCCAGAATTTTTTTTTCTTTTTTAAAAAAAGCTTTACTTCACGTTAGGTTTTCTGTTTTGTTTTTAATTTGGCTTTGTTTTTCATACATAAGCATTTTTTATAAAAGTACAATGTACAGATAAGTGTACAATTGATGGAGTATCACATATTGAAAAGTTGGATAGTAAGCAGATTTTTTTTACTCTTGTCATAAAGGCAAATCTGGGTTTCCAGAACCCAGATCAAGAAACAAAATTATTATTCTCCATGGGTCTCCCCATAGCTGTACATTTTGCAGGCAGAGACACTGACTGACTTCATTCTAGGTGATGTTTTCAAGGATTTGTATAGGGCACAGCCTTAACAGATGGAGACAATGTCTCTACCACTTATGGTAACAAGTGGGAAGGCAGAGTATGTGGAGGGATGTGCTGGTAGGAGGATAGAAGTGATGGGGGGATCTAGGAAGAATCACTTCTGATTGCCTCAGTGTTCCCAGGGGAAGTAGAAAACAGGACTCTCATGTAAGAGAGAGTGGATGGTGAAAGGCATGAAAGAGATGGAAGAGTGACCGGACCATGACATACTGGGAGATTGCCAGATAGAACTAGGGTCATGAATTCAAAGTGAGGCCCACCAGCATGGTTGCGAGTGTTTCTCCAACCAGAGCCAGTTGTATAATTGCAGCACAAGTTGAATTCAGTCAGCACTGAACTGTGAAGGACAAGAGAATGATTACCATAATTGATCTTAGAGCCTAAGGTGGAAGATAGAGGACATATATGGATGGGGGTCAGTGAAAAGGTGGTGGTCCGACTGATGGAGCAGAAGCCTCGGGGAGGTACTTAGTAGGGTTAAGTACCAGAGAGAGTGAGCTAGAATGAGGGGAGATGGTGATCAGAGAGGGACTGCAGAGAATTGGTCAGAATCCTGTTTATCTGTCCAAGTTGGACTCAAAGGAGTCAAATGGGGGACAAGGTTATTGCAGGGGTGGAGATCAAGGAATTGAGAAGCCAGGGTATAGAAAGGATCACCTATGTGTCTGTTGAAATTACTGGAAAATATGACCAGAGAGAGTGACAGTGAGCCAGGACCTGGAATTGTGGAGAATTGGATTGGGGGAGAGATGATCAACAATGTGGGGTAATCCAAAACCTTTTGCTGTAGAGTGAATTTCAACTCCCAGTGACCCTATGAGGCTGAGTAGAACTACCCCATAGTGTTCTCATGGCTATAAATCTTTATGGAAGAACACTGCCCATCTTTCTTCCAAAGAGTGCCTGGTGAGTTTAACTGCTGACATTTCTGTTAACAGCCAAGCAATTTCACCATTGTGTACCAGGGCTCTATAGTCAAAGTAATATGTGATCTAAACTGATGACAGGAGAGTCAAAGCTCTGTCTGTATTTTTGGACCAAGGTTAATTATATAACATCATCGCTATCAGTGGCTAAAACAGGAAGTGAGAAGGCAGCCTTTTTAGAATTTCATTATTTTTGTTGTCATAAAACCTATATTATACACCTACTCCTCACTTATCAACATAATTGGATTCCAAAACTAGGCTCTTAAACAAAGATCAACATGTGAAAATGGAGGCTGATTATGTCAGATCACAAAATGAAGGCTGACTGCTGAATTACATGATCACATACTTGCCAAACTTTGTCACTTTGTAACTGCCAAAGCATTGAGAATCATGCCCCAGCCAAGTTAGCACATAACCGTAACCATCACAGCCAGTATTACTCTTGCCTTACGTCTTGGTGTTCATTACTGCCTGTTGTACATTAATAATGCACAAAATAGTTGGATAGTACATAGATTTTTTTTTTTGTTTTTTTTTACTATTGTCATAAATGTAAAATGTTGGGGACTGAGATAGTTGAACATTGAGGAGTAGGTGTACACACATTTTGAAAAGAAGCACAACCTGCTGCTGTTGAGTCAGTTCTGACTCACAGTGCCCCAGCAGGACAGAGTAGAGCTTCCCTATTGGGTTTCCAAGACTAAACTGGACAGAAACTGATTGCCACGGCTTTCTGCCATGAGCAGCTGACAGGTTCTAACCACTGACTTTGGGGTAGCAGCTAAACTCTTAACCACTGTTCCACCCCGGCTCCTAATACACATATTGTTGTTATTGTTAGGTGCCGTGGAGTCGGTTCCTACTCATAGAGACCCTGTTTAGGATTTCCAAGGAGAAGCTGGTAGGCTTGAACTGCCAATTGACATTGCAGTCCAGTACATTAACCCACAGTGTCCCACCAGGACTCATAGTGAGTTTTTTCTTTTTGTTTTTAAGCACCATCGAGTTGGTTCCGACCTATAGCGACCATGTGTAGGGTTTCTGAGGAGTGGCTGGTGAGCTTGAACCGCCGACCTTGTGGTTCAAACCAATGTTGAAGTCCAATGCAATAACCCACAGTGCCACACCAGGACTAATATTAGCTGCTCAAAAATAGGGATCATATATGTTTGTTTGTTTTGTCTTAATTGGAAAACAGTAGTGATTAATATTCCTTGGATCCAATGTGAACTGTTGTTTTGTTTTGGAGTCTTCTCTTCTGCTTGTGGGAGTCCTGGTATGGCTCTGTGGGTTAATGAGCTGGACTGCTAGGTCAGTTTGAACTGCAGGGTCAGCAGTTCAACCTTATCAGCCACTCCTCAGAAACCCTATACGGGATTGCTGTGAGTCAGAACCATTTCGAGGCACTTAAAAACTTCAACAACATTTTGTTTGTGCCCTAGGATTGTTGTTGTTAAGTGCTGTTGAGTCGATTCTGACCCAAAGCAACCCTATGTAGGGTTTCCAAGAAGCAGCTGGTGAGCTTGAATCACCGACCTTGCAGTTCAAACGGCTTTGCAGTCTGATGCATTAGCCCACAGCGCCACTCCAAATCCCAAAAAGGACAAAATGCAGTTTTAACTTTAAGGACTGAAATATCCAGGTTATAACTTTTTATAACTTTTTAAAGCAAAATGACTCAGAAAAGGAACACAGATGGCTTCTTGGGAAGAGTGCAATTTAACTACATATTTGCACACCATAGAAATGTGAAGTGTTTAAATTCTCTGAGAAACAGAAAAAGCATGAAGCTTTAAAAGACAAACTTAATATAAGATGAAGCACGCCTGTGAATTATATACTCTTATTTTCTTTTGAATCCTCAACCATTGTTATTCAGTTCTTATTGTTTTGAAAGGGATCTCTCACTGTTGACTTAAATTCTTTAAACAACCTTGTTTGCATAGTGATTTAGCATGCAGACCTAGTGTATTTAGGAGTAGGCCAACCAGTCTGGAGGGCTTATAGCCTTAATTACACTTACTACTTTCTTAAGAGTCAAAAGAATGTTAGGAGAAAAGAGAAGGGGGGTTGTGCATTTTGTGAATTTCCTCAGTTTCCTACAGAAGTCCATTAAATTGTGTATGCAAAGAGAATGGTTAGCTTTACAGGTGCCACTGTCTATTGCTACTTAGAAAGAGCATATAAATGGAGGCAAGTGGGTTACCATGGTGTGGGTGATTTAAGGAGTCTTGGCTACTGCTCAGTGGTTAAGCTATCAGCTGCTAACTACATCAGCCTTTCACATTCACCAGGTGCTCCATGGGACAAAAATGTGGCAGTCTAAGGGTCGCTATGGGTCGGAACTGACTCCACAGCACTTAACAACAACAACAACTTTTATAAAAAAAAATGACAACTTTGGAAACCCAATAGGGCAGTTCCACGCTGTCCTGTAGGGTTCGTAGGAGTCGGAATCAACTTCACAGTAATGGGTTTGGTTTGGTTTTTTGGGTAACGCTTTGTTCTAAGAACGTTAATCATTATAATTTAATCATGTTCTACTATATCACTCAGGGAGTAATTACAGTGTGCTGGTAAGACTAAAAGTAGCTAAAGGCTTGCGTAGGTTGTTGGCCTAGTACACTGGCTCCAAGATGGTACAGCCACATGGCAGAGGAGATTCAAATCAGCCAAGGATGGACAGACCTGGCGGCTGGTGACTAAAGATGTATCCTAAGAAATGCCAAGATTCCCAACCAATGATCTCAATTGTTGTTAGCTGCTATTGAGTCGATTTGGATTCATGGCAACTCCATGTGCTAAAGAGCAAAACTGTTTTGTAGAGTTTTCTTTAATCTCAATGGAAGCAGATTGTCACGTTACCACTAGGAGAGTTCCAACTACCAACCTTTTAAGTCGATGGTCTCATGCAAACCATTTGCACCACTAGGAACTTAGTGATCTCAACAGAGGAGGAAATAATATGGTCTATGTTACAGTGCCATATATAGATATACTTTTTTTTTTTTTTAAGTTTTTATTGTGAATTGAGTGATAGTTTACATGGGAGAACATCAGCTTTACATTCATCCTACCGTATTTCATTTCATTGCACTGATTACAATCCCCTCCATGCATCATCATTCAACAGCATTTGCTTCCATTCCCTTTGCCTTTTTTGGGGGGATGTACATGGAAGCACTCAGGAATATGTAACCATTCAAACAACCAAAGGACATACCCTGTAAGCCTGTCCCCAGCCACCAGCACACAGCCTCTCTCCCTCCTTGAGTCTAGACTCCCCATCTGCTCCATCTCTCTACGGCATAGTCTCTGCCTCCATCTCTGGCATCACTGCTTCTCTGGATAGGGTCCCACACTCTGCTCTTCTCCCTTGATGGTCCCAGGATCCTCCGCTCTTGGATTGTAAGATCAACCACTCCCCTCCTTTTGTTACCTTTACATTTGCAACAATCGCAGTTAGTCCTGATACCAATTATTCACTATTGAACCGCAAGAGTCTTATCCCCATCTTCCCCAATCCCATCTAGACAGATTGGAAACCACTCAGTGAAGATTCTCCCTTCCCCTGCACCCTTTGAAACTAAGCTCCCTCTTGAAAACTTGTAAGCCAGTCACTTCATGCCTTGTTGCCCCCCCTCCCCATTTTGGGTAGCTAATGAGGGTGAGAATGATCCTTGCTGTAAAGATTCCCTTTTTTAAGCTACAGTGCCATATTGATACCAGTACTGATACCAGACTTATTTTAGAAGTATTTTGTTGTTGTTATTGCTAAGTGCTGTTGAGTCAGTTCTGATTTATAGTGACCCTATATAGGGTTTCTGAGGAGCAGCTGGTG
>NW_006408763.1:3526713-3532322 GCF_000296735.1 Chrysochloris asiatica | reverse complement strand
TTTGAGTTATGTTGTTGGAAGAGACTATTGAAAGTACCATGGGCTGCCAAAAGAACCAACAGATCGGTGTTAGAAGAAGTGCAGCCAGAGTGCTCCTTGGAGGCCAGGATGTCCAAACTTCCTCTCTCATCCTTAGGACATACTGTCAGGAGGGGCCAGTCACTGGAGAAGGATATCATGTTTGGTAAGGTAGAGGGTCAGAGAAAAAGAGGAAGATTCCCAGCAAGATTGATTGGCAAAGTGGCAGCATCAATGGACTCAAGCGTGGCAACAATTGTGAGGTTTGCCCAGGACCAGGCAGTGTTTTGTTCTGCTGTGCTTAGGGTTGCTATGAGTCAATACTGACTCGATGACTCCTAACAACAAGAATTTTCATGTTCATTATCTTTAGTTTTATCTTCCTTGTATGTAGATTAGGCTGCAGGTATATTCAGTCATTATAGTTATTTTTGTAAACATATTCTACTTTATTGAAAGGTCTTTAAACTAAGGGTGAGATCTAATCTGGTTCTAGCTCACCAGGAAGAAAGATGAGGCTTTCTGCTCCTTCAAAGGTTTTTTTAAAACCATAGGGTCAATATGAGTTAGAACCAACTCAACTGTACTTAACAACAACCAAGACCTAATTTGGTGGCAGAAGCTTTGTGTTGTAGACCATTAGTTTCTCTTTTTGAAAATATGAAGGCACAGAAATTTTGTCAATTCAAATGTGGTGCTCCTTAGTTTATTTTTGATTCAATGCAGCATAGAACTCTTTGGTTATGTTTTAAGGTAATAATTTAGGAATTGTTGGTGTATTAACAATTATACTAAAAATGTTATAATTTAAACGTACACTGTATACTGGAATACATTATAGTGAGAAAAATTGTAACAGTCACTAACTAAAACCACCAGACTGGCATTAAAGCCAAATGGTGAGCACACGTTTATTGACTCTTAGTGATGAATGAAAGACACATGGATCCTGCACGCATCCAATTTTAAATGAAGAAGTCAGAACAGGAGAGGAGCCAAGAAAAGGAGCCAGGCAGATGACAGAGTAGGAAGAATTAAGTTGTTGTTGTTGTTAGGTGCCATCAAGTTGGTACTGACCCATAGAGACCATGCACAACAGAACAAAACACTGCCCGACCGTGGGCCAACCTCACAATTGTTGCCATGCTTGAGCCCATTGAATTGACTTTGAATTGAGTTGGCATTGCTTAAAAAAGATTTGGTCTAGTCTGTCAATAATTGATATAGTGAGCGTGTCACAAGGGCACTGAACTAAAGAACTTCTGGTTTCTTAACATGCAGCCCAGCCCACTTTCCTTTGGTCACAGGTGTGTGCTGTCCAAGTTCTTTTCTAGTCAAGAGTTAACATTTTTTATCAGATTTTAGTTGTACTTATA
The DNA here is from genome assembly GCF_000296735.1 of Chrysochloris asiatica. Lineage (NCBI taxonomy): Eukaryota > Metazoa > Chordata > Mammalia > Afrosoricida > Chrysochloridae > Chrysochloris > Chrysochloris asiatica. The sequence continues at coordinate 3,530,928 of NW_006408763.1, read as the reverse complement.
AGCTCCTAGCCACCTATAGAGCTTAAAATCAAGACGCATTTTGTTCATTTCCCATATTCTGCAGATTGCTATAAAGTTAGAAACTTTCCAAACCCTACTTCCAGTTATTAGGTCCCATAACTTGGTAATATTACCCATTTTAAGATAGCTTGATAACTAAATAAAGGCTGTTAGGAATTTGCCCTACTGTCAAAGGAGAACCTACCTATATTTCTAATGGAGTACAAAAACAGATGAATATAAATGATAAACATTTATTAGCTATTTAGTTTTCAAAAACTAGACATGTGTTTCTTTGGGTAATTTCTGATATAGTCACATTTTCTCAATTATGTAGTAGCTGTCCTGGTGTGGTGCTATACTGGTTTGGTAACCACAAGTTCAGTGGTTCAAACCCACCAGCCGCTCCTTGGAAACCCTATACAGGGTCACCACAAGTCATAATCAACTTGATAGCACTTAACAACAACAACATAATGAACATAGGAGTCCTGATGAGTAACGTTTAAGTGGTTAGCAGCTAACAGAAGGCGGGAGAAAAGACCTGGTGATCTCTTTCTATACAGATTGCTGTGTTGTTAAGTGCCATCAAGTCGATTCCGACCCATAGAGACCCTGTATAGGGTTTCCCAGGAGCAGCTGGTGAGCTTGAATCCCCAACCTTGCAGTTCAAACAACTTTGCAGTCTGACGCATTAAGCCAGGGTGTCACCCCAGGACTCCCAAGACAATTCTGTGGGCAGTTTACTTTGTCACATGGGATGGCTATGAATCAGAATTGACTATAAAGCACCCTGAAACATCATACTTCATGTACTTAAGAATGAAACATGTTTATGTTTATATTTAATATTTTTAAATTATTGATGGTTTTTCATATTAATTTATATTTTACATAGTCTACATAGTTTCTGATAATTGGGATAGTCCCCGTCAGTATTCTTAATAAATCGCCAAAGAATAAAATAAAACAGGAGCTAGTTGCAGTTACAAAAGGGATATTGAAGTAAAGAAATACAAATTTTCCAAAAACATATTTACAATATTCACTCAGTACTACTCAATGCTACATAAATCAAAGCAATGAATAAAATACTAATTTAATATATAAAGTTGGCAAAAACTTTTTATTTTTGGTGAAAGTGACACAGCAAAGCCCACTTCCATTCCACAATGAGTAGACATGCTAATCAGTGACACTGGCTAGATCATTCACTTTGAGTCAACATTCTTCTCATTCCTGTTCTGCTTGTTTCCCTTTCATTTACTTTCTTTCCCTGTCCCCTAACCTTATCTCTGCTTTAAAATAGCTGTTTATCATTTGGTCTTCTGTAGCTGATTCTTGATTTTCAGTGGTGTAATCCTCGGGGTGACAATCTTTACTCTTTGGGCCAAACTATTACTTAGTTTAGAGGTGACTTCAGGAGATACTTTCAGTTCCAGATTTGAAGAGTAACATAAGGGCATAGTCTCTGGAACTTCTCCAGAATCAGTTGTTGCTGTGTGCTGCCGAGTCAGTTCCAACTCACAGAGACCCTGTATAGGGTTTCCAAGAGTGGCTGGTGGATTTAAGATGTTGATCTTGCAGTTACCAGTCCAGGGTTTATCATACAGCACTATTCCAGATTCAGTAGATCCAGTAAATCTAGATTCTTCAATAATTTTAAATTCTGTTCTGCATTTTTTCTACCTTATCATCAGAATTTCTTGTTTATGTTCCTGACCAGAAGGTTTAGCAGTAGTTGTTGAGGCCCATCTAGTTCTTCTGGTCTCAAGTTGGAGAAGGTAGTGGTTCATGGACAGAATTAGCCTTATAACTCAGTTTTTTTTCTGTGATATTTAGGTTTCCTTCTTTCTCTTTCGTTCCAGATAAATTAAGACAAACAGTTGTATCTTAGATGACTGCTTACCAGATTTTAAGACCCCAGACACTACTCACAATACTGAGAGACAGAACATAAATTTTAAGAACTATTGTATGCAAATGATTGGATTGTCTCACAAGACCATGTAGCCCGAAACCCCTAAACCAAGAGAACTAATCCTAGAAGATAATTGGTTGTGTCTAATTAGTATCAGTATCTGGGACTTTCCCCGCTCTGCTTTCTTTGGTTGTTACTGTTATATAACCATTGACAAAGATTTTTATAAACCCTAAAATTGCACCTTAGTTCATGTCAATATCTTTTTTGATTCATGTGAAAAAAACATGTTCATTAACTAAAGACAGGGAAATAAAAGTAAATAAAAAGAAAAATAAAAGTAAAAACTGTTCATAATCCAGTCATCCAGGAAAAGATCACAGATTTTGGGCATCATTTTAAATTACTTTCTTAATATAGACTCTAAAACTCAGAAGTACTAGACTAGAAGGTATAAATATTTTTGGAAAATTCTTGATTAAATTTTGTAATTTTTTTTCTCCAGAAGTACATTAATATAAACCCTCTAGGCTATAGTCCTCATGTGGCACTGTAGGGCAAGCACAGGACTGCTAACCACAAGGTTGATGGTTCATACCCACCATGTGTTCCTTGGAAACCCTATACAGGGTCACTGTGAGTCAGAACCAACTCAATGACACTTAAGAAAAAGAAGACCGGTGTGGCACTGTAGGCTAAGCACTTACTCCGAACTGTAAGGTTGGCGATTCAAACCCACTGTCTGTTCCTTGGAAACACTGTACAGTTTCTATGAGTTGGAACTGACCTAACAGTACTTAACAGCAGCAGCACACTTGTAATTGTGGGTTTGGTTTGGGTTTAGGTGGCACAAACAGTTAAATACTAGACAGCTAGTCAAAGAAAATAAGAATTGAAACCCACCCAGAAGCATCTCAGAAGGGAAGTAAGTCTGGAGATCTGCTTCTAATAGGTCATAGCCTTGAAAACCTGCAGTTTTCTACTGTGCGTGTACAGGGTCACCATGAGTAGAAATAGACTCAGTGGCAACCAACAACACAGTTGCATTCGTATATGAGCAAATGAGGTAACTTATCACACTCTTCTGGCAGTACTGTATATGCAAAGTGTCAACTTGATAAATAGAAAACAGAAGCTCATTGAGTTAATCTGTATTTCTGCAATTATCCTGAAAAGCTGATCCTTTTCATTTTAATGCTTGTTTACTGTTTCTTCTTGTTTATCTCTTCCTCTCCTTCTAAAATTGGGATGCTAGTGTCTTTGTTATTGATTTGTAAAACTGAAAAATATACTTAAGAAGGTAACGTTCTATCAAAGACTCCTTATGGCACAGTGGTTAAGAGCTCGAATGCTAACCTTAGGGCCAGTGGTTCAAACCCACCAACCACTTTGCAATAGAAAGATGTGGCAGTCGGCTTCCATAAAGATTACAGTCTTAGAACCCTCTAGGGCACTTCTAGTCTATTCTGTAGGTTTGTTATGAGTCAGAATTGACTCAATAGCAATGGGTTTGATTTTGGGAACATTAAGATTAGTCTTAATATTTCCAGGATTGTGGTTCCTCCTACCCACCGTCATTGTCCTTTCCTTTTGTATTTGCTGTTATAAAGTTCTGTCCAGTCATCCCCAACACATAGCAACCCTCTACAGGGTTTCCAAGGAGCAGCTAGTGGATTTGAACTGCCAACCTTATGGTTCAAAGTCCTGTGTTGATCCTACAGTGCCACACCAGATGGCTCTGACTCAATAGGGACCCGATGCACGACAGAATGAAAGACTACGCAGTTGCATGCCATCCTTACAATTGTTGTTATGCTTGAGAGCTTGGCTAAAGTCACTGTTCAGTTCATCTCATTGAGGATCTTCCTCTTTTTTTGCTAACCCTCCTCTTTACCAAGCATGATATCCTTCTCCAAGGATTGGTCCCTCTTGATAACATGTCCGAAGTATGAGAGATGAAGTTTTTCCATCCTAGCTTCTAAGGAGCATTTTGGCAGTACTTCTTCCAACAAACATTTGTTTCTTGTTCTGACAGACCATGGGACTTTTAATATTCTTCTCAAACACAATAACTCAAATGCATCTTTGATTATTCATTGTATAACTTTCACATGTATATTAAGTTACTGAAAACACGATGGGCTGGGTCAGGCATGCCCGTGTCCTTAAACTGATGTCTTTGCTCTTGAACATTTTAAAGAGGTCATGTGAAGCAGATTTGCCTAATGCAATACTTGGTTTGATTTCTTTTTATTTTTTTGTTTTATTTATTTATTTAAGGTTTTTATTGTGGA
>NW_006408763.1:3525863-3526613 GCF_000296735.1 Chrysochloris asiatica | reverse complement strand
CCTATGAATAAAAAATTTAAGCATAAAATTAGAAATTAAATATTATTGGATACATTTTTAAATAGTAGTACAGTGCGTGATTTTTAAAAATGTTTTTTGAGCAACTTTTCCCAGCTTCCGTGAAAACTCTTTCTGACTGCTCTAGTGGCATAATGGTAAGGAGATAGTATTTTCTTCTGAGCTGTTTTTTAAAAGTAATCTCTCTTATATGTTTAGAAACAGTAGTAGTATGGGTCATTGTTATTGTTAAGTGCTGTTGAGTCATTTCTGACCCATAATGAAGCTGTATAGGGTTTCCAAGGAGTGGCTGGTGAGCTTGAACCACAGACCTTGTGGTTCAAACCAACTTTGCAGTCCAGTGCATTAATCCATGGTGCCACACCAGGACTCCAGTATTATGGGTGGTGGTGGTGGTGGTTACATGCCACGGAGTCAGAACCGACTCATAGCAACCCTATACAGGGTTTCTGAGTTTTTAAATCTTCAGTATTATGGGTAGCAAGCTGTAATTTTTGTTTCAAATAAAATATTTCTAGTTTCATCTTCCTAACACTCATCTGTCAGTTTGTCATACTGTGGTGGCTGGTGAGTTGCTGTGATTCTGAAAGCTATGCTGGTATTTTAAAATACCAGCAGGGTCACCCATGGGGGGCAGGTTTCAGATGAGCTTCCATGTGAAGACAGACTAGGAAGAAGGACTGATGAACTACTTCTGAATATTTAGTCACCGAAAACCTTATGAACAGCAGA
>NW_006408763.1:3515183-3517118 GCF_000296735.1 Chrysochloris asiatica | reverse complement strand
GAGTGAAAGTTTACAGGGCATATCATCAGTTTTACATTCAACAAATCATACACCTTGTTTCATTACAATGATTATAATCCCCTCCATGTACCATCAGTTAGCAGTATTTCTCTCTATCCACTTTAGCTTTTTAAAAACAAACAAACAAACAAAAAAACCACTCAGGCATATATAGTAATTTACATCTCCAAAGGGCACATTCTGCAAGTCTGCCTCCTGGCCACCAGCTCTTAGTCCCTCTCTTCGTAGTCCATGAATCTAGAGTTCTCAGCTGCTCCCACTCTCCATGCCTCCATCTCTGGTGCTGCTGCTTCTCTGGATAAGGTCCTGTACTCTGCTTGTGTGCTTCTCTCTTGATGGTCCTAAGGTCCTCTGTTTCTGGACTGTAAGATTAACCACTCCCCTTTTTTTGTTACAAAACTTCTATCTTTACAATAGTGAGAGTCGCAATTACTCATGATAACAATTATTCACTATTGAATCTTACGAATCTTGTCCCCATCTCTTTTCACCAGACCCATCTAGACAAGATGACAGCTATTCAGTGGGAACTCTCTTTCCCCTCATACTCTTAAACTAAACTCCCTCTTGAAACCTTGTAAGCCAGTCACTTTGTGCCTTTATTGCCCCCTCATTTTAGGTATCCAGTATCTAAGTTGTCCGTCCTTATCTACCCTGTGTACAGAGCGGATAGCATTGATACTTGGTTTGAAGACTCTTTCCCTCTCTGTTGGTGTTTACAGTTACTACCGCTCTGAGTATAGGTCAGGTTAATCAAATTGTAGCAATTTACCCTTGTTCCCTTTATCAAAAAAAAATTTTGTTTTTGTTTTTGTTTTTATTTTTTTGCAATCTTCCTCTAGTCAAGTTCTGATTATTGAGCCACTGAGGCTAGGTCAAAAGGGTACTGTATGCAAGTTTGGGTGTTCTTGTGCATCTCCCCTCATTTCACATCAGCTGGATGCTTCATCTCAGCTGTAGCCCTCTGTGGCTAAGTCCTTGTCCATGGGCTCAAGTGTCCTCAGGTCTTACCACACTTTGGACCAACCAGCCCTTCGTCTTCTCTCTCTCATCTCCAAGTCAATGGGATTCAATGGACTGGGGTTGAACTCAGCCCATTTCCTCATTGCTGCCTTTCTACCTCTTCTACTTACCAGTAGACCAATGTGGTCACCAGCAAGCTTACGTGCTTGTTTGTTGTGTATTCCCTTTAAGTTTTAGTCTTAGAGGGGAGTTTGTCCTGAAGGCACTTGATTGCAAGCCTTGATGTCTTCCTTGTGAATAGCTTGATTATTCTTGACATTTTTGTTTTGGGTTTTTCCTGATGATCTTTCTTTGAAGATGTATCTTCTGTCACTGTAGCTGCTCCAGTCTGCTTATGCTTTCTAGTGGGAATGTCCAACTTCATGAGGTTCTGGATGGGACTCAGGATTCCACCTAAGGTCCTATACTCTGCAAAGGCTTTGCAGGAGGCCTATTTAACTGGGCAAGTTGTAGAACCCCTTTTAGGTATTCCAAGAAGTTATAGGCTTACAAGTTTTCTCTAATCATGTTTCCCAACATTCCTTTCTATCCCATTCAAGTGTCTATTTTACACTAGTAGGCAAGGGAAACTAATATTCATAAGGCAGTCAAGGATTTTAGTATTATTTGCCCTTTTCAAGCTATACCTAGATCTCTGTATCCCAGAGCCCTGTTGTTCCAAAGTTGAGTATGCATCACTATTTCCCTCTGTCCCACTAGGCCATGCAAACCTGTCTCAGTGTTCGCCTATCTATCTTGTTCTTCTGCCTCCTCCCCACTTCTTGTATTGCCCTCCCCAACACCCAAACTAACCCCCCTAACCCAACCCCATTGTGATTACTTTATATTCCATTAATTCTACCCTCCATTTAACACAGTCTATTTTATCCTGTAATCTACCTGAACTTCCCA
>NW_006408763.1:3514536-3515083 GCF_000296735.1 Chrysochloris asiatica | reverse complement strand
AGATCAGTAGTTGTAAAATATGGCCTTTGTGATAGAAATGATGCTGGAGATTACATGATAGAATTCTGCAAAACCAATGATTTGTTCATTTCAAACACCTTCTTTAGACAGCACAAGAGACGACTATACACGTGGACCTCGCCAGATGGAATACACAGAATTCAAATTGACTAAATCTGTGGAAAGAAACAATGGAAAAGCTCCATATCATTAGTCAATACAAGGCCAGGGGCAGATTGCAGAACAAACCATCAATTACTTATATGCAAATTCAAACCAAAGCAAATGAAAACAAGTCCACGAGAGCCAAAATATGACCTTGAATATATACCACCTGAATTTAGAGATCATCTGAAGAACAGATTTGATACACTAAACACTAAGTCCAAAGACCAGAAGAGTTGTGGGATAACATCAAGAACATCATACATGAAGAAAACAAAAAGTTATTAAGAAGACAAGAAAGAAGGAAAAGATCAAAATGAATGTCAGAAGAGACACTGAAACTTGCTCTCCAGAGTAGAGATGCTAAAGCAAATGGAAGAAA
>NW_006408763.1:3494833-3508312 GCF_000296735.1 Chrysochloris asiatica | reverse complement strand
CTGAGCATCTTGAATTAGAAAGCAATGGATTTTTGCTTCTGCTACCAATTCCCCTGACTATAAGTTTTTCAACCTTCTAAATATTCCTTTATATGTTGTTCAGAGTTCTGGCACCATCCCTTGAGCTTACTTGGTCCGGTATTCCCTGTTGTTGCTGACGGAGTTCCTCACTGCACCTCTACCTGATTCTGTTTCCTTAATGACTTTTGCTTTCTTCCTATATAATGTTATTGATATCATTCCACTTTTCTAGTCTTTGGTCATTAGTGTCTAATTCGTAAAATCTGTTCTTGAAATTATCTCTAAATTCAAGGTCGTATTTTGACTTTCATGAACTTGTTTTAATTTTTTTCAGTTTCAGCCTGAACTTGCATATGAGCAATTAGTGGTCTGTTCCACAGTCTTACTCTGACCTTGTTTTGACTGATGATATGGAGCTTTTCCACAGTCTCTTTCCATAGATGTAGTCAATTTGATTTCTGTGTATTCCATATAATGAATCCATGTGTATGGTTGTCTTTTCTGTTGTTTAAGAAAGGTATTTGTAATGAAGAAATCATTGGTCTTGCAAAATTCTATTATGCAATCTCCAGCATCATTTCTTTCACCAAGAATATATTTTCCAACTCTACTGATCCTTCCTTTTTATTTCCAGCTGTTGCATTCTAATTGCCACTAATTATCAATACATCTTTGATCAGTTTCAGACTGAAGAAGTTGGTAGAATTCTTCAATTTCATTATCACTGGGTTTAGAGGTTGGTGTGTAAATTTAAATAATAATGTTATTACATGGTCCTCTTTGTAGGCATACGGATGTTATCCTATCCCAGACAGTGTTGTACTTAAAGATAGATGTTGATATGTTCTTTTTGATGATGAATGCTAAGCCAATCCTCTTCAATATTTCATTCCTGGCATAGTAAATTATGTGTTTGTCACATTCAAATTACCAATACAAGTCCATTTCAGCTCATTACTTCCTAGGATATTGATGTTTATGCATTCCATTTCATTTTTGAGAACTTCCAATTTTCCTAGATTCATACTTCATGCATCCCAAATTCTGATTATTAATGTGGATGTTTACAGCTATTTCTCCTCATTTTCAATTGTGCCCCATCAGCAAATGAAGGTCTCAGAAGCTTTACTCCATTCATGTCAAAATGGTCAACTCTCCTTTGAGAGGGCAGCTCTTCCCCGTATTTTGAGTGTCTTCCAACCTGAGGGGCTCATTTTCTGGCACTATATCTGACGGGATTCTGGTGCTCTTCATCATGTTTCAATATTCAACATTCTGGTGCTATCTGGCAATATTCCACTATTCATAAGTTTTTAGTAGCTAAATTTTCAGAACTAGTCCATCTCTCCTTCTTTCTAGTCTGTCTTATTCTGTATGCTCATCTGAAGCCTGTTCATCATGGGTAACCCTGCTGGTTTTTAAAGTACTGTGCATAGCTTCCAGAATCATAGCAACATGCAAGTCACCACAGTATACCAAACTGATAAGCAAGTGGTGGAGGTTTCATATAGAGGGATTACAAATATTTCTATAACAAAATTAATTTTTTTCTTTGTAATCATTTTAATTCTTATAAATAAGGAATACTAAATAAGTTTTCCTATAATACCAAATTTACTTTTATTTTCTTAGTTTATTTCTTGTGTTTTTGCATTCAATTTTTTATTTTTCTTAAATTTTTTTTTTTAATTCTTTATGTTTGTTTTTTAGGGAGTATAATACATATATGTTGTTGTTGTTTTTGGTAAGTGCCATCAAACGAGTTCCAACTCATAACAGCCCTGTATAGGATTTCCAAGGAGCAGTGAGTGGGTTTGAACACCAACCTTTTGGTTAGCAGTCTACTGCTTCTCCTATAGATAATACCAGGACTCCATACACATATGTATGAACCTAATTAATAATTTTAATGGGCTTTTTCTGAACACCTATAACCTAGGCATGTGCTTAGCCCGTTTGCATGTATTACCCCATTTAATACTCTCAACATACCTGTAAACTAGGGTGATTCTCTCATTTTTCAGACGAAGATCTCAAGGTAAACAGAGATTAAGTTATTCCCCCTAGGTTTACTGGCTAGTAAAAGACTTTCTGGTATGCAGACACAAAGTTGTGCCTGCTAAAACATGTGTTCTTCACTCTTCACGTAGAGGGATTCAACAAATATGGTGACTTGGCCCATATACTTAAGCTCTGATCTTTCTTTGATGATCTTTCTATTGCTCTAGACTTTGGAGTACCAGGTATGGTTATACTTGTATGCATCACTTATTGTGGGGTGAGGTTGTACCTGCCAGTAGGGCCAGGTGCCACCTGAAGGGCTGTAGTTGGGAAAAAACCAGATCTGGCGAGCTTTCCACCACTGCCATTGAGAGCTGAGCGCCCCAGCCATGTTCTGAGTTTCCATCTCCTTTGTAAAAAGAGGGTGTAATATCTACCCCATAGGATTGTTGTTGTTGTTGTTTTTGTGAGAAACATATGCATTAGGATTCTCCAGAAAAACAGAACCAGTAGGAGATAAAAACTTATACACAGACATACGTACACACACATAGATGTATCTCTTACAGCCTTCCGCTGATTAAATGAAGCCCACCTAGAAGGAAGAACACACTTGGAACTTAGCAAGGTGAAAAAAAAACTGTAGAAAAAATTCTTGAGTTCCAATATTGAAGGATTCTATGGGCAAGGTTACCTGAAAGTTTCTTCAAAAAAAAAAAATATGGAAAGAATACACAGAGTCACTGTACCAAAAGGGTTGATGTTCAACCCTTTCAAGAGGTAGCATTTGATCAAGATCCAATGGTACGAAAGAAAGAAGTCAAAGCTGCAGGGAAAGCATTGGTGAAAAAACAAGCTCCAGGCATTGATGGAATACCAACTGAAATGTCTCAGCAAAATAATGCAGCGCTGGTAGTACTCACTCATCTATGCCAAAAAATTTGGAAGACAACTACCTGACCAACCAAGTAGGACAGATCTGTATTTGTACCCATTCCAAAGAAGAGTGATTCAAAAAAATTATCAAACATTATCATTAATATCAGGAGCATGGTGGCCCTATACAATCAGTACTGTACTGAGAACCATAAGGTTTTCAGTTCAAATCTGCCAGCTGCTCCTCAGGGGAAAGATGAAGTTTTTTGGGCCCGCAAAGATTTAAAGCCTCTAAAACCCTGTACAGGGTCACTGTGAGTTGGAACCAACAACTTAACAACAGCAACAACAGTCGTTAATACCACACAAAGGAAAACTTTTGTTGAAAATAATTCAAAAGCAGTATATCGATAGATAAGTTACAGAAATTCAAGCCAGATTCAGAAGAGGACTTGAAATGATGGGGGACATCATTACTGATAACAGATGGATCTTAATTGAAAGCAGAGAATACCTGAAAGATGTTTGCTTTTGTTTTATTGATGATGCAAAGACATTCAACTATGTGGATCAAACAAATGATGGATAACATTGCAAAGAATGGGAATTCCCAAACACTTAATTGTGCTTATGTGGTACCTACACATAGACCAGAAACAGCCATTCAAACACAGCAAAAGGGGATACTGCATGGTTTAAAATCAGGAGAGGTGTGTGTCAGGCCTATATCCTTTCACTATACTTATTTAATCTGTATGCTTAGCAAATAATCCAAGAAGCTGAACTATGTGAAGTAGAAAGCAGCATCAGGATTGGAGGAAGGCTCATTAACAACCTGAAATATGCAGATGACACAACCTTGCTTACTGAAAGCAAATAGGACTTGAAACACTTACTGATGAAGATCAAAGAATATTGACTTCAGAATAGATTACATCCCAACATCGAGGTAGCAAAAATCCTCACAACAGAACAATAGCAACATCATTATAAATAAAGAAAAGATTGAAATTGTCAAGGATTTTATTTTACTTGGATCCACAATAGAAGCAGCAGTCAAGAAATCAAAGGATGCATTACATAAGGGAAATCTGTTGCAAAAGACCTCTTTAAAATGTTAAAAAACAAAGATGTCACTTTGAAATAAAGTACATATGACCCAAGCCATGATATTTCAATCACCTTTCATCAGCATGTGAAAGCTGAACAAATGAATAAGGAATTCTGGAGAAGAATTGATGCATTTGAATTATGGTGTTGGCAAAGAATATTTACTATACCATGGACTTCCAGAGGAATGAACAAATCTGTTTTGGAAGAAGTACAGTCAAAATGCTTCTTAGAATGGAAGATGGCAAGACCTCTTCTCACTTACTTTGGACGTGTTATCACGAGGGACCAGTCCCTGGAGAAGAACACGTTCGGTAGAGGGTCAGTGAGAAAGAGGAAGACCCTCAATGAGATGAACTGACACAGTGGCAACACCAATGGACTCAAACACAGCAACAATTGTGAAGATGGTGCTGGATTGGGCAGTGTTTTATTCTGTTGTGCATAAGGTCACTAGGAATCAGAACTTACTCGATGGCACAACAGTTAACAACAGCAACAGCACTTTTTGTTATATGGGGTTTTATATTCTGAAAATAGAGAATAACCTTCCTCTTCAAGTGCTAATCAAACATTTACAAACTTCAGCATATATTGTTTTAAGTGTTGTTGAGTCATGGTGACCCTGTAGAGGGTTTCTGAGGAGTGGTTGGTGGGTTGAATAACCAACCTTGTGGTTAGCAACCCAGTGCTTAGGCTACAGTGCCACACCAGATTTTAAAAAGCCTCAGATACAGGGCAAAAAGTAGAAATGGTATGGACAACATTGTCTTCAAATGACTCAATAATAGCACTGTTGTTAAGTGCTGTCGAGTTGGTTCCAACCCATAGTGACCCTGTATAGGGTTTCTAAGGAGCAACTGGTGAGTTTGAACCCCAGTTGCTCCTTAGGAACCCTATACAGGGTCACAGGGTCATATGGCTCAAACGACTTTGCAGTCCAGCGCATTAGCCCACAGCACCACGTTAGTACTAGATGTTAATTTAAAAAAAAAAACAAGAACCTTGCTACCAAAAATATAAAGAAATCTCTAAATCAACTCAGTTTAAAAAGAGAAAAAAAAAAAAAATAACAGAATATCCATCAAATAATAATGGAAACCTCACATGTTAGAATTTACAGTTGACACTAAAAGAATGTTTATTCTTACTTGTAAACATTAATACTGTATAAGAAAAAACAAATTTAGCAACACGGCAAATAAAATGATTTGCACAATCAAGTGGGTCTTGTTCCTAGAATTTTATGTTTTACCTCATTATATCCTCACCACAACTCAGTGACTGAGGTATTATTATTAGCCCCATTTTCCAGATGAGAAATCACTGTGAGGACATATTGAGTAACTCTCTGTGGACACAAGCTAAGAAATGAACCCGTGAAATCTAACCCCAAATCAGTTCCTCTTCAACAGGATCAGAGTACTCTGAGCATCTCTCAGCCTCAGTTTTCTCATCTATAAAGTTGATCAGTGATTCTTAACTCTCGTAGTTGCTATAGCAATTAAATAAGGTATATTGTTGTTGTTGTTAAGTGCTGTTGAGTCAGTTCTGACTCACAGTCACCCTGTATAGGGTTTCCAGTGAGTGTCTGGTGATTTTGAACTGCCGAACTTGCAGTCTAGTGCTTATGCTACCGCATCATACGAGGGCTCTGAAATAAGATACAGGACTTGGGAACCTTGATGTCATTCTCTGTTTCTGTGTTGTTTGACTTGTGATAATAAATACCCATTATAGTGTTTTGCTTTGTTTTTATCACCAAAGTGGATGTAAAGGCCTGGCACAGAGAGCTATTGTTATTATATCTAAAAGAGAAGACAAGAGTTTCTATTCTATTTGACTTGTTCTTGTTAAGTGCCCTCAAGTCTGTTCTGACTCATAGCAACTCTGTAATAGGGTTTCTGAAGAGTGACTGGTGAGCCTGAACTGCCAACCTTGCGGTTCAAACTGCCCTTGCAGTCTAACACATTAACTCAAAGTACCACATCAGGACTTATTAAGATTCCTTAACTCAAGATGTGAAGACAAGTTGGAGTGTGAAGGGAAGAAATAAGATAGGACAGTAGCTAGAGAATTCAGGCTATCGGGTTTTACTGTCTAATGAGAGGAGTGTGCATATCCTGAAGTGTGGGGAGTAGGAACCATCAGGAGGGAGAGTTGGTGCAGGTGAGTAGAAATTACAACCAATGAGGCAACCTCCCAAATAGTCTGCCATGAAGGGTGAATTAACTTATTTGGGGGAAGACTGTTAGTGACTATGAATATGGCAGAGGGCCGGCCAACATTTTGTTGTGTTATACATAAGGTCGCCATAACTCTGAGCTAACTTTAAAGTAACTGATGACAACTAGCAACAGCAACACGTTTGACTAATTGTTGGTAAATACACCACATTTTATAAGCTCCATGAACCAAATAGGCCTCAGAGAGTCAACAATAACAACAACAAAAATCAAGATTTTTTTTAGGAAAATGAGAGAAAAATGAAAAGGAACACATTATGACTTTCTTTTTAAAAGTTTACCTAGTTCTGGAGGACATGAGAAGACGATTTCTGAAGAGGAACTAACAGTTTATTTTGCCATTTGTCGGTTTCAATGATAAAATGAATATTGGCAAAAGAATATCTTTTCAAGCGGCTCCCCTTGGTATAGGTCAGAGGGGAACAAGAAGAGTTATTTCTGCAGCTGGGAAAAAGGTTCAGAACTGTCTTACTGGAATCAGCTCTCATTTCAAAGTTGAAAATAGATTTTGAAATACTGAGCTATTTGGGAATACAGGCTTATTCATTCTCAGCACATCTGTTGGTAGCTATTGAAATTCAAATAAAATCCAAGTAATGCTCACATTACACTTATCAATTTCCAGCTATAGACCACACTGGGTGATAGTCAGAGGAGCTGACATCAAAATGACTGTTTATTCATTTTTAGTGTAGTGTTTCAGCAGAAATTTATACTTTTTAAATAAAATATCCCTGTTGTTAGTTATAATAACAAAAACATTTTTGTCTTTTTTTAAAACTCTTCATTGTGAATTGAGTGAAAGTTTACAGAGCAGATCATCAGTTTTACATTCAAGAAATCACATACTTTGCTTCATTACAATGATTGCAATCCCCTCCATGTACCAACAGTTAACAGTATTTACCTAGTCACCTTAACTGCTGCATTCCTCCCTGTATCTCCTGCTACCTTCAGCTTTCCTTTGCTAATTTACCTCTTTTTGTATACTGTCTGCCCTGTCACTCATGTTTACATGTGTCTTCTCACTAGCCGATGAATAATTTTCATATCCCCTTATCCCCTATAGTTGTCATAGACTGCTTCTTTTGTCGAGAAAACCTCTTCTTCACTTTGTACAACGTTGGTCCCATACAATATTTGTCCTTCTGTGATTGATTAATTTAACTTAGCATAATGTCCTCCAGGTTCATCCATGTTGTGAAGTGTTCATCATTGTTCTTTAGCATTGCATGACATTCCATTGTTGTGTATGTATCAAAGTTTGTTTAACTATTCTTCTGTTAATGGGTATTTAGGTTGTTTCCATCTTTTTGATATGTCTCTTGTAGACACCATATTGAAGTATCTTGTTTTGTTAGTCATTCTGCTCTCTCTGTCTCTCGACTGGTGCATTGAATCCCTTTACATTCAATGCAATTATTGATAGGTATGAATCAATTGCTGTCATTTACCTGTGGTTTTTATTTTTGC
Source organism: Chrysochloris asiatica (assembly GCF_000296735.1). Classification (NCBI taxonomy): domain Eukaryota; kingdom Metazoa; phylum Chordata; class Mammalia; order Afrosoricida; family Chrysochloridae; genus Chrysochloris; species Chrysochloris asiatica. Next base: position 3,500,585 of record NW_006408763.1, on the reverse strand, counting down.
ATGTGCATAGCTCCTGGTTTCTTGGTTCCATATAATTTTCTACACTGAGTTCATATTGTTTGTGGGTTTCTTCATTTTTAGTGTGTTAATAATGTTTACTAAATCTTTTTTATTTTGATGTGAAAGTGTATTAATTTTCTTTAAGGTTACTCTGTAATTTATTAATTTTTCCCAATTAAAAGTCTATTTTATCTTGAAATTTAATTGACTTCCTTGCCATATGGAAGCTCGTATCTACACTATTCCTCTTTTTGCTTTGTAGTATACTTCATTATAAATTGATATTTCTGTTTCCCTATTTTCACTCTTACAGGTTTTTTACTTAAATACTTCGATAACTAGATTGAGTTCTGGGTGGTGTTGTGATGTTAATCTCAAGTTGTTGTTGGTTCTCAGCCCAAAGAACACCATTTAGTATTTTTTGTAGTTGGTCTAGTTCTTACAAATTCCTTTAATTTCTGTTTGTCTGAATACATCCCAATTTCATGGTCATATGTGAAGGATAGTTTTGCTGAATATGATACTTGGTTGGTAGTTTATTTCCTTCAGACTTTTGCATATGTCATCCTGTTGCTTTCTTGTCTGCATGATTGCTCCTGAGAAATTGTTTTTCTTATTGTTTTTCCTTTGTAGGTAACTTTTTGTTTTTCCCAAGATACTTTCAGGATTCCTTCCTTGTCTTTGGTATTGCAAAGTTTGATTATGATACGTCTTGATAATTTTCTTTTGGGATCTATCCTGTTTGAGATTTGTTCAGCTTATTGTAGGGTTATCTTCTTGTCTTTTTTTCCAGCAGCTCTTCAACAATTTTCTCTGTGCTTTTTATTTCTTTTCCTGATTGTTCTTCTAGCTTACCAATATTGAGAGATTAACTTTAAGGTTATTAATTTGGGTTTCCATTGCTTCAAATTCACTCCTTTGTCCCTTCAATATAGTACCCATTTCTGAAATGTTAGTATTAATCTGGATTTCTAATTGCAGGTTTTGTATGGTTACAAAATTTTCAAGGTTTTATATATATGTTTGTTCTTATAGTGTTTTCCTAAATTCTTCTAAAGCTTTTTTTTTCCCTCTCTATCTTTCTGTCAGTTCTTTGAAGTTAGCTAAATAATATCCTTTTGAATTCTTTTTCAGTTAGTTTCATTATCTTTTCTTCCTCAGAAACACTTTCTGATTCTACATCTTGATCATTTGTTTGAGCCATTCTCTCTTGTTTCTTCATATGAACTAAAATTGTCTGCTGTCTCTGGGGCATTGTGGTGTTATTATATTTGCTTTTAATTGATGATTGTATGTTGGTATGTTCTTAGAGTCTCACCAACTGTCTCCTGTAGCTGTAGCTAGAGAATGGAAACTTGTACACTGTTCTCTGTTTGTACGCTTCAGTTTAGAGTGAGTTTGGCTGGTGTTGGTTGCTGTCTGTCATAAATCAGGTGGTATAGGAGCTGCTATTGACTCTTGCTCAGTAGATATAGCTACAGGGCATAAAGTTGTGCTGGGCTGTATGGGCATAGTTGCTGTCTCCTGTTGGGTTGAAAAGAGAGAAAATCCCTCCCCACACACACACACAAGAAAATCAAATAGAATAAATAAATAAGGAACCAACAATAAAAAAAGAAAGAAAAATAGGTTGTTGTTGTTAAGTGCTGTTGTGTCGATTCAGACCCATAGTGACCCTATATAGGGTTTCCAAGGAGAATAGATAGCAACCAGAAAAAAAGAATATAATAACTAAAGAGAGAAAATAAGGACAGGAAAATGGAGCCATAGAAAAGAAAAATCAGTGAGAAAATAAAAGGAAAAATAATAATAAAACTTACAAAAACCAGGGAGAACAAAGATGAAAAGAGAAAGAGAATAGAGAATATTAAAATACAAAAGAAAGAAATGTAGATAAGGGGAAATGAGAAACACAAGAAAAGAATGTAGATAAACTAAAGCAGAGATAGAAAGGATAAAATTCAAGAGAATTAAAAGAGAATGAGAAGAATGAATAAACAATCAAAAACAATAAAACAATGAAAAGAAAGTGAACAAAACCAAAATAAACCAGTGTAGCTGTTCACCCCAAAGAGAAAACTCTGGGGTCCGTTGGCGGGGTTGGTGGGGAGGGGCAGAGGAGGACCTCCTGACAGCCAAGGAGTTCACAAGGTGGGTGCAGGAGGAATGTGACAGCAGAGTTCCTGGCCCTAGATTTAGTGGAGCTGGTTTCAGTGTCTCTTAGGACCACAGGTCAGCTGTGCATAGGGTGGCTGGTTATATAGGTGTCTGCTAGACTAATGCTGGTCTGGTGGCTGTATGAGTTCTGTAGATCTAGAGCCAAGCCCTCCTGAATCCAGGAACCAAAGCACTACAGCTGGCCCCCAAGTCACATTGGCATGTTTCCCAACCTCTAGATCCAAACTCCCAGAGAGCAGGGTCTGCCCTGGGGGTGGGTGAGGGTGGGAGGTAGTCATATATCTGGTTACCAGAGGAACATGGGGAAAAAGAAGGAATCATACCTTTCTCATTACCTGTGTGAATCTGCTCTGCCAGGCCACATTCTGTCACCAAATCTGCTCACAAAAGTTCAAGATGGTCAGTCACCCTCTCCCACCATCCTGCTCAATTTCTCCTCCCAACAAACTCTCTGTCCACCTGACTAACCTTTCCTCTGAAGTTCAGGATTCCAAGATATTCATCTGTGTCTATTTCATTTGGTGTCTTGGGTCTTTGTTGTAGAGGGTCTCTGTAGTGCATCTGTCTAGTCTGCCATTTTACTGGAAGTCCACAAAAACATTTTTTATAAGCCCAGTTTACAGGTATCAATATACTTATAGGGCTAAAACTCTCGGCTAATTTACTTTTTAAACTGTCTTTAAAAGTAAAGTAAGAGCTGTCATTATTACCCAATTACAATAACATTTCAATTCACTTGGTTTCATCTGCATGAGCTGCAAGCATGCACTGTTGTTTTTGTTGCTTATGGCATTTTTATAGCCACTGATTTTGTCAAATTTTTTATGTTTTAGCTGCAATAGTGTGGTAATTAGTATTTGTGAACTTATATCAATAGATTTTTTTAGAATGAAATAGTAAAAGGAGAAAAATTTTTTAAAAGCTTCCATTCAGTTATTAATTATTTTTTAACTGATAATGTAATTCAGTACAAAAAGAATTTATAAAATTTTACTGATAGTATTCATATAATGTAAGAAAATTTACATTTAAATAATTTGCATCTATATTTATTACATATTATTCTGTGATTAAAATTGATAACAAACATTACTAAAAATTCTATATGGTCTGATATGAGCAGGTTCATGGGGATGCAGGGGACTATGTAATGCCATGAATTACTGCACTGTGTTACACCGACTCTAAATATGTCCCTGTCAATTTCAAGGAATGTTTAGAAAACACAAATACAAACAAAACTTCCACCCAGTCATTGACATGCCCAAGCCAGAATATTCCTTAAAAATGCACCTTCCTCCCTACCTGAATGTTTCAACTGAGATTCATTTATGTTTTCAAAAGTTTAAATAAGTATTGTTCCAAATAGCTCTGTGTTTTGGTCTAGATACTCCCGGCTGTCTTTAGTTATTGAAATGAAGTTGTCAGACCAGTGGAATCCAAGCCAAGATTAAATGACAAGCATATTTGCCTCTTTGTCTTCTCTCCAGCTTTAATAAATGAAAGTTTTCATTTAAGTGCTGGAATTATGGAAAATATAGCTCTTTATTTAAACATGATTCCATTTCACAGAGGATTTAAGATATCTTTAAAAAGGCAAATGCAGCATAGCAAAATAAGAGAACGTGTCCTTTCAATTGAGTCTAATCATGAATACTGATTTACTGAAGAAGTTTTTTTAAGGTTGTTAAGTTTTCTTTTATTGTCTTTACACAGTGAAACCTTTGTGAGCCAGAACTTGATGAAACTGCCTTGCTTTTGGGGTCTTGCAAGTTTTCTACTTTTGACAAGGTGCACTCTTACTATTTTTCCTATCCTGTTAGTGGGAAACACTTGGACTTCCTTCTCTGATCTCACACAGGAGTTGGTTTTTCCAGGTATTACTGTAGTTTAAATTTTGAAAAGTATTTTAGGTGCTATGTTGTTGTCGTTGTTGTTGTTAGGTGTTAGTAAATCAGCTCTGACTCATAGTGACTCCATATACAACAGAACAAAATCCTGCACAGTCCTGTGACAGCCTCATAATTGTTGTTCTTTTGGAGCCCATTGTTGCAGCCACTGTGTCAATCCATCTCATTTAGTGCTTCCTCTTTTTCACTGTCCCTGATTTACCAAGCATGATGTCTTTTTCCAGGGACTGGTCCTTTCTAATAACATGAGACAAAGTACATGAGACAAAGTCTTGCCATCCTTGCTTCAAAGGAGCATTCTGGCTGTATTTCTTGCAAGATTGCTCTTCTGAGCAGTTTTCATTGCTCTTCTGGGCAGTTCATGGTACCTTCACCAACACCATGATTCAAATGCATAAATTCTTCTCCAGTCTTCCTTATTCATTTTTCAGCGTTTACATATATAGGAGGTGATTGAAAAGATCATGGTTTGGGTTATTGGGCACAAGTTGGTATTCAGAGTGACATCTGTGTCTGAATACTTTAAAGAGGTCTTTTGCAGCAGATTTGCCCAATGCAATATGTTCTTTGATTTCTTAACTGTTGCTTCCATGAGCATTGATTATTGATCCAAGAAAAATGAAATCTTTGGTAACGTCAATCTTTTATCTGTTTATTATGATGTTATTATTGATCCATTTGTGACATTTTTTCGTTTTGTTTACATTGAGCTGTAATCCATACTGAAGGCTGAAGTCTTTCATCTTTATGAGCAACACCTGTTGACTTTTAGCAAGCAAGGTTGTGTCGTTTGCATATCACAGCTTGCTACTAACTCTGCAATCCTGATCTCAAATTCTTCTTAATATAGTCCAGGTTCTTGGATTATTTGTTAAGCATACAGATTGAATAAGTATGGTGAATGCACACAACCCTGATGCACTTCTTTCTTACTCTTAAACCCTCTTGTTTTGTTTGAATGGTTGCCTCTTGATTTTTGTACAGATTCCTCATGAGCACATTTAATGAGCACAATTCTCATTCTTCACAATGTTATCCACGTTTGTTATGATCCACACACTTGAATGCTTTTGAATAGTTGATAAAATACAAGTAAGTGTCTTTCTGGTATTCTCTGCATTCAGCCAAGATTCATCTAATATTAGCAATGATATCCCTCTTTTCATAACCTCTTCTGACTCTGGCTTGAATTTCTGGTAGCCCACTGTCAATGTACTGCTGCCAAAATTTTTGAATTATCATAACCAGAATTTTACTTTCATGTGATATAAATAATTTTGTTTGATAATTTCCACATTCTGTAGGGCCACCTCTCTTTGAAATGGGCACATATATGGGCATCTTCCATATCTTCCAGCAGGTAGCTGTCTTAGTATAGACTAGTGCTTCCAGTGCTACATCAGTTTGTTGAAGCATTTCTATTGGTAGGCTGTAAATTCTTGAAGCCTTATATTTCACTAATATCTCTATGATAGCTTGGACTTCTTATTTCAGTACCATTGATTCTTGATCATATGCCACTTTCTGAAATGGTTGAACATCACCACTTCTTTTTGGTACAGCAACTCTGTGTATTCCTTCCATCTTCTTCCAGTGCTTTCTGCTTTGTTCAATATTTTGTCCACAGAATCCATCAGCATTTCAACTTGAGGTCTGAATTTTTC
>NW_006408763.1:3493172-3494028 GCF_000296735.1 Chrysochloris asiatica | reverse complement strand
ATCTCCAGCATTGTTTTTATTACCAAGGCCATATTTTCAAACTAAGGATTCCTCCTCTGTTTCCAACTTTTGCATTTCAATCACCAGTAATTATCAATGCATCTTAATTACATGTTTGATCAATTTCAGAGTGTAAAAGTTGGTAGAGTCCTTCAGTTTCTGCATCTCTGGTTTTGGTGGTTGATCTGTAAATTTGAATAATAGTTGTAAGTGTGTTGCTATAACCCTATTATACACAGCATTGTATTTCAAGATAGATCTTGAAATGTTCTTTTTGACAACGAATTCAACACCATACCTCTTGAATTTGTCATTCCTGGTACGGTCAGCCAAATAATTAACATGAGCAGATGTAACTTTGGATACCAAGAATATCCTAGGGTATCGATCTTTATGTGTTCCATTTCAGTTCTGACAGCTTCATGTTTTCCTGGATTCATACTTTGTACATTCAGTATTCCAATGACTAATGGATGTTTATAGCTGTTTCTTCTTCTTTTAATATGTACCTCAACAGGAAATAAAGGTCCTGAAATGTTATTCCATTCTTGTCATTAAGATCAACTCTACTTAGAGAGGCAGCTCTTCCTCAGTGATATTTTGAGTACCTTAGAATCTGGATGACTCATCTTCCAGCACTATTTCAAACAGTATTTCTCTGCTATTCATAATGTTTTCAGTGGTTAATCCATCAAATGAGATCAGGTGCATTCAGGGTGGTATGGCCTTGTGTGGCACTGTAGAAAATACAGTACTGGACCACAAAGCTAATTTGAACCACAAGGTCGACTGTTCAAATTCACCAGCAGCTCCTTGGAAACCTTGTACAGGATCTCTATGAGTTGGAACCGACTCA
>NW_006408763.1:3490174-3492402 GCF_000296735.1 Chrysochloris asiatica | reverse complement strand
CAAAGTCACACAACTCAGTCAAGATTCAAACCCATGTCTGTTACTCCATGCTGTTAACTTCTAATCTAAACTATGTTTTTTATATGGGAGACAGTAAGGAAGAAGATAAAGGAAGGTCAAGAAGAAATGGACCTAAATTCATGTATAAAAGATGAGGACATTTGTTTAAATCCAGGCAAACTCCTGGTAGCATAGTGGATCACAAGCTGGGCTGCTAACTACAAGGTTAGCAGTTCAAATCCACTGAGGGTGAAAGATTTACAGCCTCGGAAACCCTGTCTATGAGTCAGAACTGACTCCAGAGCACTTACCCCCACTATCATTATAATAAAAGCAAACTACCAAGGTGGAGAACTGCAGGCAAGGAACCCTGAGAGCCCAGAACAAGGCCCTGCAGACAAAGGCGTGGCAGTGATGGCAGACACTTGATTCTCATGGTGTGTTCCTCACCTTCCCCAGAGCTTTAGGGACACATGATTGCTCTCTGTGGGGTTCTGACATGGTAAGTTGTCCCAAAACTCTAAAACCTAACAATTTACCTAATATTCTGTTTGACTTTTGGCTTTCATTTGTATGTGGAAACATCCATCTGGTGTTTAGAATTTGTAATGGTCAACAACTAGTTTAGTTTCTTTCAGCCTAATTTTATTACCTGAAAAAATTATTCATTTTTTTCCCTCTTCTGTGTGAATAGGCTTGTTAAAGGGCTCCTATGAGCCAGAATAGACTTGATGGTAGTAGTGTTGGTTTATATCAGTAGCTGTTTTCACATTTCTTTTTCATCTTTTCTATATGAACATTTAATGGAATTTAATGGGTTACCCCCTTACCATTAAACAAGTAACAAATTTTTCCAGTTTTCAGTTTATTGTGTTGTCGTAGTATATATTGGACATTTAGTTTGTTTTGAGTTTTTTGCAATTATAAGTATTCTTACAATACTTGTTAATGTGTGTGATTGACTTGTACTCCTTTATATGGAAATTATATTTTCATGTCCTTAGACCACTTATATCTTGAAGTTTTAATACTTAGTAGAGTTGAATACATCCCTTATATGAGACCTATAGATCATCCTCTTTTTTTCATATTCAATACAAATGTTTCCCCAATTGGGTTTACCTTCTTTTAATTTTGTTGATTTTTTGTTATAAAATTTTTGATCCTATTAAACTAATTTTTTGTGATTTTCATTATTGCCATAAGCTTTTCAATGATATGGTCTCTCAGAAGACTTTAAAAATACTTGATTCTTGTCTTCTTCTAGCTTTGCTAAGAAGTAAAGTAAATATTTAATTATTTAATCCGCTGGGCATTACTTTGGTATGTGATTTAAATGCTAGTCTTAATCACTTTTTGTTTTGTGTTTTATTGTCAGCTAACTATCCTTGCAATTAACAAAATACATTTTGACAATTATTATATAAATATTTTTTCCTGGTGCTTATGAGTCAGGCTGCTAACCTCAAGGTCAGTAGTTCGAAACTTGCAGCCATTCCATGGGAGAAAAATGAGGCTTTCTGCTCCCGTAAAGATTTACAGCCTCGGAGACCCTCTATGCAGGGTTGCTATGAGTTGGAACCAACTCCACAGCACACTGCCACCATCACCATTTTTATAATGCGTAGTATATCATACATTAAATTACTTCTATAGATCTTTATCGAATTATCATAATACTTATTTAATGACCTAATTATTATAATAATTCAATCCATATACTTTATGTTTTAAGATTTCCGTGGGCTAGATCACTATGAGTTGGAATCAACTCAGTGACAATGGGTTTTTAGGTCAACATCAGAACTTACAATGTTTTTTTAATCTAGAATTTTAATATTTAACAAATAGGAAAAGGATTTACTTGATAAAAGTTGTTTTCTTATGAATGCAGGGTTGCTATGAATTTTACATAATTCAATAAAGCTTTATAATTTTCTTTGCATATGGCACATGTAATACTTTAGAACTATCTTTATAAATGTTATAGAAAATTCTGATACTTTATGAATACCTCCTTTTGCTTTTGCTCCTATTGTAAATGGAATTTCCTCTCTTTTTAGTATACCACTGAGTTTTTTGTTATCAGGATAAATGAAAGTCCTTGTTTATGGTAAATTTATTATAAACACATTCACTTTGATAAACTCATATAGGCTAATAAATTATAAACAGATTTTTCAGATTTCTAAATATTTTGTTTTCTGTCAAGTTGGTTCAGACTCATA
>NW_006408763.1:3483004-3489444 GCF_000296735.1 Chrysochloris asiatica | reverse complement strand
TACATATTAAATATTATAGCTGAGGAAACTAAAGTTTACTGGATATAGTCAGCCAAGGCTGACCAGTTTTAGGCCCTAAGAAGTAGTAAGAAATTGGGCACTGAAGTTCCTAACTGTAGAGGTCTGTGTACGAAGAGCAAAGGGGCCTGTGGCTCCCTGCTTCTGTGACTTGGCCAGTTTATCACTCTCTGGGGGAAGGCACTGACCACTGAACTTTGGCCAAAAGACTGTGAGAAACTAGAGAGGCAAGGAGGAGCTGTCTCTCCTCACTTGCATCCCTATCTTGTGTGTATACTTTGGACTTCCTGTTTCAAGACTGCAGTTTTCTCAGAGACAGAGAGTAAACTTTCTACACCCTTGAACTGATCAGAGGACCTTGCTTATTAGTAAGTTTCTGTTGACTCAATTCGGCTCATGGTTATCCCTTGTGTAGACCCATGAGTAGTACTGCTCTATAGGTTTGTTGTTATTTTTGTTTTTTTCCTGTAATGTTCACAGAAGCAGATCCCCAGGGTTTTCTTCCACAGTGCCACTGGGTGGGTTCAAATTGGCAACCATTAGGTCAGCAGTCAAGTGAAAACCATGTGTACCACACAGAGATCTTTGCACATAATAAGTGCTCAATAAATATGTGTTGATGCTTAATGAAGAAAGGAAGAAATGAAACAAAGAAAACAAGCTCTCACAGGAGAGTTTTTCAGTGCTTGAATCCAAGTTACCTTGGAGTCCTCAAAAATCTCATCTTTTCACATTTGACTGTGGAATCTTTTGGGACAACTGCATTTGTCATGAGTCTTTTCGACAGAAGATGATAAGAACAGGGTCAGCTTGTTTCCATTTAAAAAGAACAAAGAATTGAGGTTAGAAAAGCAGGAAGCCTAGAAAGGATCAAGGTAGGAACTGTGGTAGGTAGAGTTTCCTCTAACAAAACTAAGTTATTTTTGTCTTTGTGCTCCTGTTATACCAACAAATTCATACACACCAAAAAAAAACAAAAAAAAAAAACACAATAAAAAGACCAAAAAGCAACCCAAATACCTGACTTCAGTTTAATAAAACTCATGAAGATGACCACAGGGCCAGGCAGTGTTTCATTCTGCTTTACATAAAGTCACCATGAGTCCCATATGACTCTATAGCAGTAACAACAACCCAATTTTCAACAAATAAGTAACTATGGTGAGCATGTACATAATTTAATAGAGTGTTCTTTTTAATAACAAAAAGAATCCAAAGAAAGGTATAAAGTCCCTGGGAGACCTAGAATCTGTAGATTTTGTAATTGCTGCCTTACATCTTAAAATTTCATTAAAGTTATCATTGCTAAACCTTTGTGTCTAAGCAAGTATCCCAATAGCCTTTCTGCACACCCTCCTCACCCCTGACCAAATCGGGTGCAAGGAAAGACCTGAAGGCCAATTGTAAACACAGTTATTTTTGGAATGAAAACAAAATTTTTTAGCATACACAAGTGTCTGGTTTTGTCTCTTGAGCTTCACAAAGACCATCATAATATTGAGACTATAAAATTGTTGCTATCTATAATGAAATGAAAACATCAGTGAAAAGAACTTTTCTGGGGTTTTTTTAATCAAAAATTATTAAACCTTAGAATCTTAAAAATTCTTACTAACTTTTTATATAAAAGGAAACTGAGTGGGAGAAAAGTCATAAGGAGTCAAACTGTTTCTCCTGTGCCACAGTATTTGCAGAAAAGAAATAGTACATAAACCAACTGTTTCTTTCACATACATACAAAGGAGAATGACATAATCTCAGCAGCAGGTTTGTTCTGCCACATAAAAGATCCATCAGTCGTCCTTCCGGTATCCTTTAACTAAACGGAATCTCTGCATCCGGTTACAACCTGACAAACCTGGCAATAAAATGACAAAGTACTCTCTTTAACTTACAACAAACAAAAGGATATATATACGCACACACATACACTGTCAGATAAGTACTGGACTGCTAACCGCGGGGCTGGCAGTTCAAACTCATCAACCACTCCTTGGAAACCTTATACAGACAGGGTGGCTATGAGTCAGTACCGACTCTGCGGTACTTAACAACAACTATATATATATATATAAATATGGAGCTTTGGTAGCATAGTGGCGGGCTGCGAACCACAAGGTCAGCAGTTCGAAATTACCAGCTGTTTGCAGGAGAAAGATAAGGGTTTCTGCTCTCATAAAGATTTACAGTCTCGGAAACCCTGTACAGGGTCGCTGTGAGTCAGAATCGACTCCACGCACATGACCACCATATATATAAATACATATATGAATATAAATAAGAGGGCTTTAAAAAAAATTGTGGAAAAATTCCATTATCTTTTCATTTCATTTTTCCACAAATTTTTTGAATCCACCATCATATACCTAAACACACTTGTATGTATACACACACACACACACACACACACAAGTGGTCTTCAAAAAGTTCATGGAATTTTTTAATTTGAAGATAAGGGATTTTCCGTGAACTTTCTGAAGTGCCCTCGTGTGTGTGTGTGTGTGTGTGTGTGTGTGTGTGTGATTTATGATTTTGTAATTGAGTTTAGCTTTATTGTTTTAAAATAGGAAACAAAAAATTATGTTAATTAAATTTTAGTAAGAACTTATTCATAGTGTAGATAATTTTATGTTGTCAGAGACAATACAAACTCAGTTACTTAAAAACACCATGGCAACCTGAACTGAGATGGTCTTGAATTCTCTAGCCCGTGTAATTTTAGGCTTCCTGATATTATTTTGCAATCTTGGTGTAGCATCATAGGATAAGCACTGAACTGCTAACTGCAAGGTCAGTGGTTCATGCCCACCAGTTGCTACTCAGAAATCCTGAACAGGATCACTCTGAGTCTGAACCAACTCAATGGCACTTAACAACAACAATAATATTATTTTAAAGTTTTGTGCCAGGTGAGATATGAAAAAAGAAGAAACGAATCATCCTCGCCTAAATAACATTGGCTTTAAGAAATACTCCAATAGAATTCATTCTGACCTGAGTCAAAATGACCCAGTTCTACTAGATGACTGTATGTTATGTATTTATTCCAGTTACATTTCATGTAAACTTTAAATCTGTAAGTTTGACTGTAAGTATTCTCTGAAAGCAAACCAGAACAGGGGAACCTAAACCCAGGTACGCCTTTCCAGTAGCATCTGATTATCTGCCTGGTGTCCTACCATCTCACTCACAGGAAACTGAGAACTGACTGAGGAGAAAAATCTCATAAATATGTTTTTAACAGTTTTTCTAACTTCTGATATTATTAGATCAAGAGAGAGAGGAAAAAAATTAACCTTTTCCCATGTAGCATAGTGGTTATGAATCAGGCTGCTAACCTCAAGGTCAGCAGTTCAAAACTACCAGCGGTTCCACGGGAGAAAGATGAGGCTTTCTGCTCCCATAAAGATTTACAGCCTCGGAAATCCTATGCAGGGTCGCTATGAGTCGGAGCCGACGCCACGGTACTTACCAACAACAACAATAAAATCATGGGGGAAAAAATAGGAGGAAAACTTCTAGGGATCTATTCCAGCAGCACCAGGGATGCACGTTCCCAAGGCTTTCACAGGAGAGAAATGGAAAGCTACCAAGTACACTGTCATAGAAAGTTCCAAGCCATCTGAACTGCAGGGTCTCCAACTGATCCTTGTAAACCCTATACAGGGTCTCTATGGGTTGGAACTGACTCAATAGCACTTAACAACAAGAAGTCTTTATGGAAGCCAACTGCCACATCTTTCTCCTGTGGATTCAAACCACTAACCTCTCAGTTAACAAATGCTTAACCACAGTACCACTAGGACTCCTTACCATTAAGCCACAAATGTGAGTGCAGATATTTTAAACGTGATTCTCTTGTATTAATTACCCATTATAAATATGTTGGTTAAACAGGAGTTCTGGTGTGGTGCTGTGGTTAATGCCCTGGACTCATTTGAACTGCAAGGTCAGTGGATCAAGCTTACCAGTCACTCCTTGGAAATCCTATACAGGTTGCTATGGGTCAGAACTGACTGGACGGCACTTCACAACAATAATAGGTTTCAGTATCATCTTACTTGCACATCGGTGGGGGCGGTGAGAGAAAATCTCTGTTTGCATTACCATGATGAGTTGCTAAATCCACTGAAAAGATTTGCTACCTTTGGTAAAATGTTATATAATGCTTCACTTTAGATGCTATTGCCTCCCAGTACGTGACATTGTTTGTCAGTAAAAAGTCAACATTCATTATAATGACTTTTACTTTATATTCATTTTGTTCTTTCAAACAGAAACAAAAAGGGGGAAATCTTTTTATTCCCTTAGGCATTTTGTTAAACAATTAAATATATGTGGTTTTTTTTGTTTTGTTTTGTTTTTATGAATTGTCATTTCCCAGAAATATTTCAGCCTCAGAAACCTTGTAAGGTATGTCTGCTCTCTTCTGTAGGGTCACTGTGATCAAAATTGACTTCATGGTCCACCACGACAGCAGCAATATATTCTTTAGAAGAAAACAAAGTAAAGAAAAAAAGGAAACCATCAATAGTCCAAAAGATAATTGCTATTGTCATTTGAAGCACATATTTCCAAATATTTTCTGTGTATATGTATTTTCTTACAAAATGGGATCAAACTATACATACATAATTTTAAATTTAGGCACATAAACAATATTTATGGTGATAATAACTACAGACAAGCAGCCAGTAAAAGATGGTATTTACAGTTTATTGGCAGTGAAGACATACAGGCAAATACGTTCATAACCATAGTGCTAAAATCCTAATGTATTTTCCAATGAATTGCTATATTTGACAATTAGTTATTACTTTTACTTTCCCATGTACAAGGCTGAAAAGATTAAAACTACATTCAGTGGAAGGCTAGCAGTATTAGGCATTCAAATTGTAAAGCACAATTATCAAAAGAGTCTACTGTATACTTTATGAAAGACAACACAAAAATGATCATTAGAGTGAAAAATGCCGTTGTGATGATTTCAGTGGATTTTTTTCTTCAAGTACTATGTGTTTGGCTAACTTTGTAAACAACTAGTGGTAAGAGAAGTGACAACTGCTGAGCTCTTTCCAAGAATAAACACCATTTGCCTCTGCCCTTGTATAAAGCCAAAGGCCCACAGTGCCACTCAAGACTCTCATGTGGATGACATTACTTGTTTCTTTCCTAACAATAAAAAAGATAATAACCTTCTTACAGATTTGAAGAACTATAGTAACACTTAAATATGGCACTTTACAAATATTTTCCAACATTTTCACACCAATGATTTAATCTGAACTTTTCAACAACCTTGTGCGGTAGATTGAGCAAGTATACCACCCAAATTTGGAGAATGAAGAAACTGAGGCATTGAGCAAGGAAGTAACTTGTAAGGTTGTACAGGGCGATTCTAATCTTTAAAGTAATGGGATTTCTTCAATAATGAAGAAAGTCTCAAAAATTGTGACAGTTTCATTTCAATTTATTTTGAAGATTACTTCACCCCTATCTAGCCAATTTTGATAAGTCAGGTGGAACAGCTATAATGACAAACTTTGGCATAAAATTAATTAGATAAAGCACTGAGCTTTTAAAAAAACTAATATTCTAGCCAAAATACACATTTAAACTCCCAACATGAGGGAATTTGCTTTCTTTGTCTTTTGGACAGCTCAGTTCTGCTGTCTGAAATATAAGTTTTCCATCTGAGAAGTATAATCTACTTTTTTTTTTTTTGGCTGGATAGTGTATTTTATTGATGGTGCATGACAAGACTGGGCTCTCTAAGCCCCTCCCCTTCTTCAGGGGGTCTGGGTGGAAACTGAGGATGGGAGCTTCTCAGTGTGTAGGGGGATTACAGTTGGGGTAAGAATTCCCAGCAGCGGAGGGCCTCTCCCTTCCCCTAGTGCTGTTGCTGGGGCTGGTGGTCCAGGGGGCTCTTATTCTTTGGAGGCCATGTGGACCATAAGATCCACCACCTTGTAGTTTTAGCAGAATTCATTGTCATACCAGGAAATGAGCTTGACAAAGTGGTTGTTGAGGGCAATGCCAGCCCCAGCATCAAAGGTGGAAGAGAGTGTGTCACTGTTAAAGTCACAGGAGACAACTTGATCTTCAGTGTAACCCAGGATGCCTTTTAGGGGTCCATCTGATGCCTGCTTCACTACCTTCTTGACATGTCATCATATTTGGCAGCTTTCTCCAGGCGGCAGGTCAGGTCCACAACAGACACGTTAGGAGTGGGGACACAGAAGGCCATGCCAGTGAGTTTCCTATTCAGTTCCCACAGCCTTGGCAGCACTGGTAGATGCAGGGATGATGTTCTGGGCAGCCCCATGGCCATCACACCACAGTTTCCCAGAGGGGCCATCCACAGTCTTCTGGATGGCAGTGATGGCATGGACTGTGGTCATGCGTCCCTCCACGATGCCAAA
>NW_006408763.1:3479681-3482224 GCF_000296735.1 Chrysochloris asiatica | reverse complement strand
ATGAGTCGGACTTAACAACTATATAAAACTATTGTTTTATACAGAGTCCTGGTGTGATGCTGTAGGATAAGCACTGGACTGCTAACCACAAGGTTGGCAGCTCCAGCTCACCAGCCACTTCTCAGAAACTCTATACAGGGTCACTGTGAGTCTGCGCTTAAGAACAACAACAACATTATTTTATATGGAAATACTGTAAAGTATTTAACCAGTGCCTTATTGTTGACAATTTAAATTGCTTAAGATATTTTTGGTTACACACATGATATAATGAACATCCTGGAAGCAAAGCTCATCACCTGTATTCTCAATTTGTAATTCTTAAATTAGATTCTTAGGAACAGAATTGCTGGGGCAAAGTGCATGCATATTGTATTTATCTGTTTAGTTTGGCAATAAATGCAAGACGTACAAAAATTCAAATGGAATAATAGGATATTCAGTGATAAGTAAGTCTCCTTTCTTTTCTTTCCCTCAAATATATATCTTCCTGCCTGTGAGGCAACTACGTTTAGTAGTTTCTGTGTATCTCTACAGAAATGTTTCACGTATTTATAAGCATATACTTAAAACTGTTTAGTATGAATGCTAAGAAAATAAATAGAATTATTTCAACAATGAAATGTGTTCTATAATTTCAAATTTCAAATCACAAATCTTTCTACAATAAGGCAACTTTAAACTTGTTGTTGTTGTTAGGTGCCGTCCAGTCAGTTTTGACTCATAGTGACCCTATACACAACAGAATGAAACCCTGCCTGGTCCTGTGCCATCCTCTCAATCATTGTTACACTTGAGCCCATTGCTGCTGCCTCTGTGCCAGTCCATCTCGTTAGGGTCTTCCTTTTCTTTCGTTCTTTCTTTTCTTTTTTTTTTTTCTTTTTTTTTGCTGACCTTCTACTTCACCAAGTATTATGTCCTTCTCCAGGGTCTGGTCCAATTTCATATGTCCAAAGTATGAGAGACAAAATCTGGTCATCTTGGCTTCTAAGGAGCATTCTGGCTTTACTTCGAACACAGATTTGCTTGTTCTTCTGGCGGTCCATGGTACTTTTAATATTCTCCTCCAACACCGTAACTCAAATGCATCAATTATTTTACCATCTTATTTATTGTCCAACTTTCACATGCATAGAGGCCACTAGAAATACCATAGCTTGGGTTAGAGACACCTTAGCCCTCAAACTGACATCTTTGTTGTTGAACACTTGAAAGGGGTCTTATGCAATAGATCTGCCTAATATAATTCATCATTTGATTCTTAACTGCTGCTTCCATGAGTGTTGATTGTGGATCCAAGCAAAATGAAGCCAGCTTCATTACTGTTAATTTTCATTTTTTTAACTTATGCCCTTTTGACAACTTCTTTGTATTTTCCATTTATCAAGATGTTATTTACTGGTCCAATCATGAGGACTTTTGTTTTGTTTATAATGAAGTACAGTCCATATGGAAGGTTATAGTCTTGGATCTTCATCAGTATGTACTTCAAGTCTTCTTTGCTTCCAGAAAGCAAGGGTGTGTTATCTGCATATCGCAGGTTATCAATCCTGATGCCATGTTCTTCTTCATATAATCCAGCTTCTTGGATTATTTGTTCAGTATACATAATGAATGAAAGTGAAAGGATACAACCCTGATACACACATTTCCTTATTTTAAACTTGGGGTTAGCAAACTACAACCCACAGGCCAGTTCTGGTCAAAGGCCTGTTCTTGTACACAGAGTTGTACTGGAAGACATTCTTTGTTATTGTTGTTAGGTGCCGTCCTATTGTTTCTTACTCATAGCGACCCTATGAACAACAGAACAAAACACTGCCCAGTCCTATGCTATCCTCTCAATTGTTGTTTTGTTTGAATCCATTGCTCCTGTCACTGGGTAAATCTATCTTGTTGGGGATCTTCCTTTTTTTCATTGGCGCTCTACTTTACCAAGCATGGCGTTCGTCTCCAGAGTCTGTACACCATGTAAACCACCTTCTTGGGTTATTTGTTTACCATACAGATTAAATAATGATGAAATGATACAGTCCTGGTGCACACCTTTCAGTATTTCCCTTGCTTTGTTCCAATGACTGCCTCTTTGTCATGTTCCTCGTGAGCACAAATACCCATTCTTCCCAATGTTATCCATAGTGTGCTATGATCCACGCAGTTGAATGATTTTGCATAATCAATAAGGCACAAGTAGACATCTTTCTGGTATTCTCTGCTTTCAGCCAAGATCCATGTGATATCAGCAGTGACATTCCTATTTTCATGCCCTCAGCTGAATCCAGCTGCCAATTTCTGGCAGTTCCCTGTTGAAGTACTGCTGCAAACATTTTTAAATTATTATAAGCAAAATTTTACTTACATGTGATATTAATGATAATTGCTCGATGACATTCACATTCTATTGTTTCACCTTTCCTTGGAATGGGTACTAACTGAAACTCTTCCAGTTGGTTGACCAAGTAACTAGCTGTCTTCCAAATTTCTTGGTATAAATGAGTGAGTGCTTGCAGTGATCAATCAGTTTTTCTCAAATATTTCCATTT
>NW_006408763.1:3471294-3478521 GCF_000296735.1 Chrysochloris asiatica | reverse complement strand
AACTGCTGACCTTGCGGTTCGCAGCCCAATTCGTAACCACTATGCCAGAGAAGCAGGAAGGAAATCTTGATTCTAGGATTATTTTCTAAGAAGGGGTTAAATATAGGTAGCATGTATCTGTGGAGTCCTAATGTGGCACTGTAGGATAAGCACTGGACTGCAAGCCTTGTTTGAATTACAAGGTCGGCAGTTTTGAGACTCACTAGGTGCTCCTTGGAAACCCTATACAGGTCACTATGAGTCAGAACCGATTCAATGGCACTTAACAATAACAAACAGCAACAATTTGTCTATACTGTAAATAAATCTAGATAATTATGGAGAACAGTTTTTTTCCCATTACACAAATTCAACCAAATCTGTTTGAATAAAATAGAGTTATAAAAATAGCAATTATGTTCTACCAGGTAATTATTTTCTTTTTAGAGTGAATGAGTTACAATAGAAGCAAGCAACAAGCCAACTTCATTACTGTTAATTTTCATTGATACATTTACTTACTTTTAACTTATGCCTTTGTACAAAGGATCTGAAATGACCATTGCTTTTCACTTTATATGCTGATATTCATTCTTTTCCCAAGGACATCATTTTTTAGGGATATGAAATCGATGTTAATTTGAGTATTTTTGCCTTAAAAAACTTTGATCTTAAGTAGTAAATCAAAATGTCTGATGTAAGAACAACAGAAGAGTAGATACCGTCTCCCTAGCTTTCAAAGAATACAAATATAAATCCCAAAAGGACACACTCCCATGTTTTTTTGGAATGGAGGTTTTAAAGAAAACAACAAAAATAGTTTTAGTAGAATTAATTCCTACTCACAGTGCCCCTATGTGTGTCATATAGCAGAACTGTGTTCCATAGGGTTTTTGTTGTTGTTGTTGTTGTTTTTTAATGTTTTATTGTGAATTATGTGATAGTTTACATGGGAGAACATTAGTTTCACATTCTTTCTATTGCATATCGTTTCATTGCCTTGGTTACAATCCCCTTCAAGCACCATCAACTCCATAGAGTTTTTAAGGCTATGACCTTCAGAAGTGAATCACCAGGCCTTTTTTTTTAGGCACTTCTTTGTGGACTCAAACTGAAGGTGGGAATGTTGTTGTCAAGTGCTGTCGAGTCAGTTCCAACCCATAGTGATCCTGTAAAGGGTTTCCAAGGAGCAACTGATAAGCATAAACTGCCGACCTTGTGGTTCACAGCAACTTTGCTGTCCCACAAAGCATTAGCCCACAGCACCACACGTGGGTTTTAAATAACTTTAAAACATGATGGATGACCAGCACATCCTATTATCAGGGATGAAGTTCTTATTGTTAAGTGCATGGAGTCAGTTCCAACTCACAGCAACCCTGTAGACGATTTTCAAGGAGTGTCTGGGTTATCCTACAGCACTACACCAAAGATGATGGGAAACTCAAAATCAGTACTGGCATTTTCAAATAATTCCAAACCCCACCCCCAAGCCTCACCCCACTCCAGCCGTTATTTCACTCTGCTCTGAGCAGACTACTCTGCTTACGGTCAACTCTCAAGATCTTGGAGTGCTATAAATTCAGTCTGAGCTGGAGCACAGTTCTGCTTGATTTGGCCTTTATTCAGGTCAGGTGTTTTTCCTCATTGTTAAGTTTGGTGAAGTCAGTTCTGAAACATTTATTTTTGTTGTGAAGTGCCATCAAGTCATTCCAACTCATAGTAACCCTACATAGGGTTTCCGGGGAGCAGCTGGTGGGTTTGAACTGCTGACCTTGTGGTTTTCAGTTCAGTGCTGATTCTACAGGAATCCTAATGACACTGTATAGGGTTTCTTGAACTATTAACCGCAAGGTTCCTTAGAAACCTTATACAGGGTCGCTATGAATCAGAACCAAATCAGTGGCACTCGACAACAGCAACATGGGGTTTCCCACAAGTGCTGGTAGGTTTAAACCACCAACCTGAGGTTAGCAGTCCAGCATTTATTCTACAGTGTCACACCAGGATTCTGTTTTGCCTTATATATTCCTCTAAATGTTTCAGAAATATATTTAATAAACACACTTCCATCTTACCAAGACAAAAACTTGACTCATTTTTAAGTGATGAACTGACTACACTGAGCCAGTATGTCCAAACTGGTATTACTGGAAACAAGGATTTGTTGCATAAAACAACCAGATTGATAGAAATAGATTAGATATTTAGTGTGCTTTTTTTTTTTACCTCCTCATATGCATTTTTTAAAAGATGAAACTAGAGCAGTGTTTTATGGCTTACAAATAAATGATGCTTATTCTCTGCATTTGTACATTGCATATTTTATGTGTACACATGTTTTTGTATGCATAGAAAGAGTGTGAAAGACTGGTGTTGCTTTTCACCTTTATGGGTAGGATCTAGAGGTGATGGTGAGAGACTTTTACCCTCTATTTTCTATACTTATATCCTGTTTGAATCTTTGCCATGATTGAATCATAATAAAGAATAAAATATGATTATTTCTAACATTTATCAATTGAAAATGGCAGCATTATGAAATAACACCATCACTGTTTTGAAATCTTGTTATATATTTTTCACAATGATATTTTCAGTCCAACAGTTATGAGAAATGTTGATTTTTGTCTTCCAAAAATGATTTTTGTCTTCCAAATAAATGGAATCTGGGGTAGCAGTAGGATAATCACTGGACTGCTAATCACAAGGTCATTGGTTCAAACCACCAGCCACTCCTCAGAACTGACTCAATAGCACTTAACAACAACCGAATGAATGATTGCAAAGAAAGAGTTTATCCAAATGATTATATACAAGTCTCTGTATATCTTGGCTCAAAATTCTGGTTGTCATTGTTGTTAGGTGCCATCAAGTCGGTTCTTATTCATAGTGACCCTATGCACAACAGAACAAAATACAACCTGGTCCTGCGCCATCCTCACGATTACTGTTTTGTTTGAACCCAGCATTGCAGCCACTGTGTCAGTCCATATCATTGGGAGTATTCCTCTTTTTCGCTGACCCTCTACTTTACCATGGAGTCCTGGTGTGGTGCTGTAGATTAATGCGCCAGACTGCAAAGCCGTTTGAACTGCAAAGTCGGCGGTTCAAGCTTACCAGCTGCTCCTTGGAAACCCTATACAGGGTTGCTATTGTTCGGAACCGACTCTACGGCACTCAACAACAACAACAACTACTTTACCAAGCATGATATCCTTTTTCAGGGACTGGTCCCTGCTGATAACATGTTCAAAGTACATAAGATGAAGTCTTATCATCCTCACTTTGAAGTACACTGTGGCTATACTTCTAAGACAACTTGAACTTTCATATGAGCAATTGATGGTCTGTTCCACAGTCAGTGGAGCAGAGGCCTTTTTTTGTTGTTGAGGATATTGAGCTTCTCCATCATCTCTTCACACAGATATAACAAATTTGACTCCTCTGTCCATATGTATGATAGTATTGTTAAGGTGCCATCGAGTTCATTCCGAGTCATAGTGAGCCTATGCACAACAGAATGCAACACTTCCCAGTCCAGCACCATCCCTACAAATGTTGTTACATTTGATCCTATTGCTGCTGCCACTGTGCCAATCTATCTTGTTGAGGCCCTTCCTCTTTTCACTGACCTTCCACTTTACCAACCATGATGTCCTTCTCCAGGAACTGACCCTTCTTGATAACATATCCAAAGTATGAGAGATGAAATTCTGGCTTCTAAGGAGAGTTGTGACTGTACTTCTTCCAACACAGAGTTGTTTGTTCTTCTGGAAGTCTATGGTACTTGCAATGTTCTTTTCCAACACCATAACTCAAATGCATCAATTCTTCTATGCTCTTCCTTATTCTTTGCCCAATTTTCACATGCATAAGAGGCTATTGAAAATACCATAGCTTGGGCCAAGAGCACGTTAGTCCTCAAACTGTTATCTTTGTTCTTGAACACTTTAAAGAGGTCTTGTGCAGCAGATTTGTTTAATACAGTACATTGTTTTATTTCTTAACTATTGCTTCCATAAATGCTGTTTATAGATCCAAACAAAATGAAGTCTTTGCAAACTTAAATCTTTTTTTATATATTTATTATGATGTTATTTATGATCCAGTTGTAAAGATTTTCATTTTCTTTACATTCAGGTCCAATCCATACTGAAAGCTGTAGTCTGTGGTATTCATCAGCAAGTATTTTAAGTCCTCTTCATTTCTAACAAGCAAGGTTGTATCATCTCCATATCTCAGCTCATTAATCAGTCTTCCTCCAATCCTGATGCCATATTCTTCTTCCTATATTCCAGTTTCTTGTATTATTTGCTCAACATTCAGACTGTATAAGTCTGGTGAAGGAATACAGCCCTGATGTACACCTTTCCTGATTTTAAACCATTCAGTATCCCTTTGTCCTGCTGTAACAACTGCTTCTTGGTCTATGTGCAGGTTCCTCATGAGCACAATTAAGTGTTCTGGAATACCTTCACAGTTATTCATATCTTGTCATGATCTGCACAGTCAAAAGCCTGTGCATAGTCAAACCACAGGTAAACATTTTTCTCCTATTCTTGCTTTTAGCCAAGATCCATCTAATGTCAGCAGTTATGTTCCATGTCCTTTTCTGAATTAGCTTAAGTTTCTAGCAGTTCCCTGTTGCAGCCATTTTTTTATTACCTTCAGCAAAATTTTACTTGTATATGATATTAATGATACCGTTTGATGATTTCCACATTCTGCTAGGTCACCTCTCTTTGAAATGGGCACAAATATGGATATCTTCCAATCAATTAGCTAGGTAAACTGTCATCCAAATTTCTTGGCAAAGATAAGTGAGTACCTCCAGTGTTGTATCAGTTTGTTGAAAGATTTCAATTTGTTATTTCATCAATTCCTGGAGTCTTGTATTTTGCCAATGCCTTCAGAGCAACTTGAATTTCTTCCTTCAGTATCTCATCCCTGGCTTTAGTTGTTGGTTCATAAATTTGAATAATATTGGTATTAACAGGTCTTCCTTGTAGGTTTATGGATATTATCCTATCACAGACAGCATTATACGTCAAGATAAATCTTGAAATGTTCTTTACGATGATAAATGCTATGCCATTCTTCTAGAATTTGTCATTCCCGGCATGGTAAACCATATAATTGTCAGATTCTAAATAGCCAATACCAGCCCATTTCAGCTCACTAATGTCTAGAATACCAATGATTGTGCGTTCTGTATTTAACAACATCTAATTTTCCTATATTAATGCTTTGTACATTCCATGTTCCAATTATTAAAAGATGTTTACAGCTGTTTCTCCTCATTTTGAATTGTGCCCCATCAGTAAAGTCCTGAGAGCTATACTGTATTCATGTCAACTTTGAGGAGGCAGCTTTACCCCAATAACATTTTGCATTCCTTCCAACTTGAGGGACTCATCTTCTGACACTGTATCTGACAATATTCTGGTACTCGTCATAGTATTTTTATTTTCCGTCACTATATCTGACAATATTCCGCTGCTATTCATAGGTTGTCAGGGGCTAAAAATCCTGAAATAGTCTGCCTCATCTTTTTCCTAGTCTGTTTTAGTTTGGAAGCTTCATTTAGCCTGTCCACCATGAGTGACCCTCCTGGTATTTAAACTACTGGTGGCATCACAGCAACACATAAGCCACCACAGTGGGACAAACTGATAGTTTATGTTGTTGTGAATAGGTATTTGCAATGAAAAAGTCATTGGTCTTGCAGAATCCTTTCATGTGATCTCCACCATCATTTCTATCACCAAAGTTCTATTTTCCAACTACAGATCCTTCTTCTTTGTTTCCAACTTTCACATTCCAAACACCTGTAATTACCAATGAATTCTGATTTATTGCTGTTGTTGTTAGGTGCCATCGAGTTGGTACCGACTCATAGCAACCCTATGCACAGCAGAATGAAACACTGCCCAATCCTGGGCCAACCTCACTTTGTTGCCATGCTTGAGCCCATTGATGCTGCCACTTTGCCAATCCATCTTGCTGGAGATGAATTCTGGTTCAGTACTTGAAATTTAGTCCTACCTCTGTAACTGAAATTCCAACTTTGAATGTTGTTACCCAAGATCTTGTGCAAATAATTCATTCAAACAGCCCTCATTGAGTCCCTTCTTATCAGACTAGGTTTGGGTACTGGGGATAGAAAGGGATCCACATAAGTCTCTGTCATCTCTGTGGACTAACCTATAACGCAGGTACCATTATTAGTGCTCTACATATATCAACTTCATTCATCCTCACAACAACTCTGTAAGGGAGAAAATAGCATTAACCTCATTTTTAGATATGAAGAAGACAGAGACACAGTGAGATTCAGTAACTTGCCTAAGACTACATAGCTAGGAAGTAGGGCAGCCATCATTTTAACTCCACAGGTCTCGCTCAAAAGGCCATGATCCCATAACGACTTTTAAACCACTAACTATATATCATAGTGACTTTCAGATCAGAAGGCCAATATAGTCTTGGAAGGGGAGTTTTACAAGTAAACATTTAAATATATTTTAAAAATTGCAGAAAATTGAATTTCTAATAATGGGGAGTTATGTCAAACAGGAACAATTCATACAATGTAATACTTAAATTATATTATGATAAATAATATAAATAACCATAAAATGATGGTTTAAACATTTCTCTATTGGCATAAAGACAAATATTCTTCATCTCATAAATTAGAAGAGATTAAAACATACTTTTTAATGTGACACAACCTTTGTACAAGGTACTTAATTAGGAGCCAAACTGGGCTTATGAAAATAATCCACATCAAGCAGTCCCCATACCTGAGTCAGGTCAGAACATTGGGGAACATATGGCAGATCACTGCACTCTGAGCTGAAAAGAGCTTGGGTCACACCAGCCCCCAAGTGCCCAGCTCCAGCCTTCCTTTACCCTATGAGAAGGTGAACCTCTGTGCCGTAACTGCGTCTCACAGCTAACATACTGATATACCAGTATACTCATCTATGTATTTCATATTTTATCATAAAAACATCTATGTATTGAGAACAAACAAGATGGCGGATTGGGTGGAAGTGCAGTAAAGGAGCTCCACCAACAACAACACAGAATACCCAAACAAGCAGGCTCAGGGGATGGTCCCAGACTCTCAACCTCATATAAAGGAATATTTAGAAGGTTGGAAGGCTCACAGCTGGGGGAATTTGTGGCAGAAGCAAGAAATCTATTGCTTTCTAGTCCGGAACACTCGGCTGCTCCAGG
>NW_006408763.1:3467835-3469047 GCF_000296735.1 Chrysochloris asiatica | reverse complement strand
GGTAGATAGGGACGGGCAACTTAGACATTGGCTACCTAAAATGAGGGGGCAATAAAGGCAGGAAGTGACTGCCTTACCAGGTTTCAAGAGGGAGCTTAGTTTAAGAGGGTTGGGGGGAAAGAAAGAGTCCCCACTGAATAGCTATCATCTTGTCTAGATGCCTCTGGTGAAAGGAGATGGGGATAAGATTCGTAAGATT
The DNA here is from genome assembly GCF_000296735.1 of Chrysochloris asiatica. Classification (NCBI taxonomy): domain Eukaryota; kingdom Metazoa; phylum Chordata; class Mammalia; order Afrosoricida; family Chrysochloridae; genus Chrysochloris; species Chrysochloris asiatica. Next base: position 3,468,848 of record NW_006408763.1, on the reverse strand, counting down.
TAATAGTGAATAACTGTTATCATGACTAATCGTGACTGTCACACTTGTAAAGGTAGAAGTTTTGTACCAAAAAAAATGAAAGTGGTTAATCTTACAGTCCAGAAACAGAGGACCCTAGGACCATCAAGAGAGAAACGCACAAATAGAATGTGGGATCTTATCCAGAGAAGCAGCAGCGCCAGAGATGGAGGCAGAGATGGGAGCATGGAGAGGGGGAACGGCTGAGGACTCTAGATTCATCTAGAAGAGAAGGACTAAGAACTGGTGGCCAGGAGCAGACTTGCAGAATGTGCCCTTTTGAGATGTAAATTATTATGTATGCCTGAGTGGGTTTTTTTGTTTGTGTGTTTTTTAAAAAGCTAAAGTGGATAGAGAGAAATACTTTTAACTGATGGTATATGGAGGGGATTATTATCAATGTAATGAAACAAGTTATATGAATGGTTGAATGTGAAACTGATGATGTGCCCTATAAACTTTCACTCAATCCACAATAAAAACCTTAAACTTAAAAAAAAATAAAATCTATGTACTGCATATTTTTCATATTTTACCATAGAACAATTATCCTTTCACATACTGATGACTTGAAATATTTCAGAAGTAAACACAAAATGTCTTATATATCAATCACTAAACGTATAGAATTTGCTTTTATACAAATGTTTATATAAAAAAAAAGATTTGCTTTTATACAAATTTGTTCTTCAAATAACTTTTAGGATGAATATATGTGTATCAAATGATGATTATACGTCATTTTACAGGGCTTTACAATTAACTTTTTAACTGGAATTGTGTGAAGGTTTACACAGCAGACCAGGCTTCCATTTTGTTTCATGTCAGTGATTGCAGTTCCCACAATGTCACATCATTTATCCTACTTCCTCCCTCTGTTTCCTGTTTCTACTCCTCCTTTCTTTTTTTTTAATTTATTTATTAAATGTTTTTATTTTGGATTGAGTGAAAGTTTACAGGGCACATCATCATCTTCACATTCAACCATTCATATA
>NW_006408763.1:3443823-3467320 GCF_000296735.1 Chrysochloris asiatica | reverse complement strand
GGCCGTCAGTGCGAATTCCTCAGTCTTACCCATCATCGAAACTCATTGCAGCATGGCAGTGGTCCTCCTCCTTTCTTAACCCTTCTGAATTTAGTCCTTGGGTAGGTAAATGCTGCCTTTTTTTTTTTTTTTTTTAAATCTCAAATGATTGCTTATTGTAAGGAACATGTGTCTCCTTAGTGTTATTGTAGAGACCTGTCCATTGTTTGGCTGAAAACTGAGCCAAGGGAGTGAGTTCAGTTCCAGACCAGATGAGTAAGTGACTAAGGGTTCCACCAGTTTCTGCCCGACCAATAAGTCTGTTTTTGTTTTTGTTTTGTTTTTAATGATTTGGGGTTTTTTCCACATTTTTCTCCCATTCTATTTAGAACCTTCTATTGTGATTCCTTTTAGAGCAGTTGGTAGTGGTAGCCAGGCACCATCTAGTTCTACTCTCAGGGTCATGGAGACTGATGCTTTTTTTTAAGCTTTTATTGTGAATTGAGTGGTAGTTTACATGGGAGAACATCGGTTTTGCACTCAACCAATTGTATTTTTGTTTCATTGCAATGATTACAGTCCCCTCCATGTACTATCTGTACTTGCCTTATATCCTCTTTTTTTTTTTTTTAATGTACACAAAAACACACAGAAATACATAACTGCTTAAACAACCAAAGGGCATATTTTGCAAGCCAGTACCTGTCAGCTAGCATACAACGTTTCTCTTTTCTTGAGTCTAGAGTTCCTCACTGCTCTATCTCTCCATGCCATCACCTCTTCCTCCATCTCTGGTGTCGCCTCTTCTCTGGTCAGGGTCCCACGTTTTGCCCATTCTCTTCTCCCTTGATGGTCCTAGGGTCTTCTGTTCCAGGAATGTCAGATTAACTAACTCCCCCTTTTTTGTTACATAACTTCTACCTTTACAGTGTGACAATTGCAATTAGTCATGTAATAATTACTCACTATTGAATCATAGAATCTTATCTCCATCTCCTTTCACCAGACCTATATAGACAAGATGAAAACTATTCAGTGGGGATTCTACCTTTGCTTGCTGGCTCTGAGGCTGATGCTGTAAAAACAAAACAAAAACACCAAAATATTTTTTTATTGTGAATTGAGTAAAGGTTATAGAGCAGATCATTAGTTTCACATTCAACAAACATACCTTTCATTTCATTCCAATAAGAGCAATGCAGTCCAAATACCATCAGTTAACAGTATTTACCTCTATACCCTGTAACTCTTGCATACCTCCCTGTGTCGTCCCTTACCTTCTTCTTTCTTCTGCCATCATCCCTCTTGTTGTAAATTGCCTTCCCCATCACCGAAGGTAACATGTACCCACACTCTAACCTGGTGTGGTGCTGTGGGATAAAGTACTGGGCGTCAAAGTCAGTTTGAACCACAAGGTTGATAGTTCAAACTCACCAGCTGCTCCTTGGAAACCCTGTGCAGGATTGCTGTGCTTCAGAACTGATTTTTCAGCATTTAACAACAACAATCCATTAGTTGGAGTATTGGTATGGTGCTGTAGGATAAAAATGACCTCAAGGTTATTTTGAATCACAAGGTCAGTGGTTTATGCTCGCCAGCTGCTCCTTGGAAACCCTGTGCAGGATTGCTGTGCTTCAGAACTGATTTTTCAGCATTTAACAACAACAATCCATTAGTTGGAGTATTGGTATGGTGCTGTAGGATAAAAATGACCTCAAGGTTATTTTGAATCACAAGGTCAGCGGTTCAAACTCTCCATCCACTCCTCAGAAACCCATACAGTGTCCCTATGAGTCATAACTGACTCAACAGCACTTAACAACAACAGCTCTCTAGCCAGTGAATATTTTTCCCTTTCTTCCCACCTCAGGCAACCATCATAGAATGTTTCATGTAGCATGGAAAACTTTTCTTGATTTTTTTATAATAGTAGTCTCATACAATATTTGTCCTTACATGATTGATGGACTATTTAACTCAGCAAAATGACCTCTAGATTCATCCATGTTATTAGGTGCCATTTCTTAGGTTTTTAATGCATTCTAATAAAAACTCCCCACCACTCGTCTGTCAGTTTGTCATACTGTGGTGGCTTGTGAGTTGCTGTGGTTCTGTAAGCTATGCCACAAGTATTTTAAATACCAGCAGGGTCACCCATGGTGGACAGGTTTCAGATGAGCTTCCAGATGAAGGAGGAAGGAATGACAAACTACTGCTGAATATTTAGTCACTGAAAACCTTATGAATAGTAGAGAAACACTGTCACAGATAGTGCTGGAAAATGAACCCCTCAGGTTGCGACTGGGGAAGAGCTGCCTCCTCAAAATAGAGTTGACCGTGATGGTGCAAATGAGTAAAGCCCATGGGATTGAAGCCCACTTGACCTTAATTTGCTGATGGGGCACAACTCAAAATGAAGAGAGACACCTGTAAACATCCATTAATAATCAGAACACAGAATGTACAAATTTCGAATATAGGTAAATTGGAAATTGTCAAAAAATGAAATGGGACACATAAACATTGATATCTTAGGCATTAATGAGCTGAAATGGACTGGTTTGGGCCATTTTGAATCTGACAACACATGGTTTACTATGCCAGAAATGACAGATTGAAGAGGAATGGTATTACAGTCATTGTCAAAAAGAACATATCCAGATCAGTCTTGAAATACAACACTGTCTGTGATAGGATAATATCCATGTGCCTACAGGGAAGACCAGTCAATACCACTATTATTCGTATTTATGCACCAACCACTAAAGTGTGGAAGAAATAGAAGAATTCTAATAATTTCTTCAATGTGAAATTGACCAAACATGCAATCAAGATGTAGTGATCATTACCAGTGATCGGAATGCAAAGGTTGCGAGCAAAGAGGAAGGATCAGTAGTTGGAAAATATGGACTTAGTGATAGAACTGATGCTGGAGATTGCATGATAGAATTCTGGAAAACCAATGATTTATTCATTTCAAATACTTTCTTTAGACAGCATAAGAGATGATTATACACATGGACCTCACCATATGGAATGCATAGAAATCAAATTGACTACATCTGTGGAAACAAATGATGGAAAAGCTCCATATCACTAGTCAAAACAAGGCCAGGGGCAGAATGTGGAACAAACCATCAATTACTCATATACAAATTCAAACTGTAGCTGAAGAAAATGAAAACACATCAACGAGAGCCAAAATATGACCTTGAATATATCCCACCTGAATTTAGAGATCATTTGAAGAACAGATTTGATACATTAAACACTAAAGACCAAAGACCAGAAGAGTTGTGGGATGACGTCAAGAATGTCATACATGAAGAAAGCAAAAAGTCGTTAAGAAGACAAGAAAGAAGGAAAAGATCAAAATGGATGTCAGAAGAGACACTGAAACTTGCTCTCCAACATCGAGACGCTAAAGCAAATGGAAGAAATGAGGTACAAGAGCTGAACAGAAAACTTCAAAGGTCAGCTCAAGAAGACAGAGGCAAATATTACAACAAAATTTGCAAAGATCTGGAGTCATAAAACCCAAAAGGAAGAACATGCTCATCATTTCTCAAGCTGGGGGAACTGAAGAAAAAAATCAAGCCTCAACTTACGTTATTAAAGGAGTCTCTGGGCAAAGTATTGAATGATGTTGAAAGCATCAAAAGAAGATGAAAGGAATACACAGAGTCACTGTACCAAAAGGAAGTGGTTAATGTTCAACCGTTTCAAGAGGTAGTATATGATCAAGAGCCAATGATACCGAAGGAAGAAGTCCAAGGTGCATTGAAGGAATTGGCAAAGAACAAGGATCCCGGAATTGATGGAATGAAAATTGAAATCTTTCAAGAAAGTGAGGCAGCACAGGAGGAACTCACTCGTCTCTGCCAAGAAATTTGGAGAACAACTATCTGGACAACTGATTGGAAGAGATCCATATTTGTGCCCATTCCAAAGAGAGGTGACCCTACATAATGCAGAAATCTTCAGACAATATCTTTGATATCCCATGCGAGTAAAGGTTTACTAAAGGTACTACAGAAACGGCTGCAAACATACATTGACAGAGAACTTCCAGAGGTTCAAGCTGGATTCAGAAGAGGCCGTGGAATGAGGGATATCATTGCTGATGTCCAATGGATCTTGGCTGAAAGCAGAGAATATCAGAAAGATGTTTACCTATGCTTTATTGACTATGCAAAGGCTTTCGATTGTGTGGATCATGACAAGCTATGGACAACATTGTGAAGTATGAGTATTCCTGAACACTTTATTGTGCTCATGAGGAATCTGTACATGGACCAAGAGGCAGTTGTTCGAACAGAACATGGGAACACTGAATGGTTTAAAATTTAAAAAGGTGTGGGACAGGGTTGTGTTCTTTCACCATACTTATTCAACCTGTATGCTGAGCAAATAATCTAAGAAACTGGATTATATGAAGAAAAATGTGGCATCAGGATTGGAGGAAGACTCATTAACAACCTGCAATATGGAGATGACACAACCTTGCTTGCTGAAAGTGAAGAGGACTTAAAACATTTACTGATGAAGATCAAAGAGCACAGCCTTTTGTATGGATTGCATCTCAATGTAAAGAAAACAACAGTCCTCACCACTGGACAAGTAAACAACATTCTTATCAATGGAGAAAAGATTGAAGTTGTCAAGGACTTCATTCTTCTTGGATCAATTATCAACACTCATGGAAGCAGCAGTCAAGAAATCAAATGACATATTGCATTAGGAAATCTGCTACACAAGACCTTTAAAAAGAGTTGAAGAGCAAAGATGTCAGCTTGAGGACTAAGGTGCACCCGACCCAAGCTATGATATTTTCAATAACCTTATATGCATGCGAAAGCTGAACAGTGAATAAGGAAGACTATAGAAGAATTGATGCTTTTGAGTTATGTTGTTGGAGGAGAATATTGAAAGTTCCATGGGCTGCCAAAAGAACCAACAGATCTTGTGTTGGAAGAAGTGCAGCCAGAGTGCTCCTTGGAGTCCAGGATGGTCAAACTTCATCTTTCATACTTCGGGCATATTGTCAGGAGGGACTGGTCACTGGAGAAGGATATCATGTTTGGTAAGGTGGAGGGTCAGAGAAAAAGAGGAAGACCCCCAGTGAGATGGTTTGGCAAAGTGGCAGCATCAATGGGCTCTAGTGTGGCAACAATTATGAGGCTGGCTCAGGACTGGACAGTGTTTCGTTCTGTTTTAAATAGGGTTGCTATGAGTCAGTACCGCTCAATAGCACCTAACAACAGCAACAACAACAACAACAATAAAAATCCATTTACAGTTTTCCAATTATGTTGTTGTTGTTAAGTGTCAAGGAGCAGGTGGTGGGTTTGAACCACTCATGCTGTGGTTAGAAGCTCAGTACTTATCCTATGGTGTCACACATAGGACTCCAATAAAAATCCACCTACAGTATTCCAATTATATACTCCTATAAATAAAAGCAGACTTTTCCATACATAAAATTATGTCCATATCTGAGGTGTCTCCAGCTGATATATCTAGAATCTTTTTAAAAAAATGTAAAAATATTAGTATCTATTTTCTGTGTTCTATAATGGTAAAAAGGAGCTCTGGTAGCATAGTGGTTATAAGTCAGGCTGCTCACCTCAAGGTCAGCAGTTTGAAAGTACCAGTGGTTCCTTGGGAGAAAGATGAGGCTTTCTGTTTCCATTAAGATTTATAGCCTCAGAAACCCTATACAGGGTCACTGTCAGTCAGAACCAACTGGACACCACGTAACCCCCAACACCACTATGTGGTACAATCTCAGTAACTGTTTGTTGAATGACTAAGTGAATAAATAAGTGGCATATTCTCCTATGATTCCTCAATGCTATAAAGTTACCCTGGTGGTTTTAAAACATGTTCAAATATTCTTTGTCACTCCTTTCACTAAAGGGGCGGGGGTCCTAATTCCTCTCCCCTAGACTGTGGGCCAGCCTTACTGACTGGTTTCAGAGCAATAGAATGCAGTGGACGTGAAAGTGAGTGTCTTCCAGAGTAGGGAGGCATACAACTTCTGCCTGGCTCACTCTCACACATATTGCTTTGAAGAAGTCCAGCTACTATGAAGTCACCATGTTGGAGAGTCCACATAGGGATGAAGAGGGAAGCCAGAGGAGACCCAGCCGTTCCAGATCCAGCATCAGCTGTCAGAGATTAAAAACTAAAAGCCAAACCAAAGCTGTTGATTCCAACTCACAGTTGGCATGACAGAGTAGAACTGTCTCATAGGATTTCCCATAGAGCAGGATAGTGGGTAGGTTTGGACCGCACACCTTTTAGTTAGTAGCTATATACTTAATCACTATGCTATCAGAGTTCCAAGGCTCCAGTATTCCTGCAGCAGACTGAACTGCCCCAACTGACAGCAAGTGGAGCAGAGGATAAATTTCCCTGCTCAGCCCTGTGCAAATTGCAGATTTGGAAGCAGGAGAAATGTTGTTTTAAGTCTCTAGGTTTGTGGGTAGTTTGAACAGCAGCCAAAGTAAAAGGGACACTACCTAATTAGCTCACTGACTGTAGGCTGCCCTCCTGATTGCTTTGGAGAATGCTGTCCTCCTTCAGCTCATTCACTTTCTGACTGCTTGTCTCAGTGGAAAACAGAAATTCTTGCAGTTACCTACTATTGATTAGGAAGCTAGAGTGACTTTGCCTGCCTCGGTTTTCCTGAATCTACTGAAAGTATCAGAAGTGTTGCCTTCTCAAATTTAAACAAATAACATCACTTCTTTCCAGCTACCTTAGATGTGGTTAGTAAAAAAAAAAAAGGCACATTGAGAGATGGGTTTTCCTGTAGAAATAATAACAAATTGGAATGCCTTTCAGTATAGTCAATGCGACCAGAGAGTATCATTAAGACAAGAATGAGCAACTGTAGATGAAATTCTAGCCTCGTTAACCTGTCTGAAGTAATGATGTGTTAAGAAAAAAAAAAAAAAAAAGTAGTTACTATAGCATTTTTAAAAGGAGATACAGAAAGTATGGACTTTTTACCATTTCTCAATGCTTTCTAGAGAAAAAGGCACTATCATTATATATTCTCTGGGTCAAAATATGCCTTGAAAGGAGAAAGAGCAAGTGTTCATTAGGCAATCAACTGTAATTCTATCTCATTAGTGCAATTTCTCAATTGGGAAATTTTTGTATAATGGCTGATATAATTGTCAAATACACTGTCAAATATAAATGAATGCATTATATTCTGCCTTGTAAATTGATCTCATATGAATTTGGTTAGCATGCATTTGTTTCCCAAACTTGATCGTCTCAGACGAGGTATTGAAGATAATGACTGAAGACCTTTGATGATGAACCTTATATGGTTCTACCAAAAACTGCCAGCTAGCTTCTTTCTTTGGCACAAATTTCGCAGTAACAGAGAATGTTGTATACTTTGAAGAGGTTTCCAAACATTAAGTCCTGGATGAATGGCAGGGTCAAATGCCACTTTCTAGACCCAATATCAGAGAATGCTGTTCCTTTCACACCAGGACCGATCTTCATGATTGTAATTTCTGAAATCCTAGAGTTTTGATTCCATTAAAATGCAAACATGGCAATCTTGTTTAATGAGTTTGTTTTTAGATGCCTACTTTAAATAAAACGACTATCTACTATTTAAGTAGATTTCAATCCAAAAGACAGAGATATAGTAAAAATTAATTTAAATTGCATTTTTATTCTGGTGACTAGAGCTCTTTGGGGGGTGGTGGTGATGTGCTGTGGAGTCGGTTCCGACTCATAGCGACCCTGCACAGGGTTTCTGAGGCTGTAAATCTTTATGGGAACAGAAAGCCTCATCTTTCTCCCGCAGAACAGCTGGTAGTTTCGAACTGCTGACCTTGAGGTTCGCAGCCCAATTCGTAACCACTACGCTACCAGAGCTCCTTGGCCCCTTATTAATGGTGTTATTTAGATAAATGTAATATTAAAATTATATAGAAGTTTATCATAGAGGGGTCATTACATTTATCACACAGTATCTTCCCCCTAATGGTTCTTCCCTTCCACCTTTAATCTCTAATCCTTTCTTCTTGTACTTGTCACCTCCCAGGAGATATTGACATATTGACATATTGGACATATTGATGATGACTGTCTTATTTATCTAGTGCTACTATTTCAGAAATAATACAAATGATGGCTTAAACAAACAGAATTTGTTTACTCACAGTTTAGGAGGCTAGAATCCAAATTCAGAGTGTCAACTCTAAGGGAAGGCTTTCTCACTCTGTCAACTCTTCACATTCTGCTTCTTTGTTCTTCAGAGATCTCCATAGGTTCTACCATCTGTCTGATTGCTTGTTTGATCTCTTTTATATCTCATACTCTACAGTAAGCCTGTCTCATTAGCATAAAAAAGATAACCGATTCCCAAACAGGATTTGTTGTTGTTGTTAAGTGCAATCGAGTGGATTCCAACCCACAGAAACCCTGTCTTGGGTTTCCAAGGAGCAGCTGGTGAGCTTGAATCACTGACCTTGCATTTCAAACGACTCTGCAGTTTGATGCATTAGCCTACAGTGCCACACCAGGACTCCCAAATAGGATTACAACCACACAATTCAATCTGTAACATTCTACCCTTTGGCTCCCACAATTTCTTGTCCCTGCCATATGCAAAACACATTCACCCCATCACACCATCCCCAAAGTCTTAAATCAACACCATATCCAAAATCCCTTTTTAATCATCTAAATCAAATATGGGTGAGGTGTTAGTCATGGCCCATCTTTGGGCAAAATTCATCTTCATGTCTAAACCTGTGAAATCTAGTATATAAAAATTACCTTTTTCTAAAATACAATGGTAGAATTGTCACAAGGTAGACATAGACATCTCCATTATAAATTGGAGCAATTTGAAGGGTAAAGAAAGGATAATGGATACCAAGCAAATGAAAACCCAGCAGAACAATTCATATTAGCTCTAAAGGCCTGACGTTAATCCTCTGGTCTCTAAGACCATCTGTGCAATGGGCCTGTCCTCCAGACAGGTGTTGTACATGTCCTCTGGATTCTGGGTGGAGGCCCCTCAGTCCTGGAATTCAGCTCTGCCTTCCAGGCCCACTGGGACAGCAATTCTACTCCCTGGGCTTTGTGCTGCCCCATCCTCTTAGTCCATTATAATGTCATACCTACACCCTTGCCCCCAGAAAGCCCTGTTCTTCTGCCCCTTGGGCATAGTAGCCCCACTATCTCAGCTTTGGGTGGTGATCCCATCCCCTGGTACACCTTAATGATAGCTGCACACTCTGGATTTGAGTTGGAAAAGATCTGATTCTTTGAAATCTAGGCGACCCCACCCTTTGAGATCCAGGAGACCATAGTTCCACCCTTCAGGACCCAGAAGGCCCTGAGTCCCCTGATCCTTCCAACCATTCAGTTGATCTACAAGCAACAACAAGAATTTTCTTTTTTTGGAGGACAACAGATATATCTCCTTTGGCTTATTTCCTTCCTGTCAAATTCCCAAAGGCAGACAACATTTTTGCATTCTTTATCGGTTTCCCTTCAGTCTAAGCTGATAGGTTTTCTCTGTGGTAGTTGTTTGGATCAATCACAGGCCTAATAAGCTCTTGAACCAAAGATAATGTAGCTACATCCTTGGTGAAAATTCTAGCACATGTGTCCTTAGTTTGTGTATCAGAATTGTTCAAATCTTTAAATTCTGTATTCATTTTGCACAGTTCATTTTTCTATCCATCTATTTCCTCTTGCGTTTTATAATAAGTGGCAAGGAGAAGCACACAGCTCCTTTTAGATTTCGCTTAGAAGTCTCCTCATCCAGATATCCAAGTTCACATCACTTACAAGTTGTACCTTCTACCAAATATTTGAACAGAATTCAAACAAGTCCTTTGCCACTTCATAAAAAGCATACCCTCCCTCCAGTGTCCAATCACATATTCATAATTGTCTTTTAAACACATTTCATGTCCACATTTCTAGCAACGTTTTGTATCTGGTGCCATATGTAATCTCTAAGATGAAAGACTTTTTCTCTATAGCTCTTATCACTGTCTTCGGAGCCTATACCAGCATTGTCTTTGAAATGAATAATTCTGCCAATTCATCATTTCTCTTTAAGAAAATCTAAGCTTTTACTATTAGGAACTTTATAACTCTTCCAGCCTCTACTCAGTAACAAAATTCCAAAATCATTTCCACATTTTAGGTATCTGTTAGACCTTATTTCACTACTAAATTCTGTCTCAGTTACCTAGTACTGCTATATTAGAAATACCAAAAGTTGATGGCTTTAACAAAAAGAGATTTATTTTCTCATAGTTTAAGAGGTTAGAATCGAAATTCAAAGTGCCAGCTCTAGGGGAAGGCTTTGTCACTGTCAACACTGGAGGGAGATCTTCATCTCTTCAATTTCATTTTTATGATTCCTTGGAGATTTCCATGGGTCATAGCATCTTACCCCATCTTTCCTCTGCTCACTTGTTTAACCGCTTTTATATCTCAAAAGAGATTGACTCAAGAGACACCCTACACTAATCCTGCAATTTCTTTTACTAACTACAAAAACCATTAATATTATATAAATCCATATTTTCCTCACTCCTTACTTCGTACTTAATTTTGTAAGAGAAGGAATATGTCTAGTGACATACAACACACACATACGTGGATTTAAGAATGCAAAAAGGAAAACATTTTTTATGAATATAAGACTGAAATTTATAGGCAGTTAGCATAGCAGTGTTGAAAAAAATCAAAGTATTATGATATAAAAGTACCATTTTCCAGGAGACCAAAAGTATCCCTATACCTACTGAAATGTTCCTATGGCATTCCTACCTACTATGTGAGCCTCCCTATGAACTGAGTCAGATACCTGAACTTAAAGATAAAATTCAACACCCTTCTAAAAGAAAATTAAAATCTAAATAGAATAATAATTATGTAAAATAATTTGAGGAAGTTTGAAAAATAAGCTGTTCAGATCGCTATGAGATATATCCATAAAAAAGATAATTACTATTTTGATTTCTTAGTGTATATTTAAAGGCATTCTGAAAGCCCCTATTTCTTTGTTTGTGTTTTTTAACTTTTTATTATGAATTGAGTGAAGGTTTACAGACCAGATCAGTTGCTTTACATTCAACAAATCATACACTTTGTTTCATCTCAATGATTACAATCCCTTCCCTGCAGCAACAGTTGTCCTGCTTCCTCCCGGAGATTCCTATTTGTATTTCACCCACCTTCCTTCTTATCACTTCTCAACTTTGTCCTTAGGAAAATGTTGCTCTTTTGATTTTTTTTTTTTTTTTTTAGTTTTTATTGTGAATTTACATGGGAGAACATAAGCTTTACCTTCATCCTATCATATTTAGTTTCATTTCAATGATTACTATCCCCTCCATGCTTCATCATTCAACAGCATTTGCTTCCGTCCCCTCTGTTTTTTTTTTTTATGTATACTGAAGCACTCAGGAATATATAAACATTCAAACAACCGAAGGATACATCCGCAAGCCTGCCCCCCAGCCATCAGCACACAGCCCCTCACCTTTCCTGAGTGCTCTTTTGATTTTGAGTAACAGACCATGCTATAGTGAGCATGCCTTGCTAGTATTGTTGCCCCCAACTCCCCCCTCATAAACCTGCTTGGAAAGCCCCTATTTCTAAGTAATAATGTTTCATAATCGAGATGTGAGCACCATGTAGTGCAATATGTTCCATCACGGACCATCCCTTTATAAGAGTCCCTTGGTCCTCTTTCATTAAAATTTAATTTTTGATTCTGATTTTCTATTAAATATCCAAATCCCAGCTTCTCTAGTGATTCCTATGCTATTAGCAGTTTCTCTGTTCTGCCTCCTGAATATTCTCTTGCTTCATTTCTGCATAAAGCATGCTCAAAGCAACCATTACAGAGAGACTTCATGAATTTCTCTTTCAAGTCAGTGTATTCATCTCTTCGGAGGCTTCCACTACCTTGGAGCCCACCCGCATGGGAGATAGCTCAGCATAGAGTTCCCCCCGGGAGCTGGCCTGCCTAGGGCAGGCTGCAGGGTCTAGATTCCAAAGTTCATGGCTGGTGGACACAGAAAGGCAGCCACAAAGACCATTGTCCTGAAAAGACATGTTTTTAGGACCAGAGAACATTTTAAACCTGACTTTAATCGAAAAGGTACTTAGCACAGCTAGTTGTAAAGCAAAACTCTGTAAACAAATCCCTCCCACTTCTCCCCCAATAATTTCCAGTATAAAACCAAAATAAACAGTATCCGCAAAGGAAAAAGAACAGATTTATGTATTTAAGTCCCGATTTGTTCCAATAAGGATTTTAAAGCGACTTGTGAAAATACATTAAACCTTACCCAGACAGCATATATTTTAGAGTGTAAAAGGATAGAAAACAAGGGTGGGGACATAAAATAGAGCCAGGAACAAGGCTTTAGAAATACCTAAATTAATGACCTCTGTTATGGGTGGACCATGTCTTGTCTCTTAGCTATCTGTCAGCCCTCTATTAGCTAATGGCAATATCCCAAAAAACTCAACTTGCTTATGAGAATTTCTGGAGCAGACAGGGAGGTCAAGGGCTTACAAATACAGAGGCATCTGGCCAGCTTGCTTTTAATTTGGCTTGATGTAGGAGTAAATTTTAACATATCTGGAGTAGGGAATGTCCTGGACAGTGTATCCTTAAAGCAGTCTTCCTCAAATATTGTTCTGCTGAGATAAGGATCTCATAAATATTGGAAGGCATTAAATTCAAACTCTTGGCAGTCATGATTTGCCTAGAACAAAAGCCTTAAAGATGTATAAGGCCACTCTATGTCTTCCCTCTGCTTCACACTCAGACGTCTCAAAAATGTATCCAGACTTCTTGTCTCCATATCTTCTTGTCACCTTCATTCCTAAAACCATTCTAATCTGGCTTCTACCCCCAACACCACTGCTAAAGTCATCCAAGCACCTTTCAGCTCATATCTCCAAGTGGCACTTTTCAGTTCATATTTAACTTGAATCTTGGCAGCATTTGAAAGTCAATAGCTCTTTTTCTTGAAATATTCTATTGCTTCACGGGAGAAAGATGAAGCTTTCAGGTCTTGCAAAACTTTACAGCCTTGGAAACTCTATACAAGGTTGCTATGAGCCAGAATTGACTCAGTGATGTTTAACAACAAGAAAGATCAGTTCATACAACTATTATTAAATTTATGCACCAACCACCAAAGCCAATGATGAAGAAATTGAATTCTACCAACTTCTTCTCTCTGAAATTGATCAAACATGCAATCAAGATGCATTGATAATTGCTCATTGCTTGCAATGCAAAAGTTGAGAGCAAAGAAGAAAGATCAGCCTTGATGGCAGAAACAATGCCGGAGAGCCAGTGATAGAATTTTGCAAGACCAAGAACTTACTCATTATAAATACCTTTTCAACAACATAAAGACTAACTATACCCTTGCACATCACCAGATGGAATATACAGAAATCAAATTCACTACATCTGTGGGAAGAGATGATGAAGAACCTTAATATCATTGCTCAAAGCAAGGCCAGGGTCCAATTGTGTAACAGACCAGCAAGTACTAATATGCAAGTTCAGAATGAATCTGAAGAAAATTAAGTCCATGAGAACCAAAATACAACCTTGAGTATATCGCGCCTGAATTTAGAGGCCATTTCAAGAAAAATATGACTCACTGATCACTAATGACTGCACTTCTGAGGAGTTATAGAAGCACATCAAAAACATCATTGATTGTGTGCCTGCAGGGAGGAGACTGGCTGAAAGAACAGGCCCTTTGGGCATTTAAATGAATATACGTTTTTTTGTTTTGAATGTATATATCAAGTATTTTTGCTTTGCTCATTTGTGAAATATAAGATGTAAATGGGGAGTCACAGGGAGGAAGTAGGATAATTGTTATTACAGGGAGAGGACTGTAATCACTGATTTGATATAAACTGTATAATTTGTTGAATGTAAAACTGATGATCTTGTCTGTAAAACTTCATCAAATTCACAATAAAAAGCAAAATAAATAAATATACACATCATATATGAAGAAAGCAAAAGATCATTAAAACGACAAGAAAGACAGAAAAGACCAAAATGGATGTCAAACGAGACTTAGAAACTTACTCTTGAACAAAAACAACTGGAAGAAATGAGAAAGTAAAAGAGCTGAACAGAAATATTCAAAGGGCAGTTCAAGAAGACAGAGTAAAGTATTATAATGAAATGTGCAAAGACCCGGAGTTAGAAACCAAAAGGGAGGAACACACTCAGCATTTCTGAAGAACTGAAGAAAAATTCAAGACCCAATGTGTAATATGTGAAGGGAAACATATTGAATTATTCAGAAAGCATCAAAAGAAGATGGAAGGAATACACAGAGTCACTGTACCAAAAAGAATTGATTGATGTTCAACCATATGCTTAAAAATCAATGGTACTGAAGAAAGAAGTCTAAGCAGCACTAAATGCTTTGGTGAAAAACAAGGCTCTAGATGTGAAGGAATAAAAATTGAAATGTTTCAACAAACTTACTCAGCACTGGAGGCACTTACTAATCTATGTCAAAAAAATTTGGAAGACAACTACCTGGTCAACCAATGGGAAGAGATTCATATTCATACCCATTCCAAAGAGAGATGACCCCCCAGCCATCAGCACACAGCCCCTCACCTTTCCTGAGTGATCTTTTGATTTTGAGTAACAGACCATGCTATAGTGAGCATGCCTTGCTAGTATTGTTGCCCCCAACTCCCCCCTCATAAACCTGCTTGGAAAGCCCCTATTTCTAAGTAATAATGTTTCATAATCGAGATGTGAGCACCATGTAGTGCAATATGTTCCATCACGGACCATCCCTTTATAAGAGTCCCTTGGTCCTCTTTCATTAAAATTTAATTTTTGATTCTGATTTTCTAATTAAATATCCAAATCCCAGGATAGTTTTCAAAATTTGAACCAAAACTAATCCTTGAATTCACCTCATAGCTACATGACAAATTGACTAAAAAATTAATAAATACCACCTATAAATACTGTGCTTCTTTTTAAAAATCACCTATATTAGACCAAACTCTCAACAATTACTTTAAGATGACAATATAAGAAGAGAGGGAAACTAGAGTAATAGAAATGGAACAACCTGAATGGAAATCATGTGGATGTTCATCAGTGTCACTGAACAACATGTATAGAAATGGTTGAATCAGAACCTAAACTGCTGTGTACACTTCCCCCAAAATACAATGAAATACTATTTTTTAAAAAATAGATGTTTAGATCATTAAAAAAACAAACAGTTAACACAACAATTGTAAGGATGTCCCTGGACCCAGCAGGTTTTTGATCTGTTGTGTATTGTGTTATTATGAGTTGGAGCCAACTCAGTGGCACCTAACAACAATCAAAGTTACTCATGTGAAGCTTGAATTTAGAACTGAGTTAAGTGGGGAGAAGGCAGCAATGTCTGAGCCATCATTTAGCTGCTGTTGTTATTGTTAAGTGCTGTTGAGTCAGTTTCAATTCATAGCAACTCTGTATAGGGTTTTCGAGGAGCAACTTGTGAGTCTGAACTTCCGATCTTGGGGTTCAGACTGACCTTGTGATCTAGTGCTTACCCTACAGCACCCCACCAGGAGTCCTAGACTGCCATTGTTGTTGTTAAGTGCCATCAAATCAGTTCTGACTCATAGCAACCTGAGTAGGGTTTCGAAGGAGTGATTGGTGTGTTTGAACCACCGACCTTGTGGTTAGTAGTTCAGTGCCAATCCTGCAGCACCGTACCAAGACTCCAGACTGCCGTCAGGATAATATTTTCATAAAAATGAGCTGAGTTCAGTGGCTGCTTCCTGATTGCCCTGATGGCTTAATCATGAAAAATTGTCCTATGTTTAGACATGGGATTTGTTGGTGTCCTTTCAAGGAAAGTTCTGGGTATTGTATTGAGGAACTTCCCAGGAATTTCTGATTCTATAGGAGTGCATCTTTGACTTTCTACTGACTAGGCTGTTTTACAACTCTGTAAAGTAGCCATTTACTTTTAGGAAACAGACATACAAGAGACCCTGTGTGGTGCTGTAGGACAAGCACTGGATTGCTAACAAGGTCGACAGTTCAAACACCCACCAATCACTCTGAGAAATCCTATACAGGGTCTCTATGAGTCAGAACCAACTCAACAGCACATAACAACAACATAGACCTGCAAGTAATTCTTGCCTATAGCAATGCAAATTACTTTTTTTTTAGCAGACACAGAATTTATTTTTGCCTGAAGAAGAAATAATCCCAATGCTGAGGGCATTATAATTTATTACATATAGCTATACTGTCTAATATGGGAGCTTCCAGGCACATGTCTAGAGCTGCGCTGAAGGCACTGGTGAAAAACAAGTCTCCAGGAATTGATAGAATACAGATTGAAACATTTGCATCTAACTGATGCAGCACTGGTGGCACTCACTCATCTATGCCAAGAAAATTGGAAGATAGCTACCTGGACAACTGATTGGAAGAGATCCATTGCAAAGAGAGGTAACCCAATGAAATTTGGGAATCATCAAACTCTAACATTAATATCACATACCAGTAGAATTTTGCTGAAGATAATTCAAAAACAGCTGTACATTGTTGACAGGAACTGCCAGAAATTCAAGCCAGAATCAGAAGATGACATGGGACAAGGTTATCATTGCTGATGTCAGATAGATCTTGGCTTAAAGCAGAGAATGCCAGAAAGATGTCTACTTGAACTTTATTGACTATACAAAGACCTTCAGCTGTGTGAATCATGAGAAGCTATGGATAACAATAAATGTTCCATAGTACTTCATTCTGCTCTTGAGGAACCTGCTCTTGAGGAATCTGCAGTCATTTGAACAGAACAATGAGACACTGAATGCTTTAAAATCAGGAAAGGTGTGTGCCAGGGTTGTATTCTTTCACTATATTTACTCAAGCAAAAAGCTGGATTATATGAAGAAGAATGTAGCATCAGAACTGGAGGAAGACTCATTCACCACCTGAGATATGCAGATGATACAGTCTTGCTCACTGAAAGCGAAGAGGACTTACAATAGTGACTGAGGAAGATCAAAGACCACAGCCTTCACTGTGTGTTGCACCTCAATGTAAAGAATACAAAAATACTCACCAGTGGGCCAATGATAAATGGAGAAAAGATTGGAGTTATGAAAGACTTCATTTTGCTTGGATTCACTATCAACACTCATGGAAGCAGCAGTCAAGAAATCAAACAATGTACTGAACTAGGTAAATCTGCTGCACAAGACCTCCTTAAGGTGCTCCAGAGCAAAGATGTCAGTTTGAGGACTAATGGTTCCTGACCCATTTTCAAAAGTCTCATATGCATATGAAAGTTGGACAGTGAATAAGGAAGACCATAAAAGGATTGATACATTTGAGCTATGGAGAAGAATATTAGAAGAACATTGACTGCCAGAAACAGAAACTTGTGTTTTGGAATAAGTACTACCAAAGTGCTGCTTAGAAGTGAGGATGGTGAGAAGGACATCATACTTGGTAAAGTGGAGGGGTGGCAAAACAAAGAGAGAACTCCAATGAGATGAATTGGCACAGTGGATTCAAGTGTAATAGCAATTGTGAGGATGACACAGAACTGGATGATGGCTTGTTCTGTTGTACATCAGGTTGCTCTGGGTCAGAACCGACTTGATGACACCTAACAACAACATGTATGTGTATATAGAAAAAGAAAGCTAGACCTATTGTCAATGAATCAATTTTGACTCATGGTAACCCCATGTGTTACAGACTACAATTGCTCTATTAGCTTTTCTTGGCTATAACCTTTGTGGAAGCAGTTTGCTTTTCTTTTGCAGAGTTGCTTGATGGCAATCTTTAAATTAGCAGCTGATCATAAACCACATGTGACACCCAGGCTCCTCATATACATACGTTCACACGTACAAATTCTCCTTCCTAAACAGACTTAGCATCTTATATGTTATTTTATTATTTAATGCATTGAATTAAATCTTTGCCATGAGGATCTTTTACATGAGAATCATGGTTTGAACATTTTATATTATAATAGCCAATTCTGAAGAGTTACTCAGGCCCAATCGAACACGACTCTTCCAGTGCGTTCAGTGATTTTATAACCACCAAATACCCTATATTAAATGCCATTCCAAAACAGCTAAAGTGGTTTTCATTATCTTCAGCTATACCCTGACTGATGTTGTTAAGTGCTGTAGAGTCACTTATGACGCATAGCAACCATGTATATATAGGGTTTCCGAGGAGCAGCTGGTAAGTTTGAATCACCGACCTTGCAGTTCAAACTGACCTTGAGGTCCAGTGCTTATTCTACAGAACCACACTAGGACTGATGTAATAGCTAATAATTACTATTGTTGTTGTTGTTAGATGCTGTTGAGTCGGTTCTGACTCATAGCAACCCTGTATAGGGTTTTTGAGGAGCGGCTGGTGAGTTTGAACTGCTGAATTTGTGGTTAGCAATCCAATGTTTATCCTGTAGTGCCACACCAGGACTCCAAAAATGTTTGAGTGTTTACTATTTTCTAGATACTGTGGTAATTACTTTACATGGATTATCTTTTTATCATTGTAATAGGCAGGAGACACTGTTTCACTGATGAAAAAACTGAGGCACAAAGAGTTCAAGAAATTTGCTCAAGATGCCAGGGAGGGAGTGGTAGCTTGACTCACACCCAAGCAGGAGGACCCTAAAGTCCACTTCCATCATTACCTCTGTACATTTCTGTCGTTTTGTGACCTAGCAGCTGCGGTTTGGCAAGGAAGCTGGAGGTCTCTGTCATACCCTCGCTTGGTCTGCTTTTTCTGTTTCCTGGCCCTTTGATTCAATTGTCTAGTGCTCAGAAACTGGGACATAGCTCACACCAGCCAAGCTCTGCCAGATTTATCCAGCTGAGGAGGCTGAATGGCACATGATTCTCACAGGAAACTAAGAAGCACCTCTACCAAGACCTAGAGTTCTTCCACGTGGAACTGCCCCAGGAGTGTGTGCTTGCTAAACGTGCTGTCTTTGGCAGACAGTCACACTGGAATAACAGTTATTATGGGTCTACTGTGTGGTAGACATTGCATTAGGTGATTTCTATACATCCTCTAATCCTTCAATAACTCAGTAAATATTATTATCCCCATTTTAAAGATGAGGAATCTGGAGCTCAGGTTAATTGTGGGTGTCCTCAGATTCCCTGGACAACCACTGTACTTTTCACTAATCATAAGGTAAATATGTGATCATTTTTAAGCCTGTATATTAAAATACCATTAAAACCTTTCTTTTGATAGTAAAGATGAATATCGTATTATTTGTCTACCTGTAAATGAAAAAGAAACCTTGTTAAATAAGGGAGAATACCAAAAATGTTATGTACTATCCTTCCTTGGTTGGCCCAGGATCAGGCAGTGTTTTGTTCTTCTGTGCATGGGGTCGCTATGAGTCGGTACTGACTCGATGGCACCTAAGAACAACAAAGCCTTCCTTTATTAATGCTCATTTAAAAGTCTGAAATGGCAAGGCAACTCAATACTTTCCAGCAGCCTCTATGTTAGCTTTTAATTCATTAGATGTCTTTTTCTACTGTCTGCTTCCTTGCTGTGGTCTGTTTTATACAGATGCTATAGAGATGATAACCAGAAAGACTATGCCATCTCATTTTAGCCTCAGAAAATAGAATTGCAATGAATTATTAATAGTGTTGGCCTTCTAATGCTTTCATTTCATTTCTTTGTTTCAGTGATGGATATTAGTTAAATGGAATTTTTTTTTTTATATCACCCCAGGAACGTACTCAATATGTAGTAAACAGTGACTTGAGTTGTTATATGCCGTGGAGTCGGTTCTGACTCACAGCGACCCTGTACAGGGTTTCCGAGGCTGTAAATCTTTACGGGAGCAGAAAGCCTCATCTCTTTCCTGCAGAATAGCTGGTAGTTTCGAATTGCTGATCGTGAGATTGGCAACCCGATTCATAACCACCACGCTATCAGAGCTCCTTGACTTGAGTTATAGTAGACTCCTATTTGATTTTCATTTCTACATCTGCTGGACTCTACATACATTTTATTCCTCCCAGCTGGGCTCAGCTCTGTTAGAGCAGTTTTCAACCAAGCTCACTGAGTCTTTGGGATTCCACAGAGGGGCTTGAGGGGCAGCTAGGGGAGGAAGAAGGATGATGGGAATTCCATACCACCCACAATATTCCCTAGCTTCAAAGAACTTCACTTGGTCTGCTTTAGCCATTATACTTTCATGCAACTTCTGTTCCTGCTTCTGAGATGGCTCCTTTTAAACCTAGTAGGATGGCAGAACTATACAATCCTGGTGTTAGAGTCCTGCTAGGTTTAAATGAAGCCAAACTCAGAAGCAGGAACAGATGATCCCAAAACCATCAATAAAGAACCATGATCAGGACGTGAGATTCCTACCTGGAAACAGTGGCTGTGACTGCAGAGGCAGTGGCAATGATAGATAAAGCAGCTTTCAGCTTCCTGGCTCAGGGACTGAGTAAAGCTGGCTTGCAGAATGTGCCCATTGGGCATTTACGGACTAGCTAAAGGAGCTTTGTAACCAGCTTTGTAACATTTGCCCAAGCAGGGCAGAGGTTAAGGGACCACATGACTGAGAGGTCAAAGACAAGAGAGAGGTGTGCTACAGTATGACAGACAAGAGACATTCTTTTTTTTTTTTCCCCAGTTTTTTTTTTTTTTTTTTTTTTTTTTTTGTTTTTGTTTTTTTTTTTTTTTTTTTTGTTTTTTTTTTTTTTTTTTTATTGTGAGCTGAGTGATAGTTTACATGGGAGAACATTGGCTTTAACCCATCATTTCTTTGCAACAATTACAATTTCACAAGAGGCATTCTTGCTTGGAGAACTGTTGCATCCTGAGTTGTTTCTAATCCTAAATAGTACCCTGTTCCGTTTCTTACTAAACCTCCTAATTGTGAGTATTGTCTGTGAGATCTGTGTGGTCATTGCAATGGATCATGGAACCCAGGTGTGAAGCAGAGAATGCTGTGGGCGGGATGGGTGGTGTTACAAGAGAGCAAAGAAGGGTCTAGAGTGGAGGCATGTCTGACCTCTGCCTCCTAAGACCTGGGGTGATTTTGAGATTGATTCTCTGTCCACCTTATGAAGCCAGAGGAAGTCAGACATGACTCCCAACTTAATGAGTAAAAGATTTTTATCATTTTCTATAAAGAAAACAGCTATCTCTCTAACTTTCACAAAGTAAAAGCCTAAGGGTTTTGTTTAGTGTGAGATTAATGAGTTAAAAGGTTGTGCTCCATATTCCCTTCCATGCCATGGATGGTGTTGGTAGGTGCTGCCAAGTCAATTGTGACTCAGAGTTGACTCAGTGTAACAGAATACAAGTACCCATAGGTTTTCCTCGGCTATAATCTTTTTTTTTTTTTTAATGCTTTATTGTGAATTGTGTGATAGTGTGAATTTGGAGGACATCAGCTTCACATTGATCCCATCATATATCGTTTCCTTGCCATGGTTATAATCCTTCCATGCATCATTGATCAACCAAAGGACATACCCCACAAGCCTGCTCCCCTGTCGTCTGCACACCACCCCTCTCTCTCTTCAGGTCCAAAGTCTCCATCCTTGGCATCACTGCTTTTCTGGGTAGGGGTCCGTATTCTGCTCTTCTCCTTTGATGGTCCCAGGCATCTCTGTTCCTAGACTGTAAGGTTAATCACTCCCCTCCCTTTGCCCCAAAACGTCCACCTTTACATTTCCAGCCCTTACAATCAGTCCTGATAACAATTATCCGCCATTGTATCACAAGAGACCTATCCGCATCTCCTTTCATCAGCCCTGGCTAGGCAGAATGGATACCACTCAGAGGAGATTTTACCTTGCTCCATGCCCTCTGAATCTAGGTTGCCTCTTGAAAGCTTGTAATCCAGTCACTTCTTGCTTCTGAATTCCCCCCAGCCCCCATTCTGTGTACCAAATGCCCAAGTTGCCCATCCCTGTCCCCTCCGTGTATGGTGGAGGTGGGAATGATCCTCACTGTGAAGATTTGTTCCTTCTTTTGAGCTACTGCTTCCATAGGTGTATGTCAAGTTCATCAAATTGTATCAGATTATTCTTTTTTCCCTCTTCTTTCTTCTTCTGTTTGAGCTCTGATCATCCAGCCATTGAAGCCAGGTCAAGTGGGTATTATCTGCTCGGCTGTAATTTTTATGGGAGTAGATCTCCAAGTTTTTTCCCCATGGCTGGTGGGTTCAGTCTGTCAACCTTATGGTGAACAGCTGAACACTTAACCATTTTGCTACCAGGGCTCACTGTGGACCCTACAGGACCCTGAAAATGTTTCTTCTGTATACAGCAGCCATAGATCTGAAGGAGGCACACAGATGAAAAAGACTCCTTCATTGAATACATACTTACTATTTGGGGAAATAGAATAATACAGAGTGAGTCAGACTCCGATTCTGCCTCCTTAGAATGTACATTTTAATGTGGTTGTTGTTCAGGGCTTTTGCTACTTTCTGAGTTGCTGTTGAGCCGATTCCTCCTGGTGACCCATGTGTGCAAAGTAGAATTGCTCCATATGGTTTTCCAGCTGTTACCTTTCAGAAGCAAGTCTCCAGGCTTCTCTACCAAGGGGCCTCTGTTTGAGTTTGAACTACTAACCTTTAAACTAGTAGTTGAGCACTTAACCATTTGCTCCACCAGGGACTTTCTAATGTGGAGGTAACACCTAATGAACACATAAACAATTGCACCCACACAGTGAATGCAAGATGTGATCACTCTCAGGATTACTCACCAGTCGTAGAGGAGCCATTTTCAGCCAGGGCAGCCAAGGAAGAGCATCTTGGAGTGCATAAACCTAAGTGCATTTTAGAAGGCCACACGTGGCCTCTTTACTGCCTGCCAAGGCCATACATGTATGACACTTATTGTACTTAATACTAAGTATGTGCCATCTGGACTGCAGAATTAGAATGTTGACAAAACCCTGAGGAGACCAATAGGTGCTGACAGACTGAATATGAACATAAAAGTACAGCACCATTAATTTATTAAACAAGTAGATTTTTACCTCATTACTTACCATTTATCAGCACTGTGGCTTAATTATTTTCGAATGCAACAATAGCCTGAAGTATCTCTAAAATTAATACATACAAGATCATTGTCTTTGCTATGCCATAAAAAAATTTCATAACTGTGTATAATTCTTATCAAACATATAAGAAATGCATCCATAATGAAATTTCTTCTTTTGTTATTTTACTAAAGGCAAAATGATTTTGGTAAGAAAAAAAATGAATTAAAAAACATTTGTGTGGTTTTCAAAACTTTCATATAAGACAATCAAAATATACAGGAAAAATAGTTAATAAGTTATCAAACAGTAATCAAGTAGCAAGATTTCTGTCAGTAGCATTTTCCAATTTACATTCTTATTTGTTCATTTTTATTACTTGAATCTTTTTTTTTTTTT
>NW_006408763.1:3427096-3442522 GCF_000296735.1 Chrysochloris asiatica | reverse complement strand
ACAAGTTTTCTTATATGCTGGTTAAAAAACATATTTTTCACAAAATAGCAAGAAGAAACAAAGAAAAGAAGTAAAAGACAATGCTTATGTATAAATGTATCATGAAATATATAGTACCTGGATTAAGCAAACCGTAAATTTTTAGTGAGGACATAAATATTTGAACAAAAGTAGAGAAAATTGACAGTGCTAAGGGACAGGGATAGATGTAGGTAGGATGTCAATAGTTTCCAAAGGAGTTTTAGATTTTAAAAGGGATGTAAGTGATTGGATAAACCAAATCAAAACCCAAACTGGAATCGAGTCAATTCCGACCCTTAGTGACCCTGTGGGACAGAATAGAAGTGCTTGGTAGGGTTTCTAAAATTGTAAATCTTCATGAAGCTGACTGCCTCATCTTTCTCCTATGAACTATCTAGTGGGTTCAAACTGCCCACTGTGCTACCAGGAATACTGGAATGGATAAAGTGTTGCTAAAATTAGGATACATAAATCAGTATTTTAAAAATTTACCTTGGTTTCTTATCATAATAAATTAGCATTCCCCATTCTAAGATTTGAAAAATTCACTAATATTTTCTTTAAAGCTTAGCTGAAATGCTTATTCAAAAGATGTTTCTGAGTATCTTAAGCAGAAGTTAACCCATCCCATTCCTCCCTCCCGCTGTATCACTTGTGTTGTACATCACAGTCTACATTATAATAGTTATTGTTTTTATTCTCTAAACTCTTATTAGTGCAAAAATATTTGACAACAAAGCATCCCACAGAACTCTCTACTCTACTGGGTTTGATAATTCATTCCAATGGTCGCCAGAACTCAGATAAAGTACTCACAGTCATAGGGAAATTAACAGGTTCCAATACAGGATCAGCAAATACTCAGGGCAAAGTTGTTCCAGTCAGCTGTTCCATTTAAACGCCCACAGGAAACACCGCTCTTCTATAAGCCTCAGCCTGAAGACACTTGGCTCTAGCTCAGTGGGTCAGCAAACCTAGCTTCTCTGTGCAAATACCCAGAGGCACCCCACTCTAGAAGCAGAAGTCACTAAGCTTTACTTGTTCCTTGGGCTAGGAAGCCCACTCCTCTGTATTGTGCCCTTATTCTTGGTTCTGTTGCTGCTGCTTCTCTGCCACTCCTGCAAAATCCCAGCTTTCTGTCCCTGGGTAGAGGAAGTTCAATGCACATGGATCTCAGGGTCCAAAGGGCAGACCCCACTTCTGACTCTTTTTCTTCGTAGTAGTGAATCCCCCCTGTTGCTTCTGAGATGATTCATTTTATGCCTGTGCTAGAGTTTCAGGATTTTTCAGTCACAATGAACTCTGCTAATATCCACACTTGAGTTATGTCATTCTAGCAATATTTTTTCCCACCCTTTTACCCAGATTCAGCAGGGCAGAAACATTGTTTGATGGGAGTTGCAAACAGGTCTACAAAAGATACATTAAATAATTCACTATACTGCAGATAGGAAATTACTGAAGGGAAAAACTATATTTATTGATGAACCCCAAAGTATCTAGAGTATGCCTTACATAAAGTGCTACTTTTGAGCCTATATAAAAGGCTTAGGGATGGCATCTAACCTCTTCTAACTTCACCAGGGGGATGGAGAATCAAATTCAGCTACAGCCCAAGGCCGATTTCTATGCAACTGAATCAAACATGCCTCCACCACCCAACCTTCCTTAATAATTAAAATGCCAACCGGCCCTCCAAGAACACACTGTTTCTCAGTAATGGGCACTCAGAACTCACAGAGCATACTCAGATGTGAGGTTTATGAAAGAAGTTAACAGGGTACAATTCAGGACCAGAAAATGCTCAGGATACAGATCTTTGATCAGGCAGCCTCTTTGCTGTCATGCCCATATCTCTCTGGCCCTTGGCTTTTTGCTCTGGCCTCTGCCCTGCTCAAGCAATGTTACAAAGCTTTTTTAGCATCGTCAGTAAAAGCCCAAAAGGTACTCCATTAGGTCATAAGGCTCAGCCCAAAGGCATTCAGCTCTAGTTCTGTGGGTCAGAAATCTAGCTCTCTGATTCACTGCCTGAAGACACCCCACTCAGCAAGCAAGTCTCTTGTCCACAGGCATTCATATTGACTCAATTCGTGGGCCAGGAAGCCCACTACTCATCTCTTGCTCTGTTTCTTGATTCTGCTGCTGCCACTTCTATCAACCCTTGTCTGCTTCGCTGGTATCACAACTGTCTCTCCCCTGGATTGAATGTGCAGGAATCTTGGGGTCCAAAGGATGTGCTTCACTCCTGGCTCTTCTCGCTTGTTACCAGGGAGATCTTCCTTACTGCTGTTGAGATAGTTCATTTTATACCCAGCAGGATGATGAAATGGACCAATCCCCACTTAGGGTTCTTAGTTCTTACAATCACGATTAGCCCTACTAGCAATCAATCACAACTGAATCATGTATTATCATCTGTCCCCACCTTCTCTTACCCAGGACCATCAGGAAAAAGTCGTTTGGCAAGAATTACAAGCACTATGGCTAGAAGAACCATATTAAGCAATTCGCTGCACTGCAGAGTCCCTGGTGGCAGCAGGAGTTAACATTCAGTTGCTAACCTACAGGCAGTTTGAGCCCACCCATAAATCCTGATGAACTGCTACTGAAAAATCAAGTGCTGGAAACCCTATCAAGCACAATTCTACTCTGATCCATACATATGGGGTTGCCTTGAGTTTGAATCAAAAGCATCTGGCTTGGCTTTGTGTGAGTGTGTGTGTGTGTGTGTGTGTGTGTGTGTGTGTGAGAAGTGCTACTTAAATATTTGTTGGTAATGTTTGATGCTGTGGATCTCTTTCACACTAAGAGTGGGTGGTAGATATGTAACGCCCATCCCACTCACATCCTAATTAGACATGAACTCTTGTGAAATTTTGTGACTAGTTATACTTTGGCAAGGTAAACTCTTTGTTCTCCCATCTCCAGACCGGAGCCACACCTGTCAAGGACTGACTGCAAGAGCAACACATGAAATTGAGATTTTAGGACTTGCTGAATGGCGGGTGGCCAGGACGTTCCTAGGTGGGAAGGGATGTCAGGCAAGATAGTTCCTGGCAACATGAGTAGCACATGTGGAGTCTTGACACAAAGATGCCATCCCCCCACAGTGTAAACAGGCTGAATCTCCCAACAGCATGCCCATTCTGTCCCCACCAGGGGCATACATTCCTCCATAGATTTGTCTGTTAAGAAAGATCTTGAGTGTATTGGATCTGGTATAGGTTACATACTCAATCTCTTAACTAGCTAATTATATTGAATCATCAGCTCAGTGGATTTGCCGCTGCAGGTTCTATGTTCATTAGTCCTTATCCTAGGTTCACTGCCTACAGTTTCTCTCTTCACAGTCTCTCCTAAGCCCCTTTAAATATGACTTTCACTCTACTGAAACTACTCTCATCAAGGTCACCAGCCAAAAAAGAAAAGAAAAGAAAAAACAAAAACCCTTTGCTGTCAAGTCAATTCTGACTCATGAACCCAACGTCTTTTGGAGTAAAACTATTCCATAAGGGTTTTGGGTTTTTTTGGCTATTATCTTTATGGAAGCTGATCGACAGGCCTAAGTGCCATGAAGGCACTTAACAACAAGTCAGAGTGACTCTGTATAGGGTTTCTGAGGAGCAGCTCATGGGTTTGAATTACCGACCTTGTAGTTCAAACTGACCTTATGATCCAGTGTTTGTCAAGCATAAACCATTCTGTTACCCAAGGACTTTCAAGGTCACCAGTAGCTTCCAACAGAAAAATGCATTGGTCAATTCTCAGTTCTCGCCTTACTTGCCTTACCAGCAGCATTTGACTCAACTGATCCTGCTCCCCCAAGTGCTTCCTCTGGCTCCCAGAACACCTCACTCTCTTGAGTGTTCCTCCTACCTCACTGATTGCTTTCTAACTTATTACCTTTACAGGCTAATCCTCAATTCCTGAACTTTTAACATTGGAGTGTCCCAAGGCCTAGTCGTTGGACATTTTCTCTTTTTTATTTTCAGATCCTTGGTGATTAAAGCAAATGATGCTTGTATAGCACTTAGCACAGTGCTGAGCCAACAGGTAGTGCTTGATGAATCTACTTTTATAATTATTTCTGACCTTTGTTTTCTAGAAGGTTTCATGGATATCTGACTAGTAAAAATGAAGCATTCAACTCCTTTTCGTAAAAAAACTGACTTTATTCCTCAACACACAAAAGTTCTATTTTCAAGTTTTCAACTGAATCAATTGTAAAAACTGAAATGTTATTGTGTTGATAGCTCAGCTTCTGAAAGTGAAATCAAAATTAACATTACCCAGAAAGGAGCCAAATAAGAACCAAATAGAGGGATAAAAAGCACAATGTGAATTGAAATCATTGGAATTTTCTAGCCTAATGATGACTAATTTTCAGCTCATCAGAAAGATGTAGTCTAGAAAACATTTTTCAACCCAAGTTTGCATGGGATTATTGCATATGGTACTGCACAGCTGTATATAGCACTGGCTTTACAACCTGACGGGACACTGAAGATATGTGGAAACTTGCACAATGTCCCTACAACCACAATATAAAGGGTTTCTTATTACTGACATGCATTCCCACTAACTCTGTCATCCCAACTGATTATTAGTAGGTAGAAAGACTATAAATCTTCAGCAGTAGTATCTGAGGTATCAGAAGTATTCAACAGGCCTGGATCCTATAGGAAAACTCTCAGGTAAGCACCCAAATGCACAAAGTAGATCACATGGATTTTTCTAATAGGTTCAGAAAACCCATTGCACTGCAGAAGCAGAAAAAGGGTTTCAGAACATTTTACGTGTCCATTGTGGTGCTGTGGGTTAATGCACTTGACTGCAAAGTCAGTTTTAACCTCAAGGTTGGTTGTTCAAGCTCAACAGCTGCTCCTCAGAAACCCTATATAGGGTTGCTCTGGGTCAGAACTGACTTGATGGCACTTAACAACAACAACAACAAAAACTTTGATAGGATGCATGGTAGGTGACAGTTTTTGAGTAGATACGTAAAATAAGGTTGTCTGATTGTATTTTAATGTTTATAGAAAATCACATGTATTATTGATTTATCTTTTACTTATCCTATATCTGTATCCATATGTGTGTGGATTATCTGTGTGTACATAAGTCATATACCTTGTGCTGAGTAATAAAAACAATCGTGAAGTGTTTATTCTAACCCTTTGCAAAATACTTTCATTCTTTTACATGCAATGGCCTTGGAGTGTTCTAAGAGGGAAAAATAACCCCAATATGAAGTTACCAGGAGTTGACTATATTTAATTCATTATTAGCTTTCCTTGTCCATATTAATGATACATATTATATTGTTGATATTCTTAGAAGAACGTATGTAATGCAAAAGAAATCACTTATCATGTTAGGTTGCTTAGTGAATTAGAACCCGGCTAATACTAATTATGAGATTATTTTAGCTGAACCAGGTATACTTTATATGCTAATTTAGTTTTATTTTTTTCCTTTTTTTGTAGGAAGTCCTGGCTAAGCAAGGTGGGGAGTCCTAGTTCTCGCATTGACCGCACGGATTTTTCCAATGAGAAAACCATCTCTAAACTGGAATACACTAACTTTAGTATTCGATACTAATAGAAAAGGAGTAAAAATTGTAATGTTCACATTTCGCAATAGATATATATATTCTTACATTTATAAAATAGCATGATAAAACTAGAGTACTATAACAATGAGAATTTTATTCTGAAAGCTACAATATTATGAATGTTATTGTAGCTTTCAAATGTTATGAAAAATGGGTGGCACTGAAATAATTTTACTCATCTACATTTTCACAAGCAAAATCTTAATAATCTAAAAAAAAAAGGAGACGTCATTACAAAATAGCTCAATTTTTCTCACGGATTCTTTAATTTCAATGTACATTATACTACACATATTATTTGGCCAAACATCAGATAATAGTCATTTAAACAATAATTTAAGCACCGCTGTCCATATTAAATTCTAAATCTTTCTGAATACTCATTTGAATAATTTGTTATTAAAATGGAGAGATTTTTGTTTTTAAAGTCTTCAAAAAGACTCAGCAGTTAGAACTAAATGTATGTGATGATTAACCTAACCATAAAATAGTATCAATAAAGAATTAACATTTACATTTATGGCTAAACATGGGCGTGATTTTAAAGTTTAGGTTGGAGCTACTTGGTGCTCTTTGTGAACTGTAGTCTTCTGGGGAGTGAACATTCAGGCAGAGGGGGGGGGGGGGCGGTTGTGTGCCACCAAATTGGTTCCAACTCACTGGTAGAGTTGAACTACTGACCTTACAGTTAGCAGCCCACAAGTAATTCACTACACTATCAGGGTGCCTTTCAGGTTGAATTATTGTTGTCAAGTGTTGTGGAGTCTAGTTTAACTCATAGCAACCCTGTACAGGGGCACAAAATTTCAGTATGGCACACATAACGATTTTTATTAACAACCACCCACAATGAGTGTCCTACTAACCCAAAAGGAACTGTGAGTCCAAAGTGAATCATAATATTCTCCAAACTTGGCCTATCCATTGTGGTTAAGCATAATGTAAATGAAAATTAAGCAACAACATAGTTTTTGGAGAAGGTGTGATTGGATGCCACAGAAATATACTATCAAACAAGAAAGACCTTTAACTCCAAATAGTGGAGAATTTCAAATATTGTAAACCTAAATGTGCATGGACTCCTGGTGTGGCGCTGTGGGTTAATACACTAGACTGAAAACTCATTTTGAACAGCAAGGTCGGTGGTTCAAACGCACCAGCCACCCCTTGGAAACCCTATACAGGGTCACAATGGGTCAGAACCGACTCGACAGCACTTAGCAACAACACACTTGCATAGGATTCCTGGTGTGGTGCTGCAACCTAAGAACTAGGCTTCTAACCTCAAGGTCAGCAGTTCAAACCCACCAGCCAAACTTTGGAAACCCTATACAGGGTCACTATGAGTTTGAACCAACTCAATGGCACATAACAACAATAACAACAAATATTCGCATTTGTTCTCCAATGATTTCCAAACTTTTATAGCAATGTTATTGTTGTTAAATGCTGTCAGTCGATTCCAACTCATAGCCACCCTGTATAGGGTTCCTGGGTAGCAGCTGGAGAGTTTGAACTACTGACCTTTTAGTTAGCAGTCCAGTGTTTTTCCTACAATGCCACAATAGGAATCCTTTTGTAGAAATAGGACCCTTTTTAAAATAAAATTGTACAAGGAATAAAATACACAAAAGAAGTAGAAAAATACAACTAGTGTGACTGGAACAGGGATGGGGCCCTGGGGGGACCCACACACTGGGTTTCCCTTCCCTCCCTGCATTTAGTCTTCCTCAGACAATTCAAATCCCCTGGAACTACACTTGGAAACCATTTCATTTGTGAGAAAAGTCTCCATTGTGGAGAAAAAATTCAGGCCTCTCTTCTTTACCTGCTTTCTGCAAGATTAGAATTGAAAGAAGGAGATGAAGGGGGTGGGCTGAGTTTGTTCACTTACTGAATAATGATAATCCTGACATCAGTATATCTAAGGCAACACAACATCAAGGAAGAACAAACTAAAAAATAATTTGTGTTTACACTTAACATAAAAGAATAAAGAACTTTCCTATCACTTTCATTTCACCATCATACTAAATATGACTATTATACAGGATATTTTATTGAGATACTAATTTGGATTTTGGTCTTCTTGTACTTTTTTCCCTGGCTCAAAGAAAGTGTTTACTTGTGCTTTATTGACTACGCAAAGGCTTTCAGTTGTGTAGATTATGACAAGCTATGGACAACATTGCAAAGAATGAATATTCTGGAACATTTACTTGTGCTCATGAAGAACCTGTACATAGACCAAGAGTCAGTTGCTCGATCAGAACAATGGAACACTAAATAGACTAAAATCATGAAAGGTGTGCACCAGGGTTATATTCTTTCACCATATGTATTGAATCTCTGTGCTGAGAAGCTGGATTATACAAAGAAAAATGTGGCATCAGAATTGGAGGAAAACTCATTAACAACCTGCAATATGTAGATGATACAACCTTGCTTGCTGAAAGCAAAGAAGACTTAAAATACTTAGTAATGAAGATAAAAGACTACGGCCTTTGGTATGGATTGCACTTAATGTAAAGAAAACAAAAATCCTCACAAAAGGACCAATAAACAACATCCATATAAATGGAGAAAAGACTGAAGTTGTCAAATAGTTCAGTCTGCGCAGATCAACCATTAACATTCAGTGAAGTAGCAGTCAAGAAATCAAGTGACGCATTGCATTAGGCAACTCTGCTGCACTAGACTTCTTTAAAGCATTCAAGAGCAAAGATGTCAGTTTGAGGACTAAGGTGAGCCTGACCCAAGCCACAGTATTTTCAATAACCTCATATGCATATGAATGTTGGACATAAATAAGGAAGACCATAGAAGAATTGATGCATTTGAGTTATGATGTTGGAGAAGAATATCAAAAGTACCATGGACCATCAAAAGAACAAACCAGTCTGTGTTGTAAGAAGTACAGCCAGAATGCTCCTTAGAAGCCAAGATGGCCAGATCTGGTCTCTCATTCTTTGAACATATTATCTGAAGAGACCAGTCCCTGGAGAAGGATATCTATCATATTTAGTAAATTGAAGGGTCAGAAAAAAAGAGGAAGACCATCCTACCCACCCCCACACACACAATGGATTGGCACAGTGGCAGCATCAATGGGCTCAACCATAGCAATGATTGTGAGGCTGGCTCAGGATCGGGCAGTGTTTTCATTATGTTGTGCATAGGGTCACTATGAGTTGGTACCGACTTGATAGCACCTAACAACAACAATAACAACAACAGTACCAAAACTGAGACTAATTGTGGTAGGTGCTGTCAACTCGGTTCCTACTCATAACAACCCTATGTACAACAGAATGAAACACTGTCCAATCCTGCACCACACTCAAAATTGTTACACTTGAGCTGATTGCTGCTGCCACCATCAATCCATCTCATTGGGGAGCTTCCTCTTTTTCACTGACCCTCCACTTTACCGAGCATGATATCCTTCTCCAGGCACCGGCCCCTCCTGGTAACATGTCTGAAGTACGAGAGACAAAGTCCCACCATTCTCGCTTCTAAGGAGCAGTCTGGCTCTACTTCTTCCAACACAGATTTGTTTGTTCTTATGAAGGGCATAGTACTTTCAATTTTCTTTGCCAATACCATAGTCCAAATGCATAGATCTTCTAAGATCTTCCTTTTTTATTGTCCAATTTTCACTTGCCTATGAAAGTACTAAGTATACCATAAGAGGGGTTAGGCGCATCTTAGTCTTCAAGTTGATATCTTTGCTACTGAACACTTTAAAGAGGTCCCTTGCAGCAAATTTGCCTAGTGCAATATGTCATTTGAGTTCTTGACTGCTGCTTTCATGAGTGATGATAGTGAATCTAAGCAAAATGAAATCTTTGACAACATCAATCTTTTCTCCAGTTATAATGATGTTATTTCTTGTTCCAGTGGTAGGATTTTTGTTTTCTTTACACTGAGTTGCAATCAATACTGAAGGCTGCGATCTTTATCAGTAAGTATTTTAAGTCCTCTTTGCAAGCAAGGTTGTATCATCTGCATATTGCAGGTTGTAATGCATCTTTTTCCAATCCTGATGCACACTCTTCTTCATATAATCCAGTTTCTCAGATTATTTGCACAGCATACAGACTGAATAGTATGGTGAAAGTATACAACCCTGATGCATAGCTTTCCTAATTTTAAACCATCCAGTATCCCTTTGCTTCTAACAACTGCTTCGTAGTCTATGTAAAGGTTTTTCATGAGCACATTTTAGTGTTCTGAAATACCCATTCTTCACAATGTTATCCATAGCTTGACATGATACACCCAGATGAAAGCCTTTGCATAATTAACAAAGCACAAGCAAACATCTTTCTTGTATTCTCTGCTCTCACCCCAAATTCATCTGACATCAGCATTGATATCCCTTGTTCCACATCCTCTTCTGCATCCATCTTGAGTTTCTGGTATAATTTTTTACTGTGCAAAACCCATAGCACACACGTGAGTTAGTTCGGTGTTGGGCTACTAACTGCAAGATCGGTGCTTCAAACTCACCAGCCACTCCACTGGAGAAAGAGAGGCAGTCTGTTTTTGTAAAGATTTAGTCTTGGAAATCCTATAGTGGGTCACTATGAGTCAGAATCAATTCAATGACAATAGGTTTGGTTTGGGTTTTGGTTTATATCCATAGCACCTAGAACAGAGCCATTGTTCTTGCTCAATAGTATTTATTGACTTAAATATAACAGAATACTCTCTCAAGAGCTTGAACAAAGATGACAGAAATAAAGTCAAATACTTATGACAATAATGAAAAAATGGTTTAAATTTCCCTATAAAAGTATCTCACATAATACACCCATATGCTGATTACAAGAAACACAAAATAAAATGACAAAAACTTCCACTCTCAGGATGCCGAATGACAAGCATCAGGCTTAACATCCCATGGTAGACTAGAAAACTGGACAAATCAATGGGAAACTGTTTCCAAGCATCTACAGGACCTTTATGTCAGAGATAAACTCAATCCCTGAGAGAAGGTAAACGGATGAGTGCTACGACAGTTCTAGTTTCCTGCCTAGAGATCATTTCCAGGCTGCACAAGTGGGGAAAAAGAATCCAAATAATGCCTGGGAGGGCTTGCTGAAGGGATGAGACAGAAGATGGAGTTTAGAGAGGCTACAGTAGCTAGACTTGAAGGGCAGAGTTCTAGACAGAGGGAAGTATACAGAAAAACAAAACACTCCAGAATCTGCATAATGGTTACCTTGAGTTTTCCTGGTTCCAGGTCACGTGTGTGTAGAGTGGAATTGTATAAAGTTGTGCAAGTAACACATACAGATCTGTAGAAAGAAGACATTCCTAGAGTTTACACAAAGCTAGGAAATGTTCAAGTTACCAACACCAGGTAAAGAATTCTCAGTGATCGCCTGAGCCATTCTAAGGGACCAGTCCCAGCAAAATATGAAAATAGCACTCCCAGAGATTAAACTGATTGGCAAATAACTATTGATCAAACAAACTACAACATTCTTGGAAAGTGTACATTCTAAGGAAAGCCCCCCAAAAATCCAAATTCTCGAGGTCTTAACTTTCAAAATGTCCAACATTAAAGTGTTGAAAGAAAAAACTGTCCACAACATTTAACAACAATAGCATAGTTATTTTGTGTGTATGTGTGAGTATGTGCACAGACACAAGGGGTCTTCAGAACGTTCATGGAAAAATTCCATTATTTTGAAATTCCATTTTTCCTTGAACTTTTTGAAACTCCTTCATATATATTTCTAATTGTTCCATATGTAGGTATAAGTCTACCTCTAAACAGACCTATCTGATAAAATATTCTGTGATGATAGAAATATTCTATACTTGTGCTAATACTATAAACCACTGGCTACATGTAGCTATTGAGGACTTGGATATGTCTAGTACAACTGAGGAACTGAATTTTAAACTTCATTTCATCTTAATTAATTAAAATTTAGATAGTGATATCTGACAAGTGACTATCATATTAGACCACACAGCTCAAAACTGATGGAGGAAAAAAATGGAAGCAAAATTGAGTGATGCTATTTGGTCGAATTTTTTTTTTTTTTTTAATATTTTCACCAAATTTTTCAATAATAGGTATGCATTCCTCTTATATATACTATGAAAAATAAAGAAAAGCTTTTTGAATAAAACTTGCACATGAAAATCTTAGACCTAATTTAGAATCATCAATGGTATTTCACCAGGAAATTTCTAGAAATAAACTCTGATAGTTTTGAAACTGATTTAGCATGTACTCCTTAGAACTGTTTACCTCTAGATAGAAATTTCTATGCCAACAAAGAGATTAGTAATTAAATATTTACTTTAATTCAAATAAAGCAGTTTTCATGTTGGAATGAGATCAGTTGTTTCTTTATAATAATAATTTGTTTGCACTGTGAGGGATCTGGCAAGGATTATTTGTAAACAAGTAAAGGCATTATATCTCAATGAAAGACATAATGAATTACTCAGAAAGCATGAAAATAAATGTTGAAAATATTATTTTTTATAGTATCACTTTATATCATAATTTGAAAAAGAAAGGAGCTTTGAGTTATGGTGGCATACAATTTAACAAATATTTTAATAAAGTAGAAAGTAAAATTAGTTTAATAGACTTAAAGTGAGATTTAAAAAAAAATATTTAACATTAGATTTTCAGAAACTGGAGAAATATACAAGGATAAATAAAAACTATTGTTACAAAGTCCTACCAACCTTTATTAAATAAAAATATTAACACGACGTCTCAATATATCCTGTAAGTAAGTCTATACACTTTTGAAGGCACTATTACCATCTCTCTAACCTTGGGTTAATGCGCCAGACTGCAAAGCCATTTGAACTGCAAGGTCGGCAGTTCAAGCTCAGCAACTGCTCCTTGGAAACCCTATACAGGGTTGCTATGGGTTGGAACCAACTCAATGGCACTTAACAACAACAACCTGTTTCTAATGGAGACGGTGGAAAGGCTCAATATCATCAGCCAAAGCAAGGCCAGAAACTGACTGTGGAACAGACCATGAATTGCTCAAATGCAAATTCAGGCTGAAGCTGAAGGGTGCTAAAACATGTCCACAACAGCCAAAATATGACCTCGAACACATCCCATCTGAATTTAGAGACCATCTCAAGAAGATCTGATGCATTAGATAGTAATGACAAAACCAGAAGAGGTGTGGAAAAACATCAAACAGGAAGAAAGCAAAAGGTCATTAAAAGGACAGGAAAGAAAAAAAACAAAAACTAAAATGGGTGTTAGAGAAGATTGTGATTTGTTCTCCAGCATAGAGCTACTAAAGCAAATATAAGAAATGAGGAAATTTCAAAGGGCAGCTCCAGAAGGAAAACTCAACTATTATGAAATGCGCAAAGACTTAGAGTTACAAAACAAAACAGGAAGAATACGTTCAGCATTTCTCAAGCTGAAAGAACTGAAGAAAAAAAGTCAAACTTCAAATTGCAATATTGAAAGATTCCAGGGGCAAAATACTGATGCATAAAGTATCAAAAGAAGATGAAAGGTATACACAGTCACTGTACCACCCCCCACAAAGAAAGGGAGGGTCAATTTTCAACAATTTGAAGAGGTAGCATATGCTCAAGAACTGAGATGGTACTACAAGAAGAAGTTTAAGTTATACTGACGAAACTGCACTGGCAAAGCACAAGGTTCCAGGAATAAATTGATGGAATGTAAATTGAAGTCTTTCAGCAAACCGATGCCAAACTGGAGGCACTCACTCATCTATACCAAGAAATTTGGAAGACAGCTACCTGGTCAACCAATTGGAAGAGATCCATATTTGTGCCCATTCCAAAGAGAGGTGACCCAATAGAGTGCAGAAATCATTGGGCATTATCATTAATATCACATGCAAGAACAATTTTGCCAAAGATAATTTAAAAATAGCTGCAACAGTGTATCAGCATGGAACTGCCAGAAACTCAAACTGAATTCAGAAGAGGAGGTGGAACTAGGAATATCATTGCTAATGACATTGACTGAAAACAGAAAATACAAAAAGATGTTAACTTGTGCCTTATTGACTATGCAAAGGCTTTCAGCTGTGTGGTTCATGACAAACTATGAATAACATTGCAAAGAATAGGTATTCCAGAACATGTAGTTGTGCTCATGAAGAACCTGTACAAAGAGACAGTCATCAGAACAGAACAAAGGGATACTGAATGGTTTAAAATCAAGAAAGATGTGGTCTTTCACCACACTTATTCAACCTACATGCTGAGCAAATAATCTGATAAATTGAATTATATGAAGAAGTGTGGCATAAGGGTTGGAGGAAGACTCATTAATGGGCTGTGATATACTGACAATGCAACCTTGCTTACTGAAAGTGAAGAGTACTGGATTGCACCTCAGTGTAAATAAAGTAAGTATCCTCACAACTGGACCAACAAATAACAGCATGATAAACTGAGAAAAGATTGAAGTTGTCAAAGACTTCATTTTGCTTGGATCCACTATCAACATTCATGAAAGCAACAGTCAAGAAATCAACGTTTTGTACTAGGCATTTATGCTGCACAAGACCTCTTTAAATGTTCAAGAGCAAAGGTGTCAGTTTGAGAACTGAGGTGTGCCTGCCTCAGCCATGGTATTTTCAATAGCCTCATGCATGTGAAAGTTGGACAATGAGTAAGGAAGATGGTAGAAGAACTGATGCATTTCAGTTATGGTGTTAGAGAAGAATATTGAAAGTATCGTGGACTGCCAAAAGAATAAACAAATTTGTGTTGGAGGAAGCACAGCCAGAATGTCCCTTAGAAGCCAGGATGGTAAGAATCTATTTGTCATACTTCAGACATATTATCAGGAGGGACCAGTTCCTGGAGGACATTATGCTTGGTAAACTGAGGGTCAGCAAAAAAAAGGAAGACACCCAAAGACATGGATTGTCACAGTGGCAACTGCAGTGGACTCAAGCGTAACACCAATTGTTGGAGGACTGGACGGTGTTTTATCTGTTATTTTATCAGTCAGAACCAACTCAAGGGCACCTACAACAACAGCAGCAATCCTTTCCTGAAGAATTATGCACGTTTTGATTTATGCCCTGTCAAATCAGCAGTTTTTGGCATCTTGAAGGACTTACATTGTGTTCCTTTTCAATGTTCTTTGAGTTTGAGGAACAAAAAGAAGTCTGAGTGGGCAAGAACAGGGCTGTAAGATGGTGGCATTAGGTTTCCCACCCAAAACCTCATAAGACAGCTCTAGCTACCCTTGAAGAATGAGTAGGTGCTTGGTTATAATGGAAAACATTCCTTGGCACAAGTTTCCTGACCTTTTTCTCACCAACGTAGTGTTCAATTTTCCTAAAACTTGTTCTTCATAAGCCCTCATGATCATTCTGTGTCCTTTGAGAAAATCCATTAAGATTATGCAATCACCAGAACCTCCTGAGCTGACCTCTCTGCCTTGAACTTAATTGGCCCAGCAGATCCCCTCAGAAACCACTGTTTTTATTGGACCCTGTTTGTGAAAGCACCCTCACAAAGACAAGTATATTACTGAGAGAACTTGTCTGCAGCCATCTACTGATTGCAAAGACATGTTTAAACATGTTTTGTTTGTAATAAACTCATGCATATATGACCTGGAGCCGAAGTAGCAATATTTTGTTACTTACCCTGGTATATGCTATACATTCTTCCATTGCTTCAATAACTGAATTTGAATTCAGCAACAATAGATTTCTTAGTGAGCCCCATTATTAGCATTCCACTATTTAGACTGTTGTCCTGGTGTGGCACTGTGGGTTAATGCA
>NW_006408763.1:3408780-3417201 GCF_000296735.1 Chrysochloris asiatica | reverse complement strand
CTCCTTCCATTAGAAGTGCAGAAAGTCCATCCAGTGCATACACTTGATTGTCTTTATTTCATTATCTTAGACTATAAGAATCTTTTCAAATAAAACACATACATTTATTTTTTATTTTATACAAGTAACAAATTTCTCAAAATAGAACCAAACAAGTGTCATCCAATATAAATGCAGGTGAGTTTTTGTTAGCTTGAGAATGAGTAAGTTTAGAAAATTCTTTATTTCTGTTTAATTAAGTAATTGAGATCATACCTGAGGGTGAATGGGTTTCAAAGCATGAAGACTGATGAAGGTTTAAAATAAAAATGAGAGGGAATTATGAGGGAGTTGCCTAAGCCTCCAGGACATGGGGTAGCATATAGAGATCAAATTGCTGAATAAAAAAAATAGCCAAGCAATCACTACATACCAGCCACTGTTCTCAGTACACCGCATATATTAGATTTTCAACACCTCACAACAACTCTATGAGTTAGGTATGTTTCCCATTTTGTGGATGAAGTCATTGAGGATCATTTGTCAAGTCAGCTAGTAAGTGGTACAGCCGGGACTCAAACCCAGACTGCACTCCTAATCAAAGTGAATATGTGATGTTTAATACCAAACCCACTGCTGTCAGCTGGATTCCAATTCATAGCAATGTTGTAGGGTAGAGGAGAATGGTGCCAGAGGGTTTCCAAGTCCTCAGGAAAATGACTGCCACAGCTTTACCCATGGAGTTGCCTGGTGGATTCAAACCACTGAACAGCCATATTGAGCATCCAAGTGCTTAACCACTAAACCACCAAAGCCACTCATGTTTAATATTGTTGTTGTTAAGTACAGTTGAGTTAGTCCCACTTCATAGCAACCCTGTATAGAGGTTTTTCAGGCTTTAAATCTCTACGGGAACAGAAAACCTCATTTTTCTCCTGTGGAGCAGCGAAAGGGTTTGAACCACGGATGAAAGGGTTTGAACCATGTGGTTCACACAGTCCAGTGCTTATTATATGGAACATTTATTGTTGTTAAGTGCCATCGAGTCAGTTCCTATTCATAGGCACCCTGTATAGGGTTTCCAAGAAGCAGCTGGCAGGTTTGAACTGTTGACCTTGTGGTTCGCTGTCCAGTGCTGATACAGCGCCACACAGGAGTCCGCTTGGAGTATGTTGTTGCTGTTGTTAAGTGCCGTCGAGTCTCTTCCGACTCATAGCAACCCTGTATAAGGTTTCTAAGGAGCAGATGGTGAACTTGAACTGCCAACCCTTGCGATTCAAGTCAACCTTGCAGTCCAGTGCATTAACCCACAGTGCCACACTATGTTGTTCTTGTTGTTAAGTACCATGGAGTTGGTTCTGACTCATAGTGACCCTGCACAGGGTTTCCGAGGCTGTAAATCTTTACAGGAGCAGAACGCCTCATCATTTTCCCCACGGAACTGCTGGTAGTTTCAAACTGCTGACCTTGAGGTGCACAGCCCGATTCATAACCACTACGCTACCAGAGCTCCTTGTGCCACACTATAGTGCTTAACAAATTCCATGTTCTCAAGTCACAACTCTATAAATACTAGTTTCCCCTGCATTTGGGTTTTCACTCTCCCTGTACTTCACCCGGAGTCCTGGTGTGGTGCTTTGGGCTAATGTATCTGACTGCAAAGTCAGTTTGAACTGCAAGATTGGTGGTTCAAGCTCACCATCTGCTCCTTGGAAACCCTATACAGGGTCACTATGGGTCGGAATCGACTTGACAGCACTTAACAACAACAACATACTTCACCCAGAGTCCTGGTATGGCACTTTGGGCTGATGCGTCTGACTGTAAAGTCAGTTTGAACTGTAAGATCGGTGGTTCAAACTCACCAGTTGCTCCTCGGAAATCCTATATAGGATGACTATGGGCTGGAACCAACTCGACAGCACGTAACAACAGCAAAAGCAAACTTTATCCATTCTTCACTCTGCAAACACATACAACTGCACATACACAGACATGACTTACACACACCCCCAGAGTTTATACTGACAACATCCGCACTCCAGTATCTGGGGAACTAGGTACCAGATTCACTTGCTCACATGTGTACAATGAGTCCTAGGACCCAACTAAATGCCCCAAGTTCAATGTGAGTATGTCGTTGTTATTAAGTGTCATTGAGTCTTTGTGACTCATAGCGATCCTGTATAGGGTTTCACAGGAGCAACTGGTGGATTTGAACCACAGATCCTGTAGTTAGCCATTCACTTCTTATCCTACAGCAGCATCCTTAGTACAATGTGAGTAAAGATAGTCAAATAGTACAGCTACTAGGGTTCCAGTTCATACATGCATGGGTTTATTTCTGAAAAAAAACATCAATGTGATTAGAAGATGGCTGCACACAAGTTATCTCAACTGTTTTGGGGGGATTTCAATGAGCTCTGTTGACACTGTGAGTTATATGTTAGGCTGCTAACCAAAAGGTCTGCTTCCACATTCAAGGGCAGTGGGTGGATGGATCTTAACAGATTGTCCTGAATGACAAGGGAGGACCATGGGATTTTTATTAGGA
Source organism: Chrysochloris asiatica (assembly GCF_000296735.1). Taxonomy (NCBI): domain Eukaryota; kingdom Metazoa; phylum Chordata; class Mammalia; order Afrosoricida; family Chrysochloridae; genus Chrysochloris; species Chrysochloris asiatica. Next base: position 3,414,668 of record NW_006408763.1, on the reverse strand, counting down.
AGAAGTTTAAAGAAAATAGGAAATTCAATGATGAGGAAAAGGCCAGGAAGTTGCTCCCAGGAATTTTTTCACCTGCACATTCTTCAAGGAGTCCTGGTGTGGCACTGTGGGCTAATGCGTCAGACTGCAAAGTCGTTTGAACTGCAAGGTTGGTGGTTCAAGTTTACCAGCTGCTCCTTGTAAAACCCTATACAGGGTCGCTATGGGACTCGATGGCACTTAACAACATTCTTCAAGGGTAACAAGAGTTACCTTACAAGAATTTCATTAGAAAACCTTAACCCATCCACTCTACAGTCCTGATCTTGTACCTTCAGACATCTTTTTGCTCCTCAAACTCAAAAATCACAAATGCTTTTTAAGTTTGAGGAGCAAAAAGAAGTCTGAAGGGGCAAGATTTGAGTCCCTCACAGAAACTAAAATTGCTGACGTGGTGTGAAAAGACGAACACAATTCTTCAGGGAAGGGTTTGTTGTTGTTATGTGCCGTGGGGTCAGGAAAGGGTTAGGGAGATGGAAACACCACCTTCAGAAATGTATAGACCTAGTTGGAGAGTATGTCAAGAAACCAGTTTCACACTGGTATTCTTATATAATAAAGGTTTCTATGATTTTATAGCAATGCCTTTTTACTTACCCTTGTACACAACAATACTGATTCTGGGTTACAAAATGTATGCACATACATAGTCCCATGAATACCAGAATTCAATTCAATATGTACTACACCCCCCACCCCCACCCCCAGTGAAATGCAGAAAAATTACTATGACAGATGCCAAAGACTGTTGGCTCTGGTAATGGAAATTGGGAGGCAATGGTGAAATGAAGTAAGAAATTCCAGGACCAGAAGGTGGACATAAAGCATCAATTGCCTTTTACAGGAGCCCGTTCCTTTTGAATAATTGACACCCCTCCGAGCCCTTATCCTCTGCCTAAGTCTCCTCCAGCCAACTCTGCATCCAGTTCAGCCTGGAACATATGCACACACCGCGGGGCGCCTCCCTTGCAAGAGATGGGTGGTGTCTCACTCTCTTTTAAAGTACGCCGCGGGGCAGAGTTAGAAGGATTTTGTCAGAAATCGTGGAGGACAGCCACTCTTTCCCAGGTGCAAGGAATCATGATTTGAACAGTATCTAATGGGTCACGGGTAAACAAGTATCTCTCCTGCCCGCACGCATTTCCGGAGCTAGCTCGGGCGGCTGTGGGTAGCGCCAGCGCCACGTCCAACCGAGTTCCCGAGGCCTGGCGCTGCGGGGACACGAGAAGGGGCGCCCCGCCGCCCCCCCCTCCCCCCAGCTTCAGAATGAGGCCAGCGGGCGCGGCGCCAGACAAGGCCCCCTCTCAAGATCCCTAGGGACTGAGTCGACTAAAACAAATACTCCGCCTAGCCCTAGAAAGGGAAAGGAAAGGTTCAAATGGAGAGTGTCTAACCAGGGGCGGGCAGGAGATATACAAGGAAAGAGAAGGAAACAGGGCCCACCGCCCACAAACAGCCACACCGCGCAGCCGCGCACCCCACCCGCAAAGCGCTGAGCGATTACAGCGCCTGCGTACTCCGGACCCGCCCTCACGCCTCACCCAGGAGGCTGCGCGCCCAAGGCCTGCCGTCACTTAGCAACGCGCGAGTCATAGTCGCCTCGCTCCAACTCCCCTTTCCTGGCAGTGTTTCCTCTCTGCACCTCCTGTGAGGCGTGTCACTCCCTCGTGTCAGGCCTTAGCGGGCTCATGGAGGGAAAGGAGGAAAAGCAGCAGTAAGTGCGGGGTTGGGGGTGTTGGAATTTTATTTCCCTTTCGAAGAAAAAAAAATCCTTCTATGAGAGGGTTAAGTGAGACCGGAAGGGTGGACCCTTAAATCTGTACCAGTCAGACCATCTGGGCTTTTCCTCTTCGCTACTTTTCCTCCTTTCTAGTGGTTGAAAGGTAGCAATAATTTTCAAAACACCGTTAATTGAACACAAACTGTGTCAGGCATTTTACAGGCATAGACCTGGCCCCCAAATCTTGAAGCCAAGTTGAAAGTATCCTCTTTTTCTCACATCGTACATAATAAGCTAATATTCCTGGTGGCTTTAGTTTTAAAGTGTAGCCAGAATCTCCGCCCCCTGCTCACCCCTTGGTCCAAGTTCCTAGATACTTGGAGGAGCCTTCTAATGGGTTGCTGTTCCCTTTGCCCTTCTGCAGCCTCAACTCAGCAGTCAGAGGAATCCTTTTAAAATACGCCAGAGCACTGCTCTGCACGTAGTCATCTCAGAATGAAAGTCAAGGCTCTTCTGCTAGCCTGTGGGACCAGCACAATGTGCCCCTCTGCCTTTAATTGGCATCAGCTTCAACTTGCTTCCCTGTGGCTCACAGAGTACCTTGGCCCGGGCTTCCTTGCTATGCATCTGCAAACCAACAGAACCCAAACCAGTTGCCTCCGAATTCCGTATAGTTTCCATGTCTGTAGCCTTTTGGAAGTAGATCAACAGGCCTTTATTTTGAGGTGCCTCTGGGTGGGTTCAAACTGCCACTGTTTTGGTTAGCAACTGCTTTAACTATTTGTGCCACCCAGGGATTCCATATACAGTAACTCTCAAAATGCTGTCCGGAGGCAGGAACAGCATCACCTGGGTATGTTAGAAATGCTCACTCTCAGGCCACACCCCACACATATTAAATTGGAAACTCAGGGAGTAGAACTCAATAATCTGGGTTTTAACAAGCCCTCTTGGTCCTGATGCACCCTAAAGTTTGAGAACCACTGAACCAAAGTATTGCAGCTATTTAGGAGTGGAATGGAGTTCTGGTGTGGTGCTATAAAATAAGCACTGGATCACAAGGTCAGTTTTGAACCTCAAGGTTGACGGTTCAAACTCACCAGCCGCTCCTCAGAAACCCCATTCAGGGGTCGCTATGAGTTGGAACTGACTCAGCAGCACTTAACAACACCAAGAAGAGTGGAATGAGGCAGGGATATCGGCTTCTAAAGGCTGCACCTTTCCCAGACAGGAGTAGTTCTCAACGTTAATTTACCTTAGAATTACATTGAGAGTTGGCTTAAAGAGTTTCCTAGGAACCAGCTACAGAGATGATGATTTAATAAGCCGGGATAGGGCCTGTGAATTTATAGTTCTAACACATTCACAGGTGATATTGCTACTCAGGGGACAACAATTTGAGAACCACTATTCTAAGGGCAAGGAGTTGCTTTGAGTTGGGCATCGGGCTGCTAACCACAGGTGAGTGGTTGAAACCCATCAGCTGTCTGCCTAAAGATTTAGTCTCTGAAACCCTATATGGGGTTACTATGAGTTGGAACTGACTTGAAGATACTGGGTTTTGGTCTTCTAAGGGCAGATACACTACTGCTGCAAAGTATTGGCAGTTACTATTCATTCTGTTTGCATGATCTTCCCTCAGCTATCTATTTGGATTTCTGTCTCCCCTCCTTCCTATCTTTCTTCAAATGCTACGTACACACTGCAGCCTCAGCCCTATCTAAAATTGCACCTAATTCCCATATATATGCACTCTTTTTCCCCATTCTCTGCTTTATTGTTCCTCTTAGCACTTTCCCAGAGGTTATATGTTTTATTTACCTTGGTTTTCATCTGCTTTCCCCATTAGAATGTTAGCTCTGTGAGGACAGGAATTTTTGTCTTGTCACTGTTGTATCCTCAGTGCCTAGAACAGCACCTGACACATAGATTCTACATAAATATTGAAAAAATTGATTACTAAATATAATTCTCACATCTATCATAATAAGTATTATTGTCCTTGTCATGCAAATGAGGAAATCAAGGCTCAGATATTAAATGGCAGAACTGGGATTCTAAGCTATGTCTGGCTTCTGTCAGAATTCATTACTGGTTTTGACTGTATTTTCTTTATAGTAAGCGATTATTGAAAATTGCATATTTCAATTTACATATCCATTCAACCACACAAGTTTAATCAAATGAATTCATAAGCAAGCAAGCAAATAGTCCTTTCCTCCAAGGACTTAATTCCCATATAAGTGTATTGCTAGGTCACAACTATGAGGTGAAGATGGGGAAAAAAAAGTCTAAAATGATAAATTAGTAAAGCAAAAAGTCATGCCCTTTGAATACTGTTCTCTTTGGAAAGGTAATAGAAAAATCCTTATATTTTACCATTTATCAGGTTTTCCAAATCCATTCTAAAAAGCAAACGTTGCTGAGAAACAGGGAACTAGAATCCAAAATTGCTGAGTGTTACTTGTATGTGTGTTGGTGTGGGAGTATACATCCAAAGAAAAGTAATAGTAAGAAATCGTTCCAGCAGATTCACCAGAAATATGTAGTTATGATAATGACAGTCATTTGTCTGTGATGACAAGACACTTGTCTGAATGTTGGGTACATAGTCATGAATTCAATACCGTCACCACCTTCATGGATCTTTTTGACAAAGGTTGTATGTTGTTGCTGTTCCTTTTAAGTGCAGTTGAGTCAGTTCTGACTCATAGCGATGCTGTATAGAATTTCTGAGGAGTAACTGGATGGGCTTGAACCACCAATCTTGCAATAAGCATTCTAGTGCTTATCCTATAATACTGCAAACAAGTTTCTTGATAATAAACAACTAGTTTCATGATTATAAATGGCAGTGTTACAGAAGGAAGTGCTGTAATAGAGAATGTAGTTGGTTTTGTTGTTAAGTGCCATCGAGTCAGTTCCAACTCATAGCAACCCTATGTAGAGTTTCTGAGAACCAGCTGGTAGGTTTGAACCGCTGACCTTGCATCTCAAACTGACCTTGTGGTCCAGCACAACATCCTGCAGTGCCATACCAGGACTCCTATGTATGTGGTTGTTGTTGTGAAGTGCCGTCAAGTAGGTTCTGACCCATAGTGACCCTTTGTAGGGTTTCCCAGGAGTGACTGGTAAGCTTGAACCACCAACCTTGAGGTTCACACTGCCCTTACAGTCCAGTGCATTAACCCACAGCGCCACACCAGGACTTCATGTATGTGGTAGAGAAGAGGAAATAAAAGACAATATAAGAAAATAACCATTTAGCTCAGACCTAAATGACAATGAGCCAGCTATGTAAGGAGCTGAAAACAAGACTTCCAGGCAATGGGCACAGCATCTGCAAATCGTTGAGATTGGCCTATTTAAGGACTACTAGAAGATAAGCTTACTAGAGAAGTGAGGGGAGAGTGGCTTGAGTGAAATTGAAGAAATTAGCTGGAGCAGGGTCACAGTAGGGCAGTATGTTATTGTAAATGCAATAAAAAACCATTTGAAGGTTGTAACTGAAAAATGGCATGACAGAAGAGATAGAGCAGCCGTGGTTTGTAGTAGGGGAAGGATTCTGTGTTTAAGCTGTCTACATGGCTAAATAACTTCAGTCATGTGCTGTATAATTAATGTCTGTTCAGGTAGTGTCCAACCGCATATGCATTCGTGTCCCATTAGCTTATAATAGAGTTCAGAAATCCTAATTAGAGAATGTGATGTATCAGATGCAACCAGATGTAGTAAACGCAACACTTCCCACATGCAAAACGTGTATCTCATGTCTCTTGTACACAAAGTGATTGTGATGCCAGGAGCAAATGATACAGTACATATAGAAACTATGATACATATGTTTTGATAGTCATCATAAACACATATGTTACTGGTTTATATATGTACTGTACCACACTTCTATTATTGTTATTATTTTTAATTTAAGGTATTTATTGTGGATTGAGTTAAAGATTACAGGGCACATCATCAGTTTCACATTCAACAATTAATATAATTTGTTTCATTACATTATTATAATCTCCCCCATATACCATCAGTTAAAAGTATTTCTCTCTATCCACTTTAGCTTTTTAAAAAACACACAAACAAAAAAACCCACTCATGCATATATAATAATTTACAT
>NW_006408763.1:3398247-3407380 GCF_000296735.1 Chrysochloris asiatica | reverse complement strand
CACAGAACTTCCTTTAGGATGTTTTTCATAATAGGGTTGACTTTGGCAAAGTCCCTTAGTTTCTGCTTATCCTGGAATGTTTTGAGGGAAGTGGGGAAAGAAACCTGTTCTAGGACTAGGAACTTTAAAAGAATACCATCATTAAGGGCATGGGTGCCATCCGAGCTAGATTGTGAACCCCATGTTAACTTGGGGAGGGAACACAGGGGAAGAAAACTTTTTGCAAGCCTCCATGTGGTGCATTTTCCCGTGTCTACTGGGTTGGGTGGCAGAGCCCTCAGTAGACACAGGAAAATGCACCACATGGAGGCTTGCAAAAAGTTTTCTTCCCTTGTGTTCCCTCCCCCACTTAGCATGGGGTTCACAATCTAGCTTGGATGGCACCCATGCCCTTAATGATGGTATTCTTCTAAAGTTCCTAGTCCTAGAACAGGTTTCTTTCCCCACTTCCCTCAATTCATTCTGCTTACATACCCCTGGGTGTGAATCAACAACTTATGTCTGGTTTAGCAATCTCATGCACCCTTTATTCCTGAAGGTGGACCATCTTGAGAATGCCTCACAAGACAAGTAGATACCAGTAGTTGTATAGTAGATGACTACTCAGAAGCTTTTAAGAGTATGAATACTACTCACCAATTATTAACTTTATGAAACCAAACCAAACCCACTGCCTTTGAGTCAGTTCCAACTCACAGTGGCCCTATAGGATAGAGTAGAGCTGCTCCTTAGGGTTTCTTAGGTTGTAAATCTTTATGGGAGCAGACTTCCTCATCTTTCTCCCGTGGAGCAACTGGTGGGTTCTAACCACCGACTTTTCAGTTAGCAGCCCAACACTTAATCCACTGAGCTTCCAAAGGCTCCTTTTTTATAAACAATATTATTGACAGAGTTGTCCCATGAGACTACATTCCTAAGTCTTGACTGAGCTGAGTACGCCATTCCCATGAAGTGTTTGGATATGACTATGAACTCTGTAATTATGTCCCCGTGTGCTTTATTATGAATATATCTGAATATATATGCAGCACAAACATACATGTATCTACATATTCCTACAGATACACACATACATTCATATACCTACTCACATATGCCTACTTGTTGTTGTTATTAAGTGCTGTCGAGTCACTTCCGACTCATAGCGGCCCTGTATAGGGTTTTCAAGAAGCGGTTGGTGAGTTTGAACTGCCAACCTTGTGGTTCAAACTGACCTTGTGGTTGAGTGCTGTATCCTACAGTGCCATGCCAGGACTTGTACTTATACACACATACAATACACATGTATTACATGCATATATACTTATGTAATGACAAACATATTTTTAGTTATATTATCACTTAGTTGTAAAATCATATCCTATAGCAGTTACCAAAGTTGTCCCTTGTCTCTGCATACTTCTTGGTGTGTACATTTACCTTGGTCATGTTGTGTAGACGTCACCAGTGTTGGGTATTGCCTTTCCCATCACCAAAAATAAAGCCTACTATCTAGAAGTGATTCCCTTACCTTCTACCAGTGTAGCACCTAGTTTTGACTTTTTATAAAAATGAGACTGTACCGTATGTTTCCTTTTGTGATTAACTTGTTTAACTCAGCATAATGTCTTCCAGATTCATCCATGTTACAAGATGTCTCCTGGGCTCATCATTATTTTATGTTGTTGTTAAGTGCCATCGAGTCAGTTCTGACTCATCACAATCCTTTAGAAGAGGTTTTCTGAGGGGCGGCTGATGGGTTTGAACCTTGTGGTTGATGGTCCAGTGCTTGTCCTACAGCACCACATCAGAACTTATTTTAATTTATAGTTGTATAGAATTTCTCTGTATGTGTGTACCACAATTTGTTTATCCATTCGTCTGTTAACAGGCACTAATGTGGTTTCCATCTTTTTGCTATTGTAAATGACTCTGCAATGACTATAAGTGTACATATGTCTATTCATGTTAATGTTCTTATATCTCTAGGATACACACCTAGGAGTGAGATTGCTGGATTTTAAGGTGTTTCTATTTCTAGCTTTTTGAGGAAGTGCCATAACATTTTCCTTAGTACTTCTACCATTTTATAATCCCACCAGCAGTGTATAACAGTTCAGTCTTCCCAGATCTCACCAGCGTTTGTTGTTTTCTTTTGTTGTTGTTGTTGTTGTGTGTGTGTGTTAATCACTCTTTTTTATAGAGGTGAAATGGTATCTCATTGCAGTTTTTCTTTGTACCTTTCTGATGGCTAATGATCATGAGCATCTCTTCATGTGTTTGTTAGCCAGTTTTTATATTGTATTGTTTTTGAGTTGCTGAAATTTTCTATGAGTTTTAGAGATTAGACCCTTATCAACTATGTTGTTGTCAAACATCCCTTTATCTCTTGTATAATTTAGAATATAAAAATGCTCTCCCAAATTTTAGTAGCACAAGCTCCTCCTCATAAGTATTTCTGAAGCCTACTGAGAACCACAAGCTCAGCATTTTAAACCCACCAGCCGCTCCGTGGAAGAAAGATGAGACTTTCTGCACCTGTAAAGATTTACAAAGCCTCGGAAACCCTATACAGGGTCACTATGAGTTGGAAGCAATTTGATGGCACTTAACAGCAACAAACATTATCTTGACTGATGCTTGAAATAGATTTAAATCTTATTTCATGTAATTATGATGTTCTTAGTACTAAAATGCTTATTAGAATAAATGATTTAGTATTTATGTTTTTCAGACAACATAAAGTAGAAGATGTGACTATTGTGCATGTTACTGAACAAAAAGAAGAAATCAAACATCAAAAAGAACCTGGAAAAATCTTACAACATTCAAAACCATGTGTCAAGAGAGGACGTATATATTATGCTAAATTCATTAACACAAATGCAAGAACATGCAATGAGCCAGTTCCCTACATAGATCCCAAAAAAGGGCCAGAAAAGCAGGTTGGATGGATGTTTGTTATATGCAATACAGATTCCAATTTAGAAGCTGTTCTGCTGGGTGATTTGATCATAGACTATTTAAAGCATGTGACACATACCTGAGTAGTACCCTTCTAAACCAATAGTTGACAGCAGTGATCTGGAACTACTCTTGAAGATAATTTGTACATCCAAATCACAGATATGAGGGAGCTTCAGAGAGTTCATGGAAAAATTCCATTTTCTTTGAATTCCATTTTCTACAAACTCTTTGAAGCACTAATACATATATATTCAAACTAAATAATTATTTCAAATAATTAATTTTCTAAGTCTGTTTCTAGACTAAGTAGTGTTTGGGGGCCTATTAAAGAGTTTTCTCTGTATTATTGTATTTGTGACATTCTAATATTAAATTTTCAGATTCTAATATTAATATTCAGATGTTTTATAAAATAATTTATTGAAAGTGCTAGAAATGAGGTAAGTGCTTTAGAGAAAGTATATCCTTTAATCTATACAACAATTTCTAGAAATACTTTACAGAAAACATAAACTTCAGAGGTGAATGAACTTACCCAAGGTTATTTAAAAGCAAGTGAGAGACCATATTTCTGACCCACTATGCCACACTAAAATGTATTCTATTATCTTTTTTCTTTTAAGTCTAGTTTGTTGAAGTATAATTTACTGTTTTAGTTTCTTGTTGCTGGTATAATAAATTACCACAATTGTGGCTTAAAACAACATAAATTTATTCTTTTAGGGTTCTGAAGGTGAGAAGTTCAAGATCAGTTTTGCTTGGCAATAGTCAAGGTGCTGGCAGGTTTGAATTCCTTGTGGGGGTGCTAGTCTGTTTCCTTGCCTTTTCCCCTTCTAACTGCTGCCAGCATTCCTTGGCTAATAGTTCCATGCTCCATCTTCAAAGCCAGGAGTTTAACATCTTCAAATCGCTCCCTAACTTATTTTCCTGCTTTAAGGATCATTGTGATTACATGGGGCCCTCCCAGACAGTCAAGAATAATTTTCCCATCTGCAAAATCTCTTTTGCTTTGTAAAGTTGCATATTTACAATTGTGAACATCTTTGGAGAGGGGGAACATTATTCTGCATACTACATTTATATACAACTAATTCCATTTTAATTATATAATTCTATATGTCCATAGCCATGTTACCTCACCATGATCAGGATATAGAACATTCTGTCACCCCACAAAGTTCCCTGTGCCCTGTGCCCCTTTGTAATCAGCCCTTCCCCCACTCCAGCCCCTGGAAATCATCCATCTGTTTCTTTAAATTTGTCTTTCCCAGAAAGTCACAACAGTCAAAAAATATGCAACTTTTAAAATCTGTCTTCTTTCTCTCAGGATAATACATTTGCTCTCCATTCGTGCTGTTGCATGTAACACTAATCCATCCTTTTCTGTTGCGTACTCTTTCTAAGCTTTGTTTTCCTTATCTGTGGAGTAAAGATAGTGGTAGTCTTCCTCAAAGGATTTTTGCAAGGATTAAAACAAATGAAACAGTTGTGCCAGGCAGTGTTCTAGACACTAAGGGACACAGCAATGAACAAAACAAGTGGGGAAAATTCCTGTCCTCAAGGTGCTTATGTTTTAGTGGAAGAATGAATACAGTAAAAAGTAAAATGCATAGAGAATGTTAGAAGCAATAAGGGTGGTACTTCCAAATAGGTTGTCAGAGAGGGTCCACCCAGGTGACATTTTAATAAAGACCTAACAAGGGTGTGAGCAGACCATGTTGTGTGTGAAAGGAAGCATTTAGTACGGTAGGATCCTGGTCTCTGAAGTTCATAACCCTGGTGACTGGAGAGCCCACCATCTTTCAGCTGAGAGCAGCATTTCCTGCAGTGTTGAGCCAGTGTGTATTCAACAGATGGTATTCAAATTATGCCACAGCAGAGATAATAGCACATTTTCAGCATGGCATTTGAAAAAGGAAACATGTACCATCTAAATGGTCTCAGACAATCAGGCAACATCAGCCAAGCCCTACACCACTTCCTCCTAATTAGGTATAGTTGTGATTTAGCTCAACACCTGAATAGAGATTGCTTTTAGTGAACACTCTTTACACTGATAACATCAACTGACAATCATAAACTATGCAAATATCAGATCTCTCCAAGGGGAGGAATTAATGATATTAAGCCCTTACAAGAGCAGTTTCAAGGCTCATTGCTTTAAAATGACCTTGACAGCTATAGTATTTGTCACTATTGCACTTTCATTTTTTAAAGCCACTGAGCTCTAGTGATAAAATGTGATTGTATATAAGGTGTTGTCAAAAGCCCTTATTTCCTTAAAACTGCTTTATAAACTTGCCCTTGCTGGTGCTCTAGCATCAGTTATTTGCTATTTGAAAGCAATCTGTTCTTAGACCACCCTTATGTTGTTGTTAAGTGCTGTCAAGTCAGTTCCAACTCATAGCATCTGTGTAGGGTTTCCAAGGAGCAGCTGATGGGTTTAAACTAAGCTGACCTTGTGGTTCGTAGTCTGATGCCGATCCTACAGTGCCACACCAGGAGTCCAAAGCCTATACTAGGTAAAAAGAAAAAAAAAAAAAAAATGAGTACAGGCAGGTTAGTGAAGTTGTCCTATTTCTTATAAAAGCTATTGAGTGTCTCTCCTCTCTAGTTGAAGATTGAATCTAAATGAACTGTTGATTGAACCCATCCTCACACTGAAGGCAGTAAGGAGAACAAGCTAGGTTGATACTAGAATTATGATGCAATACAGATTTCACAAATTAGTCCCAACTGATTTTCTTTTAAAAAATTAGTAAACAAAGGTGTTGGGGTCTGCTGTCAGTGATACTGAGTGACAGTAGTAGGACCATGGCTATTTGAAAGTAAAGGTTAAATGAGTTCCAGACTTTTTAGGAATAGTAAAAATAAGCTTGGAATGAAGTAACAGCTCTGGTAAAGAGAAGCTGGTAGTAGATATGAATGAGGAAGAGTTAGTAGAGAGAACGGCCATAGATGCCTCATAGTGTTAGAAGGGTGTTTGATTTGGTATTAGAGGAGGGGCGTCCTTATTTTAACAAACAAAAACCACCTTAAATGAACTCGTTCCCAAGTAGTCAAGTACCACAAGGTCAGTGATTGAAGCCCACTAGCCACACTCCCGGAGAAACATGAGACTTTGTACTCCGCAGAGTTTTGCCATCTCAGAAACCATCTATGGTGTCACTATCAGTCACAATCAGGTCTAAGGCAGTGGGTTGTTGGGTTTCAATTTGATTGTTTTTTAACGTTTTTATTGTGGATTGAGTGAAAGTTTACAGAGCAGATATTCAGTTTTACATTCAACAAATCATACACCTTGTTTCATTACAATGATTATACAATGATTATAATCCCCTCCATGCACCGTCAGTTAACAGTATTTCTCTATATTCAATTTAGTGCTTTTTTTTTTTTTTTTAAACACTCAGGCATATATAATCATTTACACCACCAAAGGGCACATTCTGCATGTCTGCCTCATGGCCTTCATCTCTTAGTCCCTCTCTTCCCATGAATCTAGAGTCATCAGCCACTCACCCTTTCCATGTCCCCATCTCCACCTCCATCTCTGGTGTCCCTGCCTCTCTGAATAAGGTCCTGCATTCTGCTAGTGTTCTTTTCCCTTGATGGTCCTAGGGTCATTTGTTTCTGGACTGTAAGATTAACTGCTTCCCCATTTTTGTACAAAACTTTTACCTTTACAATTGTGGTAGTCGCAATTAGTCATGATAACAGTTACTCATTATTGAATCATAAGAATCTTATCCCCATCTCTTTCACCCAGACCCATCTAGACAAGATGAAAACTATTCAGTGGGGACTCTTTCTTCTCCCACACATTCTTAAACTAAACTCCCTCTTGATATCTTGTAATCCAGACACTTTGTGCCTTCATTGTCCCCACATTTTAGGCAACCAGTGTCTAAGTTGCCCATCCCGATCTACCCTGTGTACAGAGGGGGATAGCATTGATACTTGATGTGAAGACTCTTCCTCTCTGTTGGTATTTAGAGTGACTACCTCCAGGAGTGTAAATCAGGTTCATCAAATTGTAGCAATTTACCCTTGTTTCCTTTATCAAAAATTGTTGCTGTTTTTGTGTGTGTGTGTGTTTTAATTCCTCTAGTCAAGTTCTGATTATCAAGCCATCGAGGCTAGGTCTATCTGTTTGGATGTTCTTGTGCATCTTTCCTCATTTCATATCAGCTGGATGCTTCACTCTCAGCTCTAGCCCTCTGTGGCTGTGTCCTTGTCCGTGGGCTCACGTGTCCCAGGTCTCACGACACTTTGGACCACCCAGCCCTTCCTCTTCTCTCTCTCATCTCCAGGTCAACAGAAGTCAATGGACTGTGGTGGGACACAGCCCATTTCTTCATTGCTGCCTTTCCCCCTCTTCCACTCACCAGTAGACCAATGTGGTCGCCAGCAAGCTTACATGCCTGCTCATGTGTTACCTTTAAGTTTCAGTCATAGAGGGGGGGGGTTTGTCCTGAAGGAACTTGATTGCTTGCCTTGATGGACTCCTGGTGAACAGCTTGCTTATTCTTGTAGTAGCCAGTCATACTGCCACTTTTATTTGGGGTTTTTCCTGATGATCTTTATTTAAAGATGTATCTTCTGTCTCTCTGGCTTTTCCAGGCTGGTCTGATTGTCCTTTCTAGTAGGAATGTCCCACCTCAGAAGGTTCTGGATAGGGCTTAGTATTCCACCTGAGGTCCTATACGCTGCAAAGGCTCCGCAAGCGGCCTATTTCACTGAGCAAGTTCTAGAACCCCTTTTAGGTACTCCAATCAGTTAAAGGCTGAAGTCAGGCTTACATGTTTTCTGTAATCATGTTTCCCGACATTCCTTTCTATCCCTCTTAAGTGTCTATTTTACAATAGTAGGCAAGGGAAACCAATATTCATAAGACAGTCAAGCATCTTAGTATTATTTCCCCTCTTCAAGCTATGCCTAGATCCCTGTATCACAGAGCCCTGTTGTTCCAAGGTTTATCATGCATCGCTATTTACCTCTGTCCCACTAGGCCATGCAAACCTGTGTCAGTGTTCCCCTACCTACCTTGTTCTTCCAAATGCTCCCCCTTCTTGTAATGCCCTCCCTAACACCCAAACTAAAGCCCCCACCACAACCCCACTGTTGTGGTTACCTTATTTTTTTATTACTTTTCCTCCATTTAAGACAGTCTGTGTTATCCTGTAATCTACCTGACCTTCTTACCACTTGGATCTCTGTTGCTCTGTGTTTACCTTCTTTCACATTGTAATTTAGACTAACCTTCCAGATCCTCTGAATTTGTTCTTATAGATTTATTCTGTTCTTGAGTCTTCCATTGGTCGATTGAGTTCTGGGTGATGCTGCCACATACCTCACTCTCCGGTTGTTGTCTACTCTTGTTGTTTCTCAGTCCACAGAACTCCCATTAGGATGTTTTTCATCGTAGGGTTGGCTTTGGCAAAATTCCTTAGCTTCTGTTTATCCTGAAATGTTTTGATTACACCATCGTATTTGATTGACACCTTTGTTGGGTAGAGGATTCTTGGTTGGCAGTTTTTAATTCTTTCAGGGTTTTATATATATCTCCCCATTGCCTATTTGTCTGTATGGTTTCTGTTAAGAGATCCAAGCTTAATCTGATCTGCTTGCTTTGGTATGTTACACTTCTCTTTTCCCTAGCTGCTTTCAGGATAGTCTCCAGTATTTGATTTTTTTTTTTTAATGTTTTATTGTGAATTACGTGATGGTTTACATGGGAGAACATTAGCTTTACATTCATCCTATGATATATTGTTTCATTGCCATGGTTACAACCCCCTCCATGTATCATCAACCAATCAAAGGGTATACCCTGCAAGCCTGCCCCCCGGTTGTCAGCACACGGCCCTTTTCCCTCTCTGTTTCTAGAGTCCCCGGCTGCTCCATCTCTGGCGTCACTGCTTCTGTGGGTAAGGTCTTGCACTCTGCTCTTCTCCCAGGGACCTTTGCTCCTGGACTGCAAAATCAATCACTCCCTTCCTTTTGCTACAAAACGTACACCTTTACATTTCCAACACTCGCAGTCAGTCCTGATAGCAGTTATTCACCATTGTAAACAAAGGACCTATCCCCATCTCCTTTCATCAGACCCACCCAGACAGATTGGCTACTCCTCAGTGGAGATTCTACCTTCCTCCATACCCTCTGGATCTAGGCTCCCTCTTTT
>NW_006408763.1:3353246-3387917 GCF_000296735.1 Chrysochloris asiatica | reverse complement strand
CTAGAAAGCAATAGATTTCTTGCTTCTGCCACAAATTCCCCCAGCTGTGAGCCTTCCAACCTTCTAAGTATTCCTTTATATGTGGTTGAGAGTTCTGGGACCATCCCCTGAGCCTGCTTGGTCGGGTATTCTGTGTTGTTGTTGGCGGAGCTCTCTGCTATACGTCCACCAGATCCGCCATCTTGTTTGTTCCCCCGCAACTGATTTTTGTATGTTGATCTTATATCCTGGCACTTTGCTGAATCTTCCAATGAACTTTAGTAGCTTTTTAAATGAGTCTTTGGGCTTTTCTACGTATAGGATCATATCGTCTGCAAATAGAGTTATACTTCCTCTTTGCCAATTTGGATGCCTTTAATTTCCCTGTCTTGCTGTATAGCTCTTGCTGTGACTTCCAGCACAATATTGAATACGAGTGGTGACAAAGGGCATGAATGTCAGGTTCCTGTTCATGGAGGGAAGGCATTCAGATTCTCTACATTGAGAGTTATGTAGGCTGTTGGTTTTGCATGTATGCTCTTAATTATGTTGAGGAATTTCCCTTCAATTCCTACTTTGTTGAGTGTTTTTATCATGAATGCAGGTTGGATTTTGTCAAACGCCTTTTCTGCATCAATTGATATGATCATGTGGTTCTTTTCTTTTTTCTTATTTATATGGTAGAATACATTGATCGTTTTTCTAACGTTGAACCATACTTGCATCCCTGATATGAATCCCACTTGATCATGATGTATTTTCTTTTTAATGTGCTTCTGGATTGTGTTGGCTAGGATTTTGTTTTGAATTTTTGCATCTATATTCATGAGGCATATTGGTGTATAATTTTCTTTCTTTGTGACATCCTTCACTTGGTTTGGTATGAGGGTTGTACTTGCCTCATAAAATGTAGTAGGTAGTTTTCCATCCTCTATATCTTGGAATAATTTGAGTAGAATTGGTGACAGCTCTTCCCTGAATGTTTGGTAGAACTCACCATTGACGCCATCTGGACCTGGATTTCTTTTGGTTGGGAGTTTTTTGATGACTTGATCAATTTCTTCATTTGTTATGGGTCTGTTAAGTTTTTCTACTTCACTGCATGTAAGTTTAAGCAGGTGGTGTTTTTCTAAAAATGTATCCATCTCTTCTAAGTTTTCAAATTTGTTGGAGTACAAGTCTTCATAGTATTCTATTATTATTCTTTTGATTTCCTTTGGTTCCGTTGTGACATCACCCATGTGGTTTCTAATGCATGTTATTTGTTTCTTCTCCCTCTTTTCTTTAGTTAGGTTTGCCAGTGATCTGTCAATTTTGTTAATCCTTTCAAAGAACCAGCTTCTTGTCCTGTTAATTCTTTCTCTAATTTTTCTGTTTTCCATCTCATTTATTTCTACTCTAATCTTTATTATTTCTTTTCTTTTGGTGGCTGTAGGCTTCCTCTTTTGGTCTGTTTCCAATTGTTATAGATGTTGTGTTAATGTGTTAACTTTGGTTCTTTCTTCTTTTTGGATATGTGCATTTATTGCAATAAATTGTCCTCTCAGCACACTTTGGCTGTGTCCCAGAGATTTTTGTATGTTGTGTTTTTTTTCTCATTTGTCTCTAGTAACTTTGTGAATTCACATTTAATTTCTTCTACTACCCAGTCGCTTTTTAGCAGGATATTATTTAGTTTCCATGTATTTGACTTTATTTCTTTGTTTTCCTATTGTTGATTTCTAATTTGATAGCATTGTGGTCTGAGAAGATGCTTTGTAGTATTTTGATATTTGTAAATTTATGGAGATTTATTTTGTGGCCTAAGACATGGTCTATTCTGGAGAATGTTCCATGTGTACTGGAAAAGAATGTGTATTGTACTTTTGTTGGATTGAATGCTCTGTACACATCTGATAGGTCCAGTTGGCTGATTGTATTGTTTAGTTCTTCTGTGTCTTTGTCAAATTTCTTTCTGGTTGTTCTATCCATTTTTGAAAGTGGTGTAGTAAAATTACCCACTATTATTGTAGATTCAAGGAGCTCTGGTAGCGTAGTGGTTACGAATCGGACTGCGAACTTTAAGGTCAGTGGTTCGAAACTATCAGCCGCTCCGTGGGAGAAAGATGAGGCTTTCTACTCCCGTAAAGATTTACACCCTCGGAAACCCTGTACAGGGTTGCTATGGGTTGGAACCAACTCGACGGCACTTAACAACAACATTGTAGATTCGTCTATTTCTTCCTTCAAATCTATTAGAGTTTGCTTTATAAATTTTGGAGCTCTTTCATAGACATTTATTATGGTTATGTCATCTTGTTCAGTTGTCCCTTTAATCATGAGATAATGTCCATCTTTACCTATTATGCTGGTTTTTGCCTTAAACTTTATTTTATCAGAGATTTGTACTGCCACTCCTGTTCATTTTTTTTATTGCAGTTAGCTTGGTATAGTTTTTTCAATATCCTTTGACTTTTAATCTGTTTTTGTGTCTGTGTGTGAGATGTGTCTCTTGCAGACAGCATATTGAAGGCTCTTGTTTTCTTATCCATTCTGCCAACCTCTGTCTCTTATGTGGTGCATTTAATCCATTTATGTTCAATGTAATTATCGATAGGTCTGGATTAATTGCCGGCATTATATATATATTTTTTTATGTTGTTGCTGCTTTCTTTGTTCTGTGTCTTCCTTTGCTGAGTTCATGCTTTTTGTGTTCATTCTTGTGAGTTTCCTCATAGTTTTAATGTTTCCATGTTTTTCTTGTATTTTCATTCTCTTGGTATGTTGTGAAGTGTTAATTTTCTTTAAGGTTACCTTATAGTCCATTAACTTTTCCCTCCATTTAGCAGTCTGTTGTATCCTGTAATCTACCTGACCTTCTCACCATCTAGATCTCTGTTCCTATTTGTTTACCTTCTTTTGCATTGTAATTGTTTTGATCAAAGACTGACCTCCCAGATTCTCTGAGTTTGTTCTTATAGTTTTGTTCTGCTCTTGACTCTTCCATCTGTCAACTTAGTTCTGGGAGGTCCTGCCACATATGTCAATCTCTGGTTGTTGTCTGTTCTTGTTGAATCTCAATCCACAGAACTCACTTTAGGATGTTTTGTAGTGCAGGGTTGGCTTTGGGAAAATCCCTTTGCTTCTGTTTATCTTGGAATGTTTTGATTACACTGTCATATTTGATTGATAGCTTTGCTGGATAAAGGATTCTTGGTTGGCAGTTTTTATTCTTTCAGGGTTTTATATATATATATATCCCCATTGCCTTCTTGCTTGCATGGGTTCTGCTGAGAGATACGAGTTTAATCTGACTTGGTTGCCTTTGCATGTAACACTTCTGTTTTCCTTAGCTGCTTTCAGGATTGTCTCCTTGTCTTTGATTTTGGAGAGCTTGAGTATGATCCTTCCTGGGGTTCGTTGAGCTTCTTAAATGTTTATCTTTTCACTTTTCAGGATGTTAGAGAAATTTTCTTCCACCAGTTCTTAAACTATTTCCTCTGTGGACTTGTGTGATTCTTCTTGTTCTGGAATGCCGGTAATTTTAAAGCTATTCTTCTTCATGTTGTCCAACATGAATCTTAGACCTTCTTCAGATTTTTTTTTTATCATTTTTCAGTTTGCTTGTCTTAGTGGTATTGAGAGATTTGTCTTCCAGATCACTGGTTCTGCCTTCCATCTCTTCTATTGTACTCCTTTGCCCTTTCAGTTTATTGTCTATTTCTGATATTCTATTATTGATCATTTGAACCTCTTTCTGTAGGTTTTGAATTGTTTCCAGTGCTATATCTATCTTATTTGATTGTTCCTGTAGTACTTTCCTGACTTCTTCCTTATGTTTCTCAACTCCATTGTTTTGAAACATTTTATAATCATTTTTCTGAATTCCTTTTCAGGCATTTCCAAGGCCTGCCCTCCTTCCAGAATGGAGTCCAGGTCTACCTCTAGGTCATTTGTCTAAGCCATTTTATCTTGTTTCTGGACATGTGCTGATATAGTCATCAGCTTTTGCTTCTTGGATATATTTAGTGTGTAATACTTAATTGAGTATGTGTTTTGGTATTTTTTATATTTTCTGATTGCTTCCAGGTAGATGTGATCAGGATTTGGGCTTCCCTTTTCACTCTTCTTATTGTTTAACTTAGAGTAACGTTCACAGGTGTTGTCTGCCTCCCTGGTATATGGCAGTTGTTATTGGTTCTTGCCTGGATTTTGTTGTTTTATAGAGTGTGATTGTAGCTTGACTATATGGCAGCAGTTGCTGTCTCTTCTTGGGTAATACAGAGAGAGAAAGAGTCACCCAAATATAGAAGGGGGAGCATAAAACAGCAAAACGGCAACAGAAAAAAAAACAAACAAACAGTAACAACAAACTAGGCTGGATGCTGTAGTCTGTAATCACAGAAAAGGGAGAGAAGGGAAAGAAGAAAAAAAATCTATAGCCTAATATGAGTATGATTTTAATTTCCTCTTTCAGCTTCTTGCCTTCGCCTGAGAGATTTCAAGATGCCACTGTTGGTTGTTATACTGTACCTCAGGATTTAGTTTAATATTCGGCCTGTTTTGTTTTTAAACTCTCTTTCCCTCTCCATGCCCCTTGTTCTGACTTTTCTGTATTGAAAAAATAAAACAGTTTAGTGCCAGCTCTTGGGCTGAGAGTATCTATGCATATGCATGGCAGCAGAACCCATCAGTGGTGACGGTGGGGGGTGTCCACTCTCTCAGGCTACCCCTCTAGCCAACAGAATGGAGGTGCACAAAAAGTGGGGGGGCCAAGGAACAGATACCAAAAGAAAGAAAATCAGAACAAAGCAAAATTGAAAAAGTGTATTGTCCACCTTTGCTCCAAGGTTCCCGTTGCGTTTTTCCATGTTGTGTCTGTTCCTGCTTGGTCTTGCCGTTTGGTTTCACCCAAGTTGTCGGCTCCGGGCTGCCAAGCCTGGCAGATTCAAAAGTATGTGATTTCTTACTTTTGCTACAAGTTTCACTAGCTACTATAAGCCTTCAAACCTTTTAAATATTCCTATCTATGTGGTTCCGAGTTTTGGAACTCTGCCCTGGATCTGCTTTGCCTGGTATTCTGTGGTATTATTGATGGCAAACCTCACTGCACCTTTACCCTAGCCGCCATCAAGCCCCACCTCCCTGTTATCTTAGATTTTGGAGAGCTTGATTATTAGATGTCTTAGTGATTTGCTTTTAGCTTCTTCCTTCCTGGGGTTCATTGAGCTTCTGGAATGTTGATATTTTTGCTTTTCAGGATGTTAGGAAAATTTTCTTCCAGAAGCTCTTAACCATCTCCTCTATGGACTTGTGTGATTCTTCATGTTCCAGAATGCCGATAATTCTTAAGTTATTCCTCTTCATGTTGTCCAGCATGTATCTTAGGCTTTCTTCAGATTTTTTATCCTTTTTTTCTGCTTGCTCTTCTATCTTAGTAGTATTGAGAGATTTGTCTTCCAGATCACTAGTTCTGGCTTCCATCTCTTCAATTCTACTCCTTTGCCCTTTCAGTGTATTGTCCATTTCTGATATTCTATTATTAATCATTTGGACCTCTTTCTGTAGGTTTTGAATTGTTTCCAGTGCTGTATTTATCATATTTGATTATCCTCTAGCACTTTCCTGACTTCTTCCTTATTTTTCTCAATTCCATTATATAGTGTTTTGATACATTTTATAATCATTTTTCTCAGTTCTTTCTTAGGCATTTCCAAAGCCTGCCTTTCTTCCACTATGGAGTGTAGGTCTACCTCCAGCTCATTTGCCTCAGTCACTTTATCTCGTTTCTGGACACATTCTGATATGGTCATCTGTTTGTTTTTGGGGCACATTCAAGATTTTGCTGTGGCCTTACTACTAGATGGGTGTGTATTTGGTTATTTCTTATGCTTTCTGATTGCCTCCAGGTAGATGTGGTCAGGAGATGGGCTTCCCTTTTCACTCTTCTTCCTGAGAAATTGCAAGATGCCACTATTGGTCGTTATGACATAATTTAGGATTTAATTTTCGGCCTATTTCCTTTTCAGTCTGCCTGTCTCACTCCACAACCCTGTTCAGACCTTTTTCCAAGTGATAAACAAACAGTTCAGGGCTGGCTGTGGCTGTTTTGCGCAGCCATTTGGTTTTAAGTGGAATCTGTTGCTTTAAATTTTAAGGAACTCTGTGCACATGCATAGTAGAATCCTCCAGGAGGGGGGTGTGGTGTCCAGCTGTTCAGGTACCCCCATCTAGTCACCAGAATGGATGTTTGCAGACATCAATTATCCAATGAACTGATTTAAAAAAAAGAATGTCCACAACTTTCTCTCTGCGATTCTGTCAGGTGTCCGTGGTTCCTCTGACCCTCCACTTGGCCTCACCCAAGATGGTGGCTCTGGGAGCAGCTGAGCACTTTGGATTAGAAAGCAGTGTATTTCTTGCTTCTGCTACAATTTCACCTGGCTGTAAGCCTTCCAACTTTCTAACTATTCCTTTATATGTGGTTCAGAGTATCTGGACCACTTCCTAAACTTGCTTGGTCGGGTATTCTATGTTGTTGCTGATGGAGCTCCTCACTGCACTTCTACACTATCCACCATCTTGTTGTTCTTCCTGTGCTCAAATAAATTTGAAAATCACTGTTGATTATCTGGCTGCAGTCGTTTGTCAGGTTTCTTCACTGTGAAGTTCCTCTTTTTTCCTAACCTGCCCTCTTTCCATACTGGTGCCTTAATTTGTTTTTTAAGACAAATACTGAATGCTTCTTTCTCATATATATGAACTCAGTTCTTTTACTCGACATGATAAGTTTTTGTTTTTTAACAACAAAATGTGCAAACATCTGGAGTTAAGAAAGCCAAAAAGAATAACATGCTAAGCATTTCTCAAGCTGGGAGAACTGAACAAAAAATATTCAAGCCTCAACTTTTGTTATTGAAGGATTCTCTGGGCAAATTATTGAATGATGCAGAAAACATCAAAAGAAGATGGAAGAAATACAGAGTCATTGTACCAAAAGTAAATGGTTGATATTCAACCATTTCAAGAGGTAGCATATGATCAAGAGCCAATGATACTGAAGGAAGGAATTGGCAAAGAAGGAATTTACAAAGAACAAAGCTACAGGTATTTATGGAATAAAAATTGAAGTCTTTCAAGAAAGTGAGGCGGCACTGGAGGCACTCACTCATTTCTGCCAAGAAATTTGGAAGACAAATATCTGGCCAACTGATTGGAAGAGATCTGTATTTGTGCCCATTCTAAAGAGAGGTGACCCAATGGAATGCAGAAATCATTGGACAATATCGTTGATATCCCATGTGAGTAAAATTTTACTAAAGGTAATACAAAAATGGCTGCAAGCATACATTGACAGAGAACTTCCAGAGGTTCAAGCCAGATTCAGAAGAGGCCGTGGAACAAGGGATATCATTGCTGATATCTGATGGATCTTCACTGAAAGCAGAGAATATCAGAAAGATGTTTACCTGTGCTTTATTGAGTATGCAGAGGCTTTTGATTGTGTGCATGATGATAAACTGTGGGCAACATTGCACAGTATAGTATGAGTATTCCGGAACACTTAATTGTGCTCATGAGAAATCTGTACATGGACCAAGAGGCAGTTGTTCGAACAGAACATGGGAACACTGAATGGTTTAAAATTAAGAAAGGTGTGGGACAGTGTTGTATTCTTTCACCATACTTATTCAACCTGTATGTGGAGCAAATAATCCGAGAAGCTGGGTTACATGAAGAAAAACGTGGCATCAGGATCATAGGAAGACTTATTAACAACCTGCGATATGCAAATAATACAACTTTGCTTGCTGAAAAAGTTAATAGGACTTAAAATATTTATTGATGAAGATCAAAGAGCACAGCCTTCGGTATGGATTATATCTCAATATAAAGAAAACAAAAATCCTTACCACTGGATCAATAAACAACATTGCTATCAATGGAGAAAAGGTTGTAGTTGTCAAGGAGTTCATTCTTCTTGGATCAACTGTCAACACTCATGGAAGCAGCAGTCAAATGACATACTACATTAGGCAAATCTGCTGCTGTACAAGTCCTTTTTAAAGTGTTGAAGAGCAAAGATGTCAGCTTGAGGACTAAGGTGCACCTGACCCAAGCTATGGTATTTTCAATAACCTCATACATGCGAAATCTGGACAGTGAATAAGGATGATCATAGAAGAATTGATGCATTTGAGTTATGGTTTTGGAGGAGAATATTGAAAGTGTGATGGGCTACCTTCAGAACCAACAGATGTGTGTTGGAAGAAGTACAGCCAGGGTGCTCCTTGGAGGCCAGGATGGCCAAACTTTGTCTGTCATCCTTTGGACATGTTGTCAGGAGGGACCAGTCCCTGGAGAAGGAGATCATATTTGGTAAGGTAGAGGGTCAGAGAAAAAGAGGAGGACCCCCATCAAGATGGATTGGCTAGTGGCAACAGTTGTGAGGTTGGCCCAGGATCGGGCAATGTTTCAATCTGTTGTACATAGGGTTTGTTACAAGTCAGTACCAACTTGATGGTACCTAACAGCAAAACAACATTGTTGCTATATGTCACTAAGTTGGTTTTGACTCATAGTGACCCTTTATAGGGTTTTTGAGCCTGTAAATCTTTATGGCGCAGAAAACCTCATCGTTCTCCCATGGGTTTGAACTGCCAACCTTGTAGTTAGCAGTCCAGTGCCAATCTCATAGTGCCACCAAGACTCATTTCACTGATTTGTTGTATTATAATGCTGACTTTAAAAATAAGAGTAAAGAATGTAAAGTAACCTGAATATTAAAAATGACATATGTGTCATGAATTTCACTGAGGTACTATCTTTAGGCCCTGAACACCAGATTGGTTTGGTTTAGTTATTTAAAAGATTTTAAAATAAAATAGCAACATACACAATTTACCTGGTTTTTTTCTGGGTGCCATTAAATTGAGCAGACTCATAGGGATGCCATGTAATAGTGTAGAACTGCCCTGTCAGGTTTTCTATACTACATCTTTTATGGACACAGGTCTCCCTCCAGGTCTTTCTCCTGCTGAGTCTCTGGGTGGTTTCAAACCACCAACCTTCAGGAGAGTAGCCAACTGCTTACCCATTGCACAATCATGGCTTGGAGTTTTGCCCAAATTTGTAGCACTGTAAGATACACACTGGACTGCAGACCACATGGTCTATGGTTCAAACCCACTAACCACTCCTTGGAAAGCGTTTACAGGGTCTCTTTAAGTTGGAACCCACTCAAGTGGCACTTAACAGCAACAATGGAAATGAAAAAAAACGTGTTTTGAGCTTAATCACTTTCAGTGAAAATGAATTTGTCTTGTATTTTTAATGTTACTTCAAAAGAGATTACTGTATGTCAGCATTTTCCATACATATATTTCACAACACTTGTTAAATGTTGTTAAATGCTGTCGAGCTGGTTCTGACTCATAGTGACCCTGTATAGGATTTCTGAGGAGAGGCTGGTGAATTTGAACCGCCGACCGTGCAGTTCAAACCAATGCATTATCCCATAGCATCACAAACACTAGCTCTTTCTTAAGTGCTCAATAAAGTAAAAATTTTAAATAAGTTTTGGGAAAGTTGTACGTTTATATCTCAGAACTTCACAATTCTTTGGCCTATAAAGCCTCTGAGAAATCCTGATAAAGACGATCGTTTAAGTTTGCTTTTCCTATATTTATTTAACATTAGAAACCTCTTTTTTGTAAACTAATTAATATACTGCAGAACCAGTGTTCCACAGAACCTAGTTCGGGAGTAGCTGTTACTAGGGACACTTTAAATTCCTTAAAAAGAGGAATTGTTTTCAGCATTCCTTGTGACCCAAATCCCCCACTGCTGGTTAATTTGACTCTGACTCATAGCAACACTGTAGGACTGAATAGAACTGTCCCACAGGGTCTCCAAGCCTGTAAGTCTTTACAGAATCAGACTGCCATGTCTTTCTCCTGTGGAGGGACTGGTGGATTTGATCTTCTGAACCACTGACCTTTTGATTAGCAGCCAAGCGCTTTAAACACAGCACCTCCAGGGATCTTAGATGAATTTAGGCATAATGTTAACTGAGTTGGCCTTGACAGCTATAGTATTTGTGACAGTACTTTCATTTTGAAAACCACTGAACTCTAGTGATAAAATGTGATTGTATGTAAGGCATTTTCAAAAGTCCTTATTTCCTGTCCCACACATTACCATCACCCCAGCCATCTCGGTCAGGCCTCTGTGGCTGCTGCCTGGAGCTTGGCTTACCCCTCTTGCATTATCTCACTACCTCCTGCTCTATGATGCCTTATGTATTTGATCACCTCTCCCCAGAGAAGAGAATCCGTCCCTTAAAATTCTCTGTAATTTCCCAGCAAAAGGAAAATACAGTCATGTTTACAAAAGAAATGAATGTTTCTGAAGGATAATCCACAGTGCTTTAACGCTGGCTTCTAACTGGCTACGGGGCTCACAGTGCTTCAGAACCATATCATGAGGAATGTTCCCCCGATGATCATCCTGAATGGAGACAGGCATTGGACTGCAAGGAAAACTTCATCCTTTCTCTGGGCTCAGAGTTGCAAGTTAGGAGCAATTCTCTATTTAGGCAAAACCTCCCTCTACAATCTGCAAAATGTGATCTGAATCCCAAAGCCTGAATAAAGCAATTACACTCCATTACAATCCCCAGTCTGGCTTATTTAGTCATAAATAACCTGTGTCAAACCCTGCATTCCCATGTAAAGGATGCTACACAAGCAACCCTTTTTTTGTTAGCCTTTCCCATCACTGTGAAGTGAAGGGAAAAAACAGACCTCCGCCCCTCTCTGTAATCTCATAATCTCTTGGGAGCAATGTTTGGCCTGAAAAAGCGTGCACGTGGACATGAGCATACCCACACACTTGTCCAGGAACAAAGCATACATTCCAGGCAGAGGGCAGCCCATCTAGAAACAGAGATTGAAAACAAAGGTTTTTCTGGCCATAAGGTTGCATTCTACAGAAGTGAAGATGCACCCAATTCACAGCACTAAGCAGTACTCTGACCAAACAGGCCTTTCACAGCAACGATCACTAACCTTTCTCTAAGAAACATTGTTCAGTATTTCCTTTAAAGTTGCTACACCATTAGATACAATTCTCAAATCAAAATAAGTCTCTTCAAAAGGTAAATTGATAATTTTGCTTTAATGATGGAAGACTTCTAAGAGCTTTTGAATTACACTTAAGAAAAAAATTAAAGTCAGCTGGCTGTTTTCTAGTGAGTCTTATCCCAGAGTCTCTGTCAGAAATCTGGGTGTGAGTTAAAAGTTTCTGAGCAACAGAAGTAGATGATATCAAGTGTATGACTTCAAACTTTGTTTAAAAGCACTTTATCTGGACACTGAGTGTTTTGATTTTTACTTGTGAAATAATGTGTGTAATCTTGTGATTTTTCTGGTTTTGTGTCCACAGCAGACTTGGTGTAGGCTAAGAATTATGAACATTATAGACAGGGCAGGATTTGAATTAATTTACTAGTCAATTGCTTTGAGCAAGTTACGTAACCTCCCAGCAGTTTTCTCATCTCTAAAATAGGTGTGCCATCCTTGGAGAAATGTATCAAAAAGGTGGTATAAAATCTGTATATTCTAGGCCTTGGGGTATAATAAGCTCTATTGTGATTGTGGCATTCAGGGGAGTTGCAAGAAGTAGGTACTCTGACAACAGTAGCAGCCGGATAGTGAGGAAGCACCATCTGTTCTAGACCTTTCCGAGGCTCTGTATCGAGGACTCTTACTTTATATTGTTGTTGAGTGTCCTCCAGTTTGTTCCAGCCCATAGCATCCCTGTACAGGATTTCCAAGGAGCGGCTGATGAGCTTGAACCACCGACTTTTCAGTTAAACCAACTGCAGTCCAGCTCTTTAACCCACAGCACCACACCTGGACCACCTTAATTCATATAATTCACCTTTTAGTGAATTACAAGAATTAAAATTAGGCTCTAGCTACTCTTTTCTAGTCTCCCAAACTGTGATTCCATCTGCAAATTAACTCATTATTCCTGGTTACAATTTTGTCCTTAGCTTAAAAACCTGGCACTCAGAGTATCAAAGTAAGGTCTCCCTCTTCTACTATTCAAGGCTTATTCCCCCTTTGATCTATGGTCATCCCATCTTTTCAATTTGACGATAATTTCCCTTAACACAGAACCTAAAGCAAAATAGGAGTTGAGTAGTTCTGACTTAGCCTTATGTTGACTTGATTTTTTATTTTTGCTATAAACACAAATGTTGTAAATTCTTTTATATTTTAGAAAGTCCTATTTTTTATGCCCTTGGCATATTTCATCATTGTCTCCCATTTCTAAGCTTCTTGACAATTTTAACAGGTTGACTCAAAAAAAAATTTTTTTTTAATTTAGTATTGTGTACCTATTACCTTTTTTTTTTTTTTTTAACTTTTTATTGTAAACTGATTGAAGGTATACAGAGATCATCAGTTTTACATTCAACAAATCATATACTTTGTTTCCTCTCAATGATTGCAGTCCCCTCCCTGCAAAAACAGTTATCCCACTTCCTCCCTGTGGTTCTTAATTTCTTTCCATCTTTCTTCCCATCCCTTCTCAACTTTGTCCTTAGGCAAATGTTGCCCTTTTGATTTGAAATAGTTGACCATTACATGGGGAGCATACCTTACTAGGCTTGTTGCTTTCCTTATAAACCTATCCAGTGCTTAGCTGAAAATTGGGCTATGAAGGTGAGTTCCGTTCCAGACCTGAAAGGTGACTGAGGGTTCCTGCAATGTCTTTCTAACCAGTAAGGCCAGTCTTTTTTTTTTTTTTTTTTTTTTAATCTATTTAATTTTGATGTTTGTTCCACATTTTTGCCCACCCTATCCAGGACATTCTACTGTAATCCCTTTCTAACCAGTAAGCCCAGTCTTTTCTCTGTTTAATTTTGATGTTTGTTCCACATTTTCTCCCACTCTATCTGGGACCTTCTAATGTAATCCCTTTCAGAGGAGGTGATAGTGGTAGCTGGCATTTTCTAGTTCATCTGGTCTCAGAGTTGTGGGGACTGATACTCATGTGTTCCATTGGTCCACTGGACTAGTTGATTCCAAGCCTCTTCACTTTTCATCATTCTTTCTCCCACACATGGAGAGACCAATAGATGCACTTTAGATGAATGCTCATGAGTTTTAAGATCCCAGTCACTACTCACCAAAGCAGTACCTGTTATCCTTTATTAGGTGCCTGTCTTTTTTAAACTAAGCTTATTTGAGAACTCTCTCTGCTACTCTTCTTTCTTGTATCACTGTAGTCTCAATTATATATTTGTATTTATTTAGAATCTATTACAATCTCACATTCATCCCTCCTGAATCATATTTTTAAAGCAGTTGATTGTAAACTCATAGTTGTTTCAATTTTATTTTTTACATGCACTCAGCTACTGACTGAGGTTGACAGAATCCATCCAGAGGTACCGCGGAAGAAAGGCATGGTGATCTACTTCTGAAAGATTGAAAACCCCAAGTAGCACAGTTCTACTCTGACACACACAGGGTCGCCATGAGTCAGAATTGACTCAATGGTGGCTGTTGTTTATTTGTTTCATTAATTGAAGTTTAATGTAGGCATTTTGGTTATATCCAAAAGTACTTTCACTCCTTAGTAATATCCAAGAACTCCTTTTCCCAAGGTTCCCTTACTTCTAATTGACCAATTCTTTTTTTAAATTTTCACTTCACAGTTGCCCTCTTTTTTTTTTTTCGGTTTCTTAGAGATTACATTGCTATATATGCTAATGAAGAATCTATTGGTGCACTGTAGGATAAGCATTCAACCCGAAGGTCTGTTTGAACTGCAAGGTTGGTGATTCACACGCACCAGCTACTCCTCAGAAACCCTATACGGGGTTGCTATGAGTCAGAACCAACTTAAGGGCACTTAATATCCTGTACACCAAGGTCAAGCTTTAGGACCAATATATTCAGTGACATAGGTGATGTTTCCCCTTAGAACA
This sequence comes from Chrysochloris asiatica, assembly GCF_000296735.1. NCBI lineage: Eukaryota > Metazoa > Chordata > Mammalia > Afrosoricida > Chrysochloridae > Chrysochloris > Chrysochloris asiatica. Next base: position 3,373,954 of record NW_006408763.1, on the reverse strand, counting down.
AAGCTTTTCAAACAACCATTGTTTTCAGGTATCATCGAGTTGGTTTCGACTCATAGTGACCCTGTACACAGCAGACCGAAACACTCCTCAGTCCTTTGCCACTCTCACAGTTGTTATGTTTGAGTTTGTTGTTGTTTCTACTATGTCAATCCATCTCACTGGAGGTCTTCTTTATCACTGACTCACCAGCTTATGCAACATGATGTTTTTCTCCAGGGACTGATCCCTCCTGACAGTATGTCCAAAGAATGAGAGGCAAAGTCTCTTAAAGTTTCTAAAGAACATTCTGGCTGCACTTCTTCCAAGACAGATTTGTTTGTTCTGAAACTTCTTGATACTTTCAATATTCTTCTCCAACACCATAACTAAAATCCAACAGTTATTCTATGGTCATCCTTATTGTACAATTTTCACATACATATGAGACAATTGGAAATACCATGGCTTTGTTGTTGCTGTTGTCAGGTGCCATCAAGTCGGAACCGACTCATAGGTGCCATTAAGTCGGAACCCCATGCACAGCAGAACGAAACAATGTCTGATCCTGGGCCAACCTCACTACCGCCGCCACACTTGACACCATCAATGATGCCACCTGGCTGATCCATCTCGTTGGAGGTCTTCCTCTTTTTCTCTGACCCTCCACCTTACCCAGCATGACATCCTTCTCCAGCGACTGTTCTCTCCGGACAATGTGTCCAATGTAGGAGAGACAAAGCCTAGCCATCTTGGCCTCCAAGGAGCACTCTGGTTGTACTTCTTCCAAAACAGATCTATTGGTTCTTTTGGCAGTCCATGGCACTTTCAGTATTCTTCTCCAACACCACAACTCAAAGGCATCAATTCTTCTACGATCTTCTTTATTCACTGTCCAGCTTTCGCATCCATATGAGGTTATTGAAAATACCATGGCTTGAGTCAGGCACACCTTAGTCCTCAAGCTGTCATCTCTGCTCTTCAATACTTTAAAAAGTTCCTGTGCAGCAGATTTGCCCCATGCAATACCATGGCTTAGGTCAGGAAAAATACATTTTTATGGGGTATGTTTTCACCTAGAAACCTTGAAAAACAGAAACTTACAGGATAGCAAAGTCATAAATTGTTGTTATGTGCCGTGGAGTCGGTTCCAACTCATAGCGACCCTGTACAGGGTTTCCAAGGCTGTAAATCTTTATGGGAGCAGAAAGCCTCATATTTCTCCCATGGAACAGCTGGTAGTTTCTAACTGCTGACCTTGTGGTTCGCAGCCCTATAGAATATCATTTTTGTACATCATACTTTGTACACACATAAGGAGCCCTTGCAACACAACGATTGTATTCAGTTTCTAACGAGAGGTTGATGGTTCAGACCCACTCAGTGGCTCTGCAGAAGAACCTGACAATCTACTATGGCAAAGACTGAAGCCTAGAAAACCCTATTGGGCAATTTTACTCTGTCATGTGTGGTTGCTGTGAGTCAGAATTGATTTGGTGGCAATTAGCAACAGTATATATTTAGGGAGAGTTTAGATACATGTTTATACATATATATATAATAAAATTATAATCAAAACAATTATAACTACTTTGTTGATTTTTATCACTCCATCTATTGCTAGAAGGTAGTTAAGAATTTAGCAGTTGTAAGCTAAGGAGTCTTGATGTGGTGCTGCAGAATAATGAAATGGATCACAAGGTTGGATAGAACCACAAGGCAGGCAGTTCAAATTCATCAGCCACTCCTCGGAAACCCTACACAGGGTCACTATGAGTCGGAACCAACTGGACGGTACCTAATAACAACAAAACATTGGCTAAAATATATATATATATAACAATTATTTTTAGGTAACTTAAAAATTTTATGAAATTGATTTCAGAACTTGATTTTAGCACTTGTTGAATTACTATCTTTTTCTCAAATAGCAAGCAACACATGAAAGTATTCCACAGTATTGAATATTGTGTTTCCAATTTTTTTCTATATAGGTTGACTGGTGGTCTCATAGTAAACTACCGGAACATTCCTTTCAACCGCCTTATGACACCAAGAGCACTCAGAGGAGTGACTTCCAAAAACCAGCATGTCCATTGGTTTTACCAGTCAAATACAGCAGGATGCAAAAACCTTCTTCTGGAATAGGTAAGGTTAGCAGTGGTTAGCCTCTTTTTCATGATCTCAGCTTATTGCAGTCAAACAAAGATATATTAGATATGCTGGTACATCTTGAAAAAAATTACTTCTTGGCAAGTGTTGGGAATATACATGCACTAAATACAACCCTCCACAAGTGTGTTCCATATCCCTTCCTAGTGGAAAGCTTATCCCTAACTTAGTAATGTTTTGTTCATAATTGTTGCCAACAAACTTTTAAAATTATCCTATTAAAATAGTAGGCAACCCTATGTGGACTGTTTCTCAAAGTGCATGCTTGACTCCAGGAACATTCGTTTTGCATGATGTTTATAGATACTGTTGAAAATTAAAGGGAGAAGGAGTCATATAAGTTTGGCACAAACTAAGTTTATAACATTGAAAAGCTTTCTTTACTGCAGAACTCTCAAAACCCTTTATCTGAAAATAAGCATGATGAATTTCCAATAAGCGAAGTAAAAGGTGCCATGTTTCTCCCTCGTATTGAGCACCTCACCTTTGACAGGGATCATCTCATATAGGAGTCCTGGTGTGGTGCTGTGGGCTAATGCGTCAGACTGCAAAGTCATTTCAATTGCAAGGTCGGTGGTTCAAGCTCACCAGCTGCTCCTTGGGTCAGAATCGACTCAACGGCACTTAACAACAACAACAACATCTCATATAAGCAGGCATTCCACAAAGTGCAACTTGGAAAGTACTGTTACATAGACTATTAAATAAGACAATTTAGATCTAATATCTATTTGACCTGAAAACACTGATGCTAAGATGAGCTAAGTATTCCATATTTAATTCAAATTATATATATATTTTAAATTCATATTTAGTTACATGAATGGAATAATGTTGTTAAGTGCCTTCAAGTCAGTTCTGACCATAGCAACCGTGTATATGGTTTCTGAGAAGCGTGTTTGAACCACTGACCTTGTGGTTCACAGTTACAGTCCAGTGCTTATACTGTAGTGCCACACCAGGAGTTTACTAATGATATAGCTAGTCTTTAAAAATTGCAGAATCAAGTCAAGGCAAAAGTGTATTTATTGGGTATTAATTGTGATCTTCATCTCATACAAAGGTTCATAAACTGAACTTCAAATCAGGTTCTGTAATACACAGCAGGGGACCACAAAGGATTAATTTTATGGGTCAAAGGTCCCTCACTTAATTTTAGACTTCTAGCCAATGTGGTCTTGGCCTGACTACAAAAGAATGTCAGAGCATTAGAAAATGGCCATATTCAACATGAGTTCTACCTCAAGGATGTTATGTAATCTATAATAATGGCTTCTCTTTAGACAGGCAATAAAGTATACACTTTGATTCATGGCAGTAGACTGAGTACAAACAGCTACCTATAGTTCCTCCTTCTCAGTTAAATGGTAGCAAAGGAATAAACCCATAAAGGTGAAAGATTGGAAGGAAGAACACAGGAAGTGAATTCAGGACTTTCTGGCTTGTAGAAAAGAATGAAAGCTTGCGTATGGATAAAAGAGAGCACTAAGCAATCACCTAGAATATCTGGAGCAAGCGGTTAACAGACTCACCTGCTAACCAAAAGATTATAGGGATTCCAGTCCACCCAGAAGTACCTCAGAAGAAAGGCCTGGAAGAAAAATCTACTTCTGAGAAAATCAGTAATTGAAAACCCTGTGGACACAGTCTACTCTGATGCTCATGGGGTAAGAGTCGGCTCCACAGCAACCTGTCTAGTAAAACACCGGGAAGGAAATAGATCCAAAAAGAGCCAATCTGCCTGACAAAACCCTGACTCAGGTGGCATAGCAAAAGGTATGATTGCAGAGGGATGAGGGGTTGAAATTAGAGGGTTACTTAAAACTGTCTCATAAATAACCGCTCCAATCATAAACATGCCACCCTATTCCAGCCTGAAGACTATGATGAAAGCCCCATTTGTTAACCACTGCCCAACTTAGCTGGATATCAATGGCCACACCAGTAATCTTAATAAAGCAAGTCAGTCCTCCCCCTACTTTTAAAATTATGAATGGACAACCAAAGATCAAAATTATTCCCATTTAAAAAAATGTTAGGCAAGAAATTTCAAATTCTCAGTGTAAATACATTAGGATACTCAACTAACATACAGCAGACCTTATGAAAATGAGTGTATAGCAAACAAAACCCTCTTTATTTTCTACCTATAAAATACAACATGATAATATTTTGTTGTTGTTGTTGTTGTTATGTGCCGTGGAGTCGGTTCCGACTCATAGCGACCCTGTACAGGGTTTCCTAGGCTGTAAATCTTTATGGGAGCAGAACGCCTCATCTTTCTCCCACGGAACAGCTGGTAGTTTCGAACTGCTGACCCTGAGGTTTGCAGCCCGATTTGTAACCACTACGCTACCAGAGATAGGAAGATAATGTCAAGGCAGTATCCAAAGGTGCAAAACACTGACCAGAAAAAGAAAATAATAGAAGAAAGGCAACACAGAGGATTAGTCTGAGAGAAGCAATTTACCCATAGCTACAAAAACGAGTGAAAATAAAGAAGAGAAAATCAAAATGTAGCATTGAGTGAGTGCATACTGTTTGCCAGTGTACTGTTGTGCATACTGCTTACTAGTGCTGAGTGGTGCTTTCTAATTACAAACTCTCTTTAATTTTTAAATCATCCTGGGTCGGACCCGACTCGATGGCACTTAACAACAACAACAACAACAATGGGATAGAATAGTATTAAAATTCTAATTTTTCAAGCATAGAGTTTAATAACTTGCCCCAGCTATACAGTGAGTACTTGTTACTTGAAAGTAGATAGTCCGACTCCAATGCCTGTATTCCTAACCAGTACCCTACATTTCTAGAATAATAATAAAAAGAAGCCTCCCAATGTAAGAGAGGCAGTGAAAGGGTCCACCAAACACTTCCAAGTATGAAGGTAAAAAGGATGCATGTCACCGTGAAAGTGCAAAACACTAATCATAAAAACTTCCAGAAAGAGAAAGAAAAGTAATCACCATGTAAGGAATAAAAATCAATCTGGAATCAGACATTGTTAGCAGCATTAATGCAAAGGCACAATGAAGCAATGTCTTCAGTGTCCTCAAGGGAAATAAACATACAGAGAAAATACTACCCAATGTAACTAAAATAAAAACGTTCACTATGAGTCAGTGCTGACTCGATGGCACCTAACAACAACAATGTAACTAAAACAAGAAATAGGATTATAAGATTAGAGGTCAAAGGTACCATTTTTAAAAGCAGATTTAACTCTGCAGCTCTGGCTTCTTCAGTGAGCTTCAGACTCATACATGTAACAAATCCTGCGTAACATCTCAGGATTCCTAGTGGCACAGTGGTTAAAGTGCTTGCCTGTTAACCAAAAAGTCAACAGTTTGAACCCACCAGCTTCTCTGTAGGAGGAAGATGTAGCAGTCTGCTTCTGTAAAGATTACAGTTTCAGAAATCCTGTGGGGCAGTTATATTCAGTCTTACAGGGTTGCCATGAGTTCGAATCCATTCCACAGCAGTGGGTCTGGTCTGACCTAACATTTCCTCTTGGATATCTAGTTGACTTTTCAAACTCAACGTGGTTAGAAAACCTGTCCCTTCACCTGTCTCCCTCATGTCAGTGAAAGGTACCTTGAGATCCCCAGGTACTCAAGTTGTGATGACCTAGAAATGGTTCTTAATTCCCCTTCCCCTTCTCATCTCTAGCTAATCCATTAGCAAATCTTGGCATTTCTTTATCTCCAATCGGGTTTTTTTTTCCATCTCTGTTGTTACTACTATCATGTAGATTGTTGTTGTTGTTAAGTGTACTTGAGATGGTTTTCACTTACAGTGACCCTGTATAGGGTTTCCGAGGAAAGGCTGCTGGGTTTGAACTGCTCACCTTGCAGTTAGTAGCCCAGCACTTAGTCTACTGCACCACACCTTTGCCGGGGTCTGACCTCGACATAGTTGTGTTGTTCACGAGTGTTTGGTTCACGAGGAGGGGAGATCCAGCAGCGATAGGGATAGCGAAAGAATACACAGACAAACAGAAGAAGGGAGACAATGAGGCACCCCAAAGCCAGGGTGGATACATCACTGGTGGGCAGGCTTGGGACTACAGGCATCATGACCTCTACAGGCAGCAATTCACTGCCCTGCAATCTTTACTGCATGCCTTCCAACCCTGGAGGACCGGGGCTCTGCTTTATTCAGGGGAGGAGCTTCACATCAAGCTGGGAGAGACCAAAACAGGATACAGCTAACATCAGTACTTTTCCAGACATTCAGGTAACTTTACATCATACTTCGCTGGTTCAAATCCCAGGCTAGCAACTTGGATTCTCAGGCCCAATCAACATATCTATAGCCCCTGAGCTCAGGTGGGGGAAGGTGAAAGATAAGGACAAAAGCTTGGGCAGAGTCCTGCTGCTTCAGCTTCCTGAGCCAGGTCTGCAGGAAGACTCGAGAGGAGACGCCCAGGTGAATGGGCTGTACCTGGAAAAGGATTAGGGAGGATGGGTTTTTTGTCTATAGAACAAAGAACTGTGAAGTAGCTAAGATGTTTTTAGTTAATCCTTTGGAGAAAGGATTGACCTTGCAACCTTTAGTCTTAGGCTTTAGGAAAATATCACATTTATCTGTGGATTACCAAGAGCTCGTGTATTAAATTAATACATGTAATAATATTAAGATGAAAAACAATTTGCCATTAACTGCCAGTGGCCTCATTTGTTACACTTGGACCTATAGGGCCTTGAACCTCTGACCAGTCTTACACGGTCCACAACACACCTTGACTGTGAAGTGTAGATGCTACTATCCTATTTAGTTTCCTTTTCCTCTCTAATAGTCAAAAGGGTCTTTTCTAAAATTTTGTAGTGATATATAATATCAATATAGTATAATATAGACAAAACATTTCTCATTTCAACAGTTTTTATGTATACAATTCAGTGACACCGATCATATACACCATGTTGTACAACCATCACTACTATCCATTTCCAAATTTTCATTACTCTTAATAAAAACTCAGTACCACATTAAGTTTTACTTTCCCATTTCCCTTTTCCATCCCCCCATACCACTCTTGTGTCATTTTGTCAGACTGTAGTGACTTGCGTGTTGCTGTGATGCTGGAAGCTATGCCACCGCTATTTTAAATACTAGCAAGTATTTAAATACCCATTTTAGACAGGTTTCAGCTGAGCTTCCAGACTAAGACAAAATAGGCAGAAGAAGAGGTGGACTACTTATGAATGCTTATCACGGAAAACCTTATGAATCACAGTGGGAAATTGTCAGCACTGGAATAATGACTATTAAAACAGAAGGAAGAACACCAGAATATTGTTAGCTACAGCACCAGCAGATGAGCCCCTCAGGCTGGAAAGACTCAAGATATGACTAGGCAAGAACTGACTCCTCGAAGTAAAGTTTGATGATGTGAATTGAGTAAGCTTTCAGGACATACTTTTGCTTTTGGGGTACACCTCAAAATGAAGAAAGCAGCTACATGTACCCATTAATAATTGGAACATGGAATGTACAAAGTATGAATCTAGGAAAATTAGAAGATATTAAAAATGAAATGGAATGCAAAAAGATGATATTCTAGGCATTAGTGAGCTGCAGTGGGCGGGTATTGGCCATTTTGAATATGATAATCAAATGGTTCACTATGTCTGGAATGACAGATTGAAGAAGAATGGTGTCTTATCATCAAAAAGAACATTTCAAGATCTATATTGAAATATAATGCTGTCTGTGATAGAATAATATCCGTATGCCTACAAGGAAGACCAGTTAATACCACCTGTATTACTCAGATTTATACACCAACAACTAAAGCCAGTGATAATGAAATTGAAGAATTGTACAAACTTCTTTGTCTGAAATTTATAAATCATACAATCAATAACTACTGGTGCTTGGAATTCAAAGGTTGGAAACAATGAAGAAGGATCAGTAGTTGAAAAATAGAGCCTTGGTAATGAAAATGATACTGGAGATCACATTATAGAATTTTGCAAGACCAATGACTTTCCACTGCAAATACCTTAAAAAAAAAGAAACACATATAAAATTACTATACACATGGACCTCACCAGCTGGAATATGTAGGAATCAAATGTACTACATCTGTGAAAAGAGACTGTGAATAAACTTCATATTATCAGCCAAAACAAGGCCATGGGCAGTCTGTGGAAGACACCATCAGTTACTCATCTACAAGGTCAGGGTAAACCCGAAGAAAATTAAAACAAGTCCAAGAAAGCCAAAATATATCCTTGAGCATATCCCACTTGCATGTAGAGATCATCTCAAGAACACACTTGATGCATTAGAAAAATTAAAGAGCAGAGACCAGAAGAGCTGTTGGATGACATCAAGTACATCATACAGGAAGAAAGCAAAAGGCCATGAAGAAGAAAAGGAAGAGAGAGAGAGAGAAAGACCAAAATGGATTTCATAAGAGACTCTGAAATTTGCTTCCCAGTGAAGAGATGCTAAAGCAAATGGAAGAAATTAGGTGAAAGAGCTGAATAGAAAATTTCAAAAGTCAGCTCAACAAGAAATGCAAATAATTAAGTCCCTTCAGGACAAACCCCCTCCAAGACTGCAACACAAAGGGAACACACAAGCAGGCATGTAAGTTTGCTGGCGACCATGTTGGTCTACTGGTAAATGGAAGAGAGGGAAAGGCAGCAATGAAGATATGGTCTGAGTTCAACTATATTCCATAGACTTCTGTCTACCTGGAGATGAGAGAGAAAAGGGCTGGGTGGTCTGAAATGTGGTGAGACCTGAGGACTCCTAAGCCATGGACAAGGACCTAGCAACAGAGGGCGAGAACTGAGAGTGAAGCATCTAGCTGATATGAAATGAGGGGAGACACACAATAACACCCAAACTTGCAGATAGTACCCAATTGTCCTAGCTTCGATAGCTTGATGATCAGAACTCAAATTGAGGAAGACAAAGAAATTTGATAAAGGAAACAAGTGTAAATTGCTATAATTTGATGAACTTGACCTATACTTATGGATGTAGTAGCTCAAAGTACCAACTGAGAGGGAAGGAGTCTTCACATCAAGTATCAAACATATCTCCTCTGTACACAGGGTTAATAGGTACAGGCACCTTAGACATTGGCTACCTAAAATGGGGGTGGGGGTGGGAGTGGAGGGGCTATAAAGGTACAAAGTGGCTGGCTTACAAGTTTTCAAGAGGGAGTGTAGTTTCAGAGTGCAGGGGAAGGTAGAATCCCCACTGAATATTTTTCATCTTGTCTAGATGGGTCTGGTGAAAAGAGATGGGGATAAGATTCTTATAATTCAATAGTGAGTTACTGTTATCATGAATAATTGCGATTGTTACAACTGTAAAGGTAGAAGTTTTGTAACATAAAGGTGGAGGGGGGGAGTAGTTAATCTTACATTCCAGCAACAGAGGATCCTAGGATCATCAAGGGAGAAGAGCATGAGTGGAATGTGGGACCCTATCCAAAGAAGCAGTGACACCAGAGATGGAGGCAAAGATGATGACATGGAGAGAGAGAGCAGCTGAGGACTCTAGACTCAGGGAAAGAGAAAGGCTGTGTGCTGGAAGCCAATAGACAGACTTACAAAATGTGCTTAAAAAAAAAAATGATTGTATATTCCTGACTGTTTTTGTGTACATCAAAAAAACAAAAAAAGAGAATAGAAGTAAATAGTATTGAATGATGATGCATGGAGGGGATTGTAATCATTGCAATGATACAAAATACGACAGGATGAATACAAAATTGATGTTCTCCAATGTAAACTATCACTCAGTGTACAAATAAAGCTTTACAAAAAAAAAAAAAAAAAAGGCAGCTCAAGAATACAAAATCAAATATTATAATGAAATCTGCAAAGATCTATAGTTAGAAAACTGAAAAGAAAGAACACGCTCAGCAGTTTTGAAGCTGAAAGACCTGAATAAAACATGCAAGCCTCAATTTGCAAAATTTAAGGTTTCTCTGGGCAAAATATTGAATGATGCAGAAAGCATCCAAAGAAGGTGGAAGGAATACACAGAGTCACTGTACCAAAAGAAATGGTTGATGGTCAACCATTTCAAGATATAGTATATGATCAAGAGCCAGTGATACTAAAGGAAGAAGTCCAAGGTGCACTGAAGATATTGAAAAAGAACAAGGCTCGGGGAATTGATGGAATAAAAATTGAGATCTTTCAACAAACTGATGCAGCACTGGAGGCACTCACTTATCTATGCCAATGCATTTGGAAGACAGCTATTTGACCAGTTGGTTTTAAGTGATACATCCTTGTGCCCATTCCAAAAAGAGGTGACCCAGCAGAATATGGGAATCTTCAGACAATATTATTAATCGCACATGCAAGTAAAATTTTGCTAAAGATAATTTTAAAATGACTGCAACGATACAATGACAGGGAACTGCCAGAGGTTCAAGCCAGATTCAGATGAAGACATGGAAGGAAGTTTATCATTGCTGATGTCAGATTGTTGCTCTTCATATAATCCAGTTTCTAAGATTATTTGTTCAGCATAAAGATTGAAGAATTATGGTGAAAAAATACAACCGTGGCACACATATTTCGTGTTATTAAAACCATTCAGTGTTGCCTTGTTTTGTGCAAACAGCTGCCTCTTGGACTATGTACAGTTTCCTCATGGACACAATTAAGTGTTCCAGAATACTCATTCTCCACAATCTTATCCATAGCTTGTCATGATCCACACAGTCCAAAGCCATTGTGTAGTCAATAAAACACAAATAACATCTTTCTAGTATTCTGTGCTTTCAGCCATGATCCATCTGACTTTAGCATCCATTTACTTACTCAAGCCAATGACTCTTATCTTTCCGCATTCCAGCTCCCATATTTATTCTTTTTTTTCTTTTTTCCTTTCTTTCTTTTTTATGAATGTTGTTGTTGTTGTTAAGTGCCGCCGAGTCGGTTCCGACCCATAGTGACCCTGTACAGGGTTTCCGAGGGTGTAAATCTTTACGGGAGTAGAAAGCCTCATCTTTCTCCCGTGGAGCAGCTGGTAGTTTCGAACCGCTGACCTTAATGAATGCAAGCCCTTTTAATTTATTTACTGTCATTTTAGTGACATTCTAAGAGGGAATAGAAAAAATGCACTTGCTTTATTTGTCATGTTTAACTGGAAATCACAATAACCTGTCACCATCAAACTTACTCCCCTATGAATTTAATCTTAGCTGATCACTTGTATGTGTGATCCTTGCCCATTACTTAAATCATCCTGTTTTTATTTAATTGATTAAATGGGTAATAACAATAACTACTTTGCAGAATTGTTACGAGAAATAAATGAAATAACATTAAAGTACTTACCAAAATAATAGACAATAAATAGTAGTTATTCTTATTATGGACTCCTGATGTGGTGCTATAGGGTCAGCACTGGACTGTGAACCACTGTGTCAGCAGTTCATACCCACCACCTGTTCCTCAAAAACCCTATACAGGGTCTCTATGAGCCGAAACCAACTCAACAGTACTTAACAACAACAACAACAACATTCTTACTATGGTGTGACATTGTAGGATAAGCACTCTACTGCAAGGTCTGTTTGAACCTCAAGATTCATAGTTCAAACCCACCAATCACTCCTTAGAAACCCTACATTGTTGTTAAGTGCCATCGAGTCAGTTCGACCCATAGCGACCCTGTACAGGGTTTCCGAGGACGTAAATCCTTACGGGAGTAGAAAGCCTCATCCTTCTCCCGCGGAGCGGCTGGTAGTTTCGAACCGCTGACCTTAAGGTTCGCAGCCCGATTCGTAACCACTACGCTACCAGAGCTCCTTAGAAACCCTACATAGGGTCACTCAAAGGCATTTAACAACAACAACATTCTTATTATGGAGTTGTGGTATGGTGCTGTAGGTTAAGCACAGAACTGCTAACCACAAGGTCAGCAGTTCAAACCCACCAGTCACTCCTTGGAAACCCTATACAGGGTTTCTGTGAGTCAGAACTGACTGTATGGCACTTAACAACAACTACAATTCTTATTGTAGTGTGGCATTGTAGAATAAGCACTGGACAGCTAGCTAACCACAGGTTGGCAGTTCAAACCCACCAGCTACTACCTGGAAACCTTTTACAGGCTCACTATCAGTCAGAATCGACTTGACAGCACTTGGCAAATACACCAAATTATTATTGGAGTACTGGTATGTCATTATAGAATAAGCACTGGACTGTTAACCGTAAGGTTAGAGGTTCACACCCACCAGCCATTGCTTGGAAACACTATGCTAGGTTGCTATGAGTCACAATCAACTTGATGGCACTTAGCACCAGTAACAACAACATTCTTATTATTAATCACAGGGTTGTGCTAAATTAGATGTAGAACTGGAATTTAGCTTTAGATACCTGAATTGATCTGTCTGTCAGTCTGTCTCGCTTTCTCCTTTTATTGGTATTTATCATTGCCAATGATTCTGCTTATACTGTCCTCCATTGACTGAATATCATGATAACAACAGCAAGTACCTGGTGGGAGCTTGTCTGTCTTGTTCTCTGTTGTGTCCTGAGAATGGGGTAGAATGTCTAGGCATATAATGGTGGTGGTGGTGGTGGATTTGTGCTGTGGAGTCGGTTTCAACTCATAGCAACCCTGTACAGGGTTTCTGAGGCTATAAATCTTTCTTGAGGCAGAAAGCCTTATCTTTCTCCCATGGAGTGGCTGATGAATTTGAACTACTGATCCTATGGTTAGCAGCCTAACTCCTAATCCACTGCACTCCAGAGCTCATTAGGCATATAATAGGAGTCCAATAAATATTTTTGTATTAGTTCAATGAATAATTACACACTATTTAGCAGGTTATTTAGTCTAAAGTCATAATATAATCTAAACTAATTCACAAAATATGGTTTAGAACTATCATTTATTCATATTTTAGACAGTGTTTGGATACCAGATGAAAATGATAAGACAATTTAAATGTCTTAATGTAACAAATATATACAACTTCAAAAAGTTAGTATAACATGGGATTAAAAGATAACAGAATTTTTCCACAAATATTTGAAGTCCCCTCATCTATATCTTCATACATATATATGTATACACATCTAGAAGTCCTGGTATCCTAGTGGATTATGAGGTGGACTGCTAACCTCAAGGTCAGCAGTTTGAAATTACAAGCTGCTCCGCAGGAGAAAGATGAGACTTTCTGCCCCCATAAAGATTAGCAGCCTCAGAGTTGCTGTGAGTTGGAAATGACTTGACAACCACCACCACCACCACCATCTACAAAAACAGTCTCTAAAGGAACCCTTGTGGCACAATGCTTACGTGGTTGGCTGCTTACCCAAACGTTGGCCATTTGAGCCCACCAGTGGCTCTAAAGGGGACTGTGCTTACAGTCTGCTCCTGTAAATGTTTCAGCCTGTGTAATCTTATGGGACAATTCTACTCTGTCACTATGAGTCAGATTCAACTTGGCAACACACAACAAGAAGTCTATATATTCCAAATTTTATCTGTGTATATGGGTATAAATACAGACAAATGTATATGTAAACATACATGAATACCAATTAAGTCATCTCATAGTCACGCTCTCCCATCAGCCCACTTCATTACGCCTAGTTTCTGGCATTTCAGTGATGTTTGTTACCTTGTGCTGACAATGAAAGTGCTCTTTATGTCCTGTACCACCACACTAGTTACTGGCTGCCATCCACAGGCAGTGTAGCAAATGGCTGTGTTCCATATCTGGGTCCCTGTAGAAATCAGTGTTGGCTTTCCAGTTTATAAAATAGGCGTATTTCATACTTACATGAGACTTTGACTATTTATCAACTAGATATTTTCCCAGTCTTTTGAATTACAAATTCAGATATGGTAGTAAAACTAATTTTCTAAAATAAGTTTAAGCTCGTGCTGCTGCTTTTACTCCACAGAGTAACGTATCAATGATTTCCTGCTATAATTATGGTCATTCTTTATTTTTATTTATTTATTTTTTTAACTATTTTGAAAGCCTGTACTATTTTTGTGTTAATCATCTTTTTAAATAAGATCAAAGCATGGGATTTCAAATAGAAAATTATTAATGTTGACTGTCCTTTAAGTAGACTCAAACAAAAAAATAGTTAAGAAAATTTCTCAGAATAAAAGCTGCCAAGTTCCCACCAGTATGAGGAGCAAGTTGTGTCTTTAAAGAAATCTTGGCTTTTTGCTAAAATTCAGAGGGCTAGACACCAACTTCTTTAATGTATACCTGTTCAGAAAATTCTTATTTTAACTAATTCAGGTGTACAAGAAACAGAAGATTTCAAACATTCTTCATGGACTTTGCCTTATTTATTTGTTGTTGTTTTTTTAAATTTCTCATCTAACAAGACTTCTTTCAAGTAATTACATTGGATCCAATTTGAATTCTTAGAGTAACCTCCAAGATCCTGAATAACTTCTTTGATGTTGCACGCTTAAATGTGTTTCACTATTGTGGGCTTCTTTAAAAGCCTCATATGTTTGCATAAGTAAACATAGTTAAGTCTAATTTTAATAGATACAAGGTCTGGACAAGGGCATTTCCTCTATCATAGCTAAGATAACCATTCTTCTCCCTTTATTAATCACCTGGAAGAAATTAACCTTTTTTTTCAAGTTATTATTTTTGAGATTCTAGAAGTTCTAGGTCATTATTTAAGTGACTCATTTTTATTGATTTAATTGACCTCCTCTTGAAACATTCTGGTTTCAGTTGTATGATTAACAAACAATCCCCAAACTTAATTGTTTAAAACAAGAGGCATTTTATTTGTGCAACTGGGCTGGGTAAAGCTGTATAGTTCATCATCTAGTCTTGCTTGGTGGTAAGTTTCATGGATTCATTGACTTGGCTGATGGTCTGAGAACTGGACTCAGCTGGGATGCTAGAATGGCTGGGCCTCTACCTCTCCATGTGGTCTCTTCATGAGGTTTTTCTAGTAAGGTAGTTGGACTTCTTACATGGCAGCTCAGGGATCTCAACAATATAAAAACAAAAGTTGCCAGGCTTTCTTAAGGATCATGCCTATACGTGGCATAGTTTTACTTCCTCCACATTCTGTTGGTTAAAGCCGCAAGATTGGCAGTTCAAACCCACCAGCTGCTCCTTAGACGCCCTATACAGTCTCGCTATGAGTTGGAATGACTCAATGGCACTTAGCAACAACAACAACAATCATTAGAAAGTCCAAATTTACAGGGTAAGGACTAAGCAAGTGTGATGGTTAAGATTATGTGTCAACGTGGCTTGGCCGTGATTCTCAGTGATTTAACAGATATGATATCATCCTCCAGTTTGTGATTTGATGTGAGCAACCAAACAGTTGAAGGAGGCGTTTCCTTGAGGTGTGGCCTGCATCCAATGTATATGGATGTTCTGGCAAGTTTACCCTCTCTCCTCAATCCTGCATCCAACTATCATTCCTGTGTCCTCTGCTTCTTGGGATATGAGCCAACAGCCTATGTCTGACCTGCTTGTGTACCAGCAAGCCTTAAAAGAAAGTGAATCATTTGAGTACCTGATCTCAATTAGAAATCAAAAAAATATTGTCAATTAATAGTTTTTTTTTTTTCTTGCTAACTGGGATAATAACCATTTAATAATGTAGTATTTATCCTTGTGTGGTGCTGTAGTATAAGCACTGGACCTCAAGGTCAGTTTGAACCATAAGGTTGGCAGTTCAAACTCACCAGCCCATCCTTGGAAGCCTTAAATAGGGCCGCTAGGAGTCAGAACCGACTCAATGGCACTTAACAGCAACAACAATATGTAAATATTAGAGTAACTGTGGTTTCTGTAAATATAGTTTGTTTGTATCACAGTGTCTGAATATTAAATTGAATTATATATTTCCTCTAATTTTTAAGACAAATTTTAAAAATTAAACTTTACTTTTTTTTTGGCAATACATGCGTATGATATAACATTTTAAAGGTAAAAAGACAGTAAAAAGTGAATTCTCTTCTGTCTGCTTCTGTCTTCCAGTCACCCAATTAGCTCCTCTTACAGCAACCACTGTTTGCAGTATCTTGCGTATCCTCGCATAGATATGCTTGTCGTGATTAGCTGTACACTTGGCTCTCACACAACAAACATTGCCCAGTCCTGCACCATCTTGATGGTCTCACTAATATGCTCAAGTCAAGTGGTGTGGCCACTGTGTATTTTGATTGCTTTCTAACCTAGAAGGCTTATCTTCCAGCACTATATCAAATAATATTCTATGATAATCCATAGGGTTTTCATTAGCTAATTTTTGGTTGCCAAGTTTTTCTGCCCAGTGTGTCTTTAACTCGAAGCTTTGCTGAAACCTTCCACCATACGTGACCCTGCTGGCATCATAGCAACACACATGCCACCAGAGACAAACTGACCGATGGGTAGTGGATAGATAAGCTAGGAATTTGTCATTTTTATATGAGGGGAACAGTTTTTTATTTTTTCATTGACAGATATTTACCCAAATAAATGTTTTGATTGTTAGCAACAGTACTGGAAATTGCTGATTCCTTACATAATGTTGTCTACCCCAAAGTAAAAGTAAAGTAAGGTTTTAAAAATTATTAGAAACATGAAACATACAGAGAATAAAGTGACCAGTCTAATAAACCTATCTATATACATTCATCACTCAGAGTTAAAATAATTTTTAAAGGATTTTGTAAACTCTTACAAATTTTCAGAATCTCTTTTGTTAGAATTGTGTTAAATTACAACTAGAGCAGCTCTAGACTCTTCCAGTTCATTCTGTTAATGTAAGTGGGAGCATTTTAGGCACACAATTTTTAGTTCTCCTTTCACTTCTTGAGTAAATTGGTAAATCATAAATGGTACTTACACTTTTCCTAATACTCTGGCTAGTGTGTCTGTGTGAAAAACATACCTTAGCAGTAGATTTTTAAAGTCATTATTGCATTAATATTCCCTATTTAAATTACTAGTATTTCCACATGTGAGATTAATTTGGTCGTTTTGATTTGGTTCTTTTCATGGAGAAAGGATTATGAATTCATTATATCTTTGGATGTGTGTAAGTAACCTTACGTGCTTAAAGAATTTTGTTTCATTAGTATTTTTAGTAAAGCATGAATATTATTATATTTCCATATGCAAACCTCATTTTTGTTTTGATGTCACAAAAAATAAATATATTTTTTAGTTCCACTTGCCTCTCCTGATGAATCGGCAGAACTTCAAAGCAATTTTATAGAACGCATCTCTTTTATACATCAATACGATGCCAGGAAAACTCCTAATGAGCCCCTCCGGGGAAAGGTGAGACAGTATTTAGAATTAATTATTTAGTATTTTAAGACTAGATAGATCTATGGTTGAACTTTAAACCTTTTCAAGTTATATTCATCTTTCTAAAAGTCTATTTTGAACAGCAACATGGTTATTAATAAACTATAATCTAGTCTCATGCCATAGTGAAAACTAAGAAATGATACCATAATTTTGAATCACAGTCTGTGGAATTTAGTTTACTTAAATGATTGATTTGAAATCATTCACTTAGGTAGTGTCACTGCAGTTTGATAAACTTTCTCATATACTTACTGTGTTTATGTGGGAAGGAAACACATAAGACCAAATAGCAATGTAGGCAGTCAATTACTGACTTTCTCCCAACTACAGATGTTTGCTTTCATAGTTCATTGTAACTAATTATTTTGTTGGAACTAATAGTAATTTGAGATGCAGTCATACATCCTGAGGTCTATACACTGTAGTTTCTGTTCTATCCCTAGCAACCTATAGAACACAAAATGAAATTTGATAATAGTCTTACATAGACCAAGTGGTAGAAAAGTTGAGCACATAAGATGAGATCCTTTTACTTTTTGTTTTTCCCTTCCCATGCATTTTCTGCTACCCCCTATTTTATAATTTGTTTCAAAGGCTCCCCAATAAATTATTATGCTGCTGTCTAATTTGGGGCTAAGGTGATAAACAATAATGAGACAGAGAAATTAAGAGCCTGCGTTGCCAGAACTTGAGCTAATGCATGAACTCAGTTCATAGCTGCATCTTCCAACAGCCTGTGTTCTCCTGGTTAATGTCAACTTTGTTTTCCTTTCCAGAGACATGGAGCTTTTGTGCAGACACAGATAAAACCAGGGAGTAGGCCAATGGTTCCTAAGGGAACAGAGGTATTACTGAATGCTTCAGGGTCATGCTCATCAGAACAGTCCAAAAAACAGAGAAAGGAAATTCAGCGGAAAGCAGAATGATTTCATCTGGTCTCTGCCCACAAAATTCCCAAGAGCTATTAGAAACTAAAACTCACTTATCAGAAACAGACGTCAGAGAGGCAGCCAAGGCATGCCCCAGAAGTCCTGAGAGAAAGGAGATTGCAGGCGTCTTTCAAAGAACTACAGTAGATGTTCTCTTCTCACCAGGCATGAGTTTTTAAATCTACCAATAAAAATTCAGGATACATCAGATTCAATTACCTTTTTCAGATGATAACGTAGTCCATGAAATGCAGACATATTTCCAAATCTCCATGCAGGCCACTGCATTTGCTTTGTTACCAGTAAACTCAGAGCATACAATTTACATAAACAGGGAAAAGGGAAAAAAGACAATTAAAATACACCAAAATATTCAGAGTGGTCTCCAATGAGTGATGGATTATGAGGGGTTATTTCTGTGTTATATTATTTATAAACAAAAGCTGATTCATTATGCAAAGTAATGAACATAATAAATACTGTAAAACTTTTAGAGCAAAGGCCATGTTGCAAAGTTGGAATCAAACTAAGTAGAGTTTGAATTTTGGCTCCACCACATATGAGCTTTGTGATCTTGATTGAGTTATTAACCTCTCTAGACTTCAATTTCCTCATCTGTAAAATTAGAATAATAGTAAATTCATGATGTTACTGCATCTTGAGCTCTTAGCATAAATCTTGCCACATTTTGCTGGTTCAATAAATCATCAGTGCAACATATCATCACTATTACTATAATTAAAATTTCAATTAAAGGGTAATATTCCCTATAAACATAAATTTTCCTCCTTTTACTAAAACTGTGAACCCAGGGTCGCTATGAGTTGAAACTGACTCAAGGGCACTTAACAACAACATATTTAAATAAAGGAACCCCTGGGTAGGGCAAATGGTGAAACAGTAAACTACTAGCTAAAAGGTTGACAGTTTGAACCCACCCAGAGACACCTGGGAAGACAAGCCTGGTGATCTGCTTCTGAAAGGCCAAAGATTTGAAAACCCTATGGAGCAGTTGTACTCTGCACACATGGCATATTCTGCTGAATGTATGCTCAATACACTTCTCAGGGAATCTATCAACTGCTCACTATTATCTGCAGTGTTGGTAAGACTACAGCTCTACCTGTATCCCTCTTTCTTCCACTGACAGTACTTTAGTAGAATATAAAGGAATGACATGCCATGATTATGTAAGTATAGTTGTGTCCTGAAGACTTCTTCAGTTCTGAAAATATGGCAGATTGGAGCCAATAGAGAAACCCATTAGAATGGATAGTTGTGTACTGATACATATCTTGAAGGTCTTTACTTGTCAACACATAGAGACTACCTTATTATTTTAATAGTTACATAGTCTTCCATGTGTACTGTTGTAAACTGCACGTTGTTAGTCTCCAATTTAACTACTTTCATAAAGATTTATAGCCTTGGAAACCCAATGAGGTAGTTCTACTCAGTCCTATGTTGTCATTGTATGCCATCAAGTCAGTTCTGACTCATAGCAACCCTGTGTAGGGTTTTCAATGGGCAGCTGGTGGATTTGAACCACCAACCTTGTGTTTAGGAGTCCAGTACTGACCCTACAGTGCTACATCAGGACTCCACTCTGTCTTATAGGGCAGTTATAAATTGGAAAGGACTCCAAGGTAATGGTTTTTGTTGTTGTTGTTGCTATATATGCTTCTTTAGTACGTAAGTCTCTTCCTAAATTATTGATGGAGTCCAATCAATATTTTGCTGATAGAATCCTTCAATGTTGAAAGTCGAGGCTTGAATTTTTCTTCTGTTCTCTCAGCTTGAGAAATGATGAGCATTTGTTTTTCCCTTTCTATTTTCTAACTTCAGATCCTTACACATTTCATTACAATACTTGACTTTGTCTTCTTGAGCTGCCCTTTGAAATTTTCTGTCAAGCACTTTCACTTCCTCATTTCTTCCATATGCTTTAGCATCTCTACGCTGGAGAGCAGATTTCAGAGACTCTTTTGACGTCCATTTTGATCTTTTCCTTATTTCTTTTTTTTTTTATTATTTTTTTGTGTGAATTATGTGATAGTTTACATGGGAGAACATTAGTTTTACATTCATTCTATTGTATATCGTCTCTCATTGCCATGGTTACAATCCCCTCCATGCAATCCTTCCCCCCGTACCTCCTAGGTCTTCTGCACACAGTCGCTCTCCCTCTCTGGATCTAAAGTCTCCAGCTGCTCCAGTGTTCCACGTCATCATCTCTGGCTCCATTTCAGGCATCACTGCTTCTCTGGGTAGGGCCCGCTCTCTGCTCTTCTCCCTTGATGGTCCTAGGGACCTCC